>NW_005366635.1:262290-268766 GCF_000412655.1 Myotis brandtii | reverse complement strand
CTGTGCTGCAGGGTCAGCAGGCTGATCATCGCCAGCAGGAAGCGCGCGTGGGGGGTGGTGCCCAGGCTGGGTCCCGCCGGGTTCTCGTTGGTGACCGTCTGCAGGGGGACGGGCTGGATCCCTGAAAGGCATCGGCGCGGCCTCAGTGGCTCGTGCGCGGACACAGAACACACCGACGCAGAGAGCATTCGCAATTGTTAAAAAACCCTGTTTTCCAGGTGGGAGAGGGCAATGGGGGGGGGGGGTACGTAAAACTTTCAATAAAGATTTTAAAAATTTCTGCTTTCCAGTGGACAGCGGGAGCCCGTGCTTCTGTGGCAACCCTGCCACCCTGACTCCGCGCAGCCACCCCACCCGCTACAGAGCGTACAGCACCCTCCTCAGCACCCTGTGGCCACGCATCCCCTTTCAGCTAGAACAGGCGCTCCCCACAGCGAGTCCTGGCCTCTCGCAGGCATGCGGCACCCACCAACACTCCAGGGTGGATGGTGGCAGTGACGTATGGGAAGCTGTCTATGAAGACGCTACAAGACTGTGTCTTCTGCCCAATTCTGAAAGTTTAGTTTAACATCCGAGAAAGCGTGCAGCAGCTTAGATCACATTCTAACGTACAAAGTGATTCACGTCTGTCCCAGAGCAAACATCGGCACCTGCAAGTTTCCACAGCCCGTAACGAGGAGCCACACCGTGAAGCCTGCTTGTGTGGTCCCTGAGTCACCTCTGCAGCGATTCAATGTCGCCTGTGAACCAGGAAGTCCTCTTAAACTCACCAAGCTCTTTAAACTTGGCATTTGCATCCATCAAAATGTTCCGAATGTTCTGAACAGCCCAGGCGTACAGCTTGCCGAACGTGACTTCCAGCAGCATCCGATTAAAAGGTGGGATCAAATCCACGTCCTTTAAGCAATCCGTGAGAGGCTCCCTTCCACACACACACACACACAGAGAGAGAGAGAGAAAGAGACTGCTTAGACGCCTGCCAGACCTTCAACCTGAACAGAACAAGGTGCTGCCCCCCCCGCCCCCCCCCCCACAACTAGGAAGACTGCAGCGGTACCCCAGGTCGACGCCCTCCGGGATGAGCCGCTGCCACCCACAGAACACGGCGTACTGCACAGACGGGAGCAGGAAGCTCTTGGCCGCCAGCTTTAAGATGGTGTCGATGCCCTCCAGGCGGACCTCTGCTCTCTCCAGCTGCAAGACAGCGTGCCGCGGTGAGTGTCACCCGCGGTGAATGTGGCAGGGCCCGGGCACGGCCGGGAGGGCGCTCCCTGCAGGATGTTACCTGTTTGAGCAGGCACTTCCTCATCTTCTCCACATCCACGGGCTCCTCCCTGAGGGCGAACTCGGCGATGGTGCCCAGCAGAGCCGACTGCGGGGGGAGGCCCTGCGCGCTCTGCTTCAGCCACTTGTACCTGTGCACGCCAGCGACGGTGCTCAGGAGTGGCTGCCACTTGTCCTGCAAAGGAACCGTGGGCGGGCACGTGAGTCCCGCTGCTGTCGCCCCTGCTGCTGCTGAGGCAGCGACTCCAGCAAAGGCAGACACAGAGGCCAGCAGGCCTAAGGGGTGAGAGCCAGGCCACACCCAGGCTTGTAAGTGAATTCCAAATCCCACACTCAGGCGCTTTGGAAAGAGGGACCTGGGCACACAAAGTCAATGACCAGCCACACGAATGGGACCAGGACAGGGAAGCCAAGGAGACATTCGATGAGTGAGTGAATGAGTGAGTGAGTGGGGATAAATAATGACACAATGTGCTCCTAAAGCAGCGGTTCTCAACCTGTGGGTCGCGACCTCTTTGGGTCATGAACAACCCTTTCACAGGGGTCGCCTAAGACCATCGGAAAACACATATATAATTACATATTGTTTTTGTGATTAATCACTATGCTTTAATTATATTCAATTTGTAACAATGAAAATACATCCTGCATATCAGATATTTACATGACGATTCATAACAGTAGCAAAATTACAGTTATGAAGTAGCAACGAAAATAATGTTATGGTTGGGGGTCACCACACATGAGGAACTGTATTAAAGGGTCGTGGCATTAGGAAGATTGAGAACCACTGTCCTAAAGGGAAAGGAAAGCCCTGGCCGGTGTGGCTCAGTTGGCGGGGCGTCATCCCATTGACCAGGTTCAATTCCTAGTCAGGGCCCAAGCCTGGGTTGTGGGTTCGAGGTGGCGAGGCAACGGATCGATGTTTCTCTCTCACATCGAGCTTTCTCTCCCTCTCTCTCTCTAACTCTCTCTCTCAATGAAAGCCCTCGAATGAGGGTTTTTTTTAAAAAAAGGAAAAAAGAAGTACTTCTCCAGGGATGGATCCAACTAGGGCACCACCAGGCAGGCGTCGCTGGGGCGGCTGCCACACACTCACAAGCCCGCGAGCTCTCTCCCCGACGGACACTCAAGGACGGAGCGACGGGACCCACAGGCCCTCTGCCGCGCGGTTCCCACGCAGCCAGCCCCGATCACGGGCCACGCCTCACCTTGGGGGATCTAGTCGTCAGGGGTCTTTTGTCCACGTGGACGGGACTGTGAGGCAAAAGGCAAGCTTCTTCCAAATCACTCTCTTCGTTTCCAATTTTCCCTTCATCATCAGTAGATTCTGGCTTCTTAGGAACTACGGTGACAGCATCATTCATCATAAAAGCCACTTACTTAAATGTAGTTTCAAATTCAGAAATACTTCAATTTACATAAAGGTAAAGGACACACATGTTTAATATTCATGGTGAACTGAAACGTTCAAACGACAAAAGTACCACAAACACTCTCACTGTAAGGACACTTGGCCCCCTGGGTTGGGAAAAGAATGGGGGAGTGCCACAGGAAAGAAGGGGAGCCCCAGGGGTCAGGGTGGATGGGGGAGTGCCACAGGAAAGAAGGGGAGCCCCAGGGGTCGGGGTGGATGGGGGAGTGCCACAGGAAAGAAGGGGAGCCCCAGGGGTCGGGGTGGATGGGGGAGTGCCACAGGAAAGAAGGGGAGCCCCAGGGGTCGGGGTGGATGGGGGAGTGCCACAGGAAAGAAGGGGAGCCCCAGGGGTCGGGGTGGATGGGGGAGTGCCACAGGAAAGAAGGGGAGCCCCAGGGGTCAGGGTGGATGGGGGAGTGCCACAGGAAAGCTTTCACAGGGGTCGCCTAAGACCATCGGAAAACACATATATAATTACATATTGTTTTTGTGATTAATCACTATGCTTTAATTATATTCAATTTGTAACAATGAAAATACATCCTGCATATCAGATATTTACATGACGATTCATAACAGTAGCAAAATTACAGTTATGAAGTAGCAACGAAAATAATGTTATGGTTGGGGGTCACCACACATGAGGAACTGTATTAAAGGGTCGTGGCATTAGGAAGATTGAGAACCACTGTCCTAAAGGGAAAGGAAAGCCCTGGCCGGTGTGGCTCAGTTGGCGGGGCGTCATCCCATTGACCAGGTTCAATTCCTAGTCAGGGCCCAAGCCTGGGTTGTGGGTTCGAGGTGGCGAGGCAACGGATCGATGTTTCTCTCTCACATCGAGCTTTCTCTCCCTCTCTCTCTCTAACTCTCTCTCTCAATGAAAGCCCTCGAATGAGGGTTTTTTTTAAAAAAAGGAAAAAAGAAGTACTTCTCCAGGGATGGATCCAACTAGGGCACCACCAGGCAGGTGTCGCTGGGGCGGCTGCCACACACTCACAAGCCCGCGAGCTCTCTCCCCGACGGACACTCAAGGACGGAGCGACGGGACCCACAGGCCCTCTGCCGCGCGGTTCCCACGCAGCCAGCCCCGATCACGGGCCACGCCTCACCTTGGGGGATCTAGTCGTCAGGGGTCTTTTGTCCACGTGGACGGGACTGTGAGGCAAAAGGCAAGCTTCTTCCAAATCACTCTCTTCGTTTCCAATTTTCCCTTCATCATCAGTAGATTCTGGCTTCTTAGGAACTACGGTGACAGCATCATTCATCATAAAAGCCACTTACTTAAATGTAGTTTCAAATTCAGAAATACTTCAATTTACATAAAGGTAAAGGACACACATGTTTAATATTCATGGTGAACTGAAACGTTCAAACGACAAAAGTACCACAAACACTCTCACTGTAAGGACACTTGGCCGCCTGGGTTGGGAAAAGAATGGGGGAGTGCCACAGGAAAGAAGGGGAGCCCCAGGGCCGGCCAGCTTCTGCTTGAAGGGCCAGATGGTGACACCTGGCCTTCGAGGGCGGCTGGTCTATGGGAGACACTCAGGCCGGTGCTGCCACAGGAGCAGCAGCGACCTTTGTTCGTGAGGCTGCAACTGAAGCTGATGCCATTCCCTGTGTCGAGCCAACGCTCCTTCTGACTTAGAGAAAGACGTTTTCCAAAGGCAAACTCTGGCCGTAGCTCATGGGCAGGGAAGCAGGACTGGAGGAGGAGCCATGAGCGCACATAACGGGCTCTGGGGCTGAGGTCGAAGGTCACGCAGCGGCCACGGTGTCAACCCACCCGACACAGCCCCAGGCAGCCCCTTCCGCCCGGCCCGCCGGTCCTCACCCCTCTTCTTCCTGCCGTCGCGGATGATCTTCTGGACCACCCGCCGCCAGCGGGGCAGGGAGCTCAGCAGCGTCAGCTTGGACAGGACCGAGAGGTCGTTGCACACGGCCGGCCGCAGCTCGTTGAAGAGGAACCGCAGGCGCTCGATGACGGGCGCGCAGACCTCCTTGTAGGAGCGGCCCTGCTCCTGGTGCGTCTACCCGTCAGAGACGAAGGGACGACTTAACCACGGACCCTCAACCGACCGGCCCTCCGTCCGCACAGCCCGAAGGAGCGTCAGGACCGACCCACCTTAATGAGCGAGCACTTGGCCTGGTAGACAACCCGGCAGACGTCCACCACCGACTTGGGCAGCGCTCTGTGCTTTGCCTGCTCGACCCCGAGCGCGCCGGCGTGGACCAGAGACAGCGCCACGTGCCCTGGAGAGACAGGGACAAGCGGCCGTGGAACAGCTGCGGCCGGCGCGGGAGTCAGAGGCCTCGGGAGTGAACATGCGGCTCCTACCTAAGTCTTCGTGCTTCAAGAGGCAGCACAGCAGCAGGCGGCCCACTTCCTCCACGGGGTGCTCGGGGGGAAAGCTGATGGGGGTGGTCAGGTGGCACTGCCTGCAGCACCTCTCCACCTGGCACAGGAAGTCCTGCCACAGACCGCAGGGAGGTGACTGTCGGCACCGAGCGGCCATGGCTCTAACCCCGGGCACAGCCCCACGCATGGCCACCAGCAAGGCTTCCACACCCTCGCGGGCACGTCGAGCCGACTCCCCCTCACCTCCATGCGGCCCCCCAAGAACCCGTCAGCCAAGCCCGGGAAGCTGATGGAAGAGCAGGCGGTGCTGGCCTCTCGGCATCCAGATCGACATAGACACCCCCTGGGGGCGCCTCACCTTCACGTTGTGGTCCTGGATGCTGTTGTCCGCCAGGGCTTGCAGGAACGCCTGGGAGTGGTCGCCCAGGGCGCGCGAGTGGGCGCAGAGGCGGGACTTGCTGGCAGGGGTGCCCCCGGGGGAGCTGCAGTGGTCCTCGTCCTTCTCCTCGTTGTAGCTGTAGTGGGTCTGGCTGGTCTGCAGGCCTCCCGAGAAGATGGATGACTGCAGCCACTCTAGGGAGCAAGCGCACGGACAGCAGCCTGAGGCGCCGCTCCCCAACCCCAGGGAGAGCAGCAGGGCTCAGCGGGAAGCCAGCTCTCCCGTGACAGACGCCGGACCACCCACCCCCTTCGCTCTGCCGCGCCTGGCAGGGATCCCTGAAGGGAGGCATGGGCAGCAGTCACAGTGAGACCACGGAGCACACAGCACGGACAGGTCCTGGGAGCCAGCACCCCGTGGGAGGCAGGGGCTGTCCATCCGTGCGGACGGGGACTCCACATAAGCACAGACGGTGGCCCCGCAGATGTTCCTCAAGAACTGTGCTCCCAAAACATCCTCCCAGCCCGACAGTCAACCCCGAGGCCCTCTGTCCTCCCCCCGCACGCAGGGCTCAGCGCTCTGCAAACGCCACCGGCTCCTGCGCACACGAGCCCTGAAACAGCCACGGCTGGCGAGTGGGAGCGAGTGTTTCTTACTGGCGCATTCGACCTCCACGGGCGAGAGCGGTGTGCTCAG
Source organism: Myotis brandtii (assembly GCF_000412655.1). Lineage (NCBI taxonomy): Eukaryota > Metazoa > Chordata > Mammalia > Chiroptera > Vespertilionidae > Myotis > Myotis brandtii. The sequence continues at coordinate 262,631 of NW_005366635.1, read as the reverse complement.
GGCGAGGTAGGAGGCGTGCAGCCCGAGCAGCAGGCCCAGGTTCCTCTCCGTGTCCATCAGAGGGGAGGACAGGCTTCCCAGGTCCGGGACGGTGACGACTTCCTGGTCGGGCTGGGGAAGAGGGACCCCGTCGGGCTGAGGAAGCGGCCGCCCACAAGGAGGCGTGCAGCCCGAGCAGCAGGCCCAGGTTCCTCTCCGTGTCCATCAGAGGGGAGGACAGGCTTCCCAGGTCCGGGACGGTGACGACTTCCTGGTCGGGCTGGGGAAGAGGGACCCCGTCGGGCTGAGGAAGCGGCCGCCCACAGCCACAGCAAGACGCGCACCAGCTTCTGTCCTCCCAC
>NW_005366635.1:249143-256168 GCF_000412655.1 Myotis brandtii | reverse complement strand
CACAACCCGCGGCGCAGCAGCTCAGGCTCCCGGGGAGAGCTGCTCTGCTAGGACAGGCCCCGGGGGACCTACAGCAGCTTCCGAGTGACAGGGGGCCCGTCAGAAACACCCTGCGCGAGCAGCGCTCCCGCCAGAAGACACAGACCACACACAACCCGCGGCGCTGCAGCTCAGGCTCCCGGGGAGAGCTGCTCTGCTAGGACAGGCCCCGGGGGACCTACAGCAGCTTCCGAGTGACAGGGGGCCACGCGTCAGAAACCATCCCTAACGGCTCCATCCAAGCCAGAGAGAAACCAAGTATGAGTGACAAGAGCCGCTGTGAGTCTGTCACCCAGAGGTTTGGAGGAAGTGAATGTGTTCACACAGCGAGAAAGGCAGATTCAAGTGACAACACTCCTACACTGTGGTCACATTAGACAATTTACAAGAAAGCTAACTTCCCTTCATGAACGCTCCGGCCCTGTGCCCAGGGCACTCAGCACATCGTGCAGCCTCCGGATCCATCCACAGAAACCAATCCAGGCCACGCACGCCAAGGCCCACGAGCACGTGGGAGGACATGTCTCTATTAGGAGGAACTATGCCACCAGGCAGTTCTTCCCGAAACATACGGTCCGGCATTAAGCTCAAGACAGTAAGCCATCCCCAACCGCTACATAAGCTTACAACCTCTTTTTATGTGTGGAACTGTCTACATTTCTTACAAATTGACAACTTTAAAAGTCATGTTTTCAGAGCAGCACGTGACAAACCTCGTCATGAGTGAAGGCACTTGCTTCTGTCTACCGCGCAGGGCACTGCCCTCCCCGCCCCTGCGAGAGGCCCGCGCTCGGGGCAGGGTGTCCGCCAGCCCTCGGCCCAGCCTCACCTCCAGGTACTGGCCCACGCAGAAGGCGTGCATCGACTCCCGCGTGTCCTCAAACTGCAGTGCGGCCTCCAGCGCCACCACGGGATCCTCCCCGGCAAACTGAGCTGAAACAGAACGGACGCGGCGACTCCACAGGGGGCCCACCCTCCACGGAAACGGAGTCAGCGACAGGAGGTGGACCGGCAGGTCGGCGACCTCTCAGCCTCTCCCAGGGCTGCCGGGGCCAGTCAGGCCTTGTGCATTGTGGTGGAATAAATCATGCAAAAACGATGAGAAGTTCTTCAAATGTTTGGAGTTCCATGACAGGACAGTCACCGAGAGTTTAAAATGGGGGCCAGGGCTAGACTCTGGGTGGTGACCACACAACATACAGGGGATGTTACGGAGCTGTCCACTTGAAACCTATGCAACGTCATAAACCAATGGAACCGCAAGAAGTTCGATAAAAATAAACACGAAAGGAAAGCCTGAGGCTCTGCTTACGCTGACACGCGGGAGGGCTCAAGGGCGGGGCAGCGAGGCCGCTCACCGAGGATGCTGCTCCCGCTCAGGGCCTGGGCCTGAAAGTCCTTGATGTCGTACACCCTCCCGTCGATCACCGTCCAGAAGCCCCCGTCCTTGTTGTGGTTCTCCAAGTCCGCTTTGCGGATCAGGGTCACCTCCTCGTTGTTTCTACAGTTCTGACCTGTAAGAAATGACTCTGTAAATAACAGAACCAGGGGAATGCATCAGCAGACCAGCAGGAGCCACGGTGAGAACAGACGCTGTGAGAGACACAAGGGGAAACACTTCCACAGCCACGACGGGAGGCGAGCACAGCCTGCTGCACGGTCCCCCTACGGGACCAGCAAGGACACAGGGATCCGCACCAGGACGGGCTGGCACGGTCCCCACCACGGGACCAGCAAGGACACAGGGATCCGCACCCGGACGGGAGGCGGGCACAGCCTGCTGCACGGTCCCCCCCACGGGACCAGCAAGGACACAGGGATCCGCACCGGGACGGGCTGGCACTGTCCCCCCCACAGGACCCAGCAAGGACACAGGGATCCGCACACTAGGGCGCCACGGCAGGAGCCGCAGGACCAGCAAATCTGACCACAGAGCAGGCGAGAGGAAATCTCCACGGAGCATGTGCACGGGACCGCAATGCAGTTACATTAGAAGTAGCCACAAGCGTAGAATAAAAATTCTCTACAGGGTTGAATATGATGAAAGATATTTTATAAGTCACTCAAAATTCCTATAAAATGAAAGTTCTTTAAACTTTAAAGGCGATTTGTTAATTGGAAAGTACTATTAAATTATCATGTAAAACTTGCTTTGGTCATTTTTTCCCCATTAAAAACAACCACCACTGTGTAATTAGTCCCAATGTTCACTGATATCAGTGATTTCAGATACGACCGCCTGGGTTTTCTCTCTTCACTCTGTGATTTTCTTATTGCACAGACGTGGCCTCCGTGTGATGAAATGAAAGCTGAACCACAACTTAACTGGACGAGTCTGGGAGGTCCCACCGCAGAGAGGTGGTTACTTAGATTCAAAACGGCAGCTCGAGACTCAGAGGAGCCCCCCCCCCCCCCATGTGCATGCAGACAGTGGGACAGGCGTGCAGCGGCTGACCGCCACGTCACACTGACCGCTAGTCAGCCGTCCCAGGTCCACGCCGGCCTCCACAGCCACCCGATCTCACCGCTTCAACGGTACCTTCTGGAGACACCCAGGGAGGGTTTCCAGAACTTCCCGAACCACCCCTCCCAGGAGGAACCACCATGACTACGAAACGCCTTCCTTAAACACAACCCCCACCTCCCGACGCTGCCCCGGGCAACACGCAGGCCCGGTCTTCCTGGACGAGCACTCCTCCCAGTGGAGAGGAAGACGAGGGCAGACTGGACAAACGCGTCCGAAAAGCCCTCGGGGAGAGGCCGTACCCATGATGCCGGGCCAGGCCAGCTCCTCCTGGTCGTCCCGCTCCCTCCCGGGCGCCAGGTGGTTGAAGCGGTCCAGGTGCTCCAGCAGGCCGCCCAGCAGCGGCACGGCGCCCGCCTCCTGCATGAGCCCCGCGTTCTTGCTGAGCAGGAGGATGATGGAGACCACCAGCTCTGGAAGGAGCACGCCTGCAGGTGGAAGGAAAACATAATGAAGTGTACGGTTCAAATGGAAGCGTTTGCCCTACAGAACCAGAGCAGAAGCCAGCTCTCTGTTTACATTCTGATACGTCACAGAATGAGGGATGCTGTTCTTAGCACATTTCCACAGGGTCATGTCATCTTTCCTCCTGAAAGAGGCAGGCACAGGCATCGAGCAGAACCCTTTGAGTCAAAAGAACACATTCCAAAACCACTGTCTCAACACCAAAGTATTAACTGGCATCTTTTATCCAGAAAAAAATGTGTTTACAACTAATTCATAAGCAGAAAAAAGTAATAATGACCTAATGTCACAGAAGTAGCTTAAAAGTATATGACGCAATATTGGAATTTACTCAGATCCTGAAAGGGGCGACGCGTCTTGCTGCTGCTGCTGAAATGCAATCAGACAGCCACCACGGACCTCAGCACTGAGGTGTCTGCGATGGTGCAGGACTGTCACTAACCATGGTCATAGCCACTGACTCCCAAACCAGCTGCTCGGGCACAGAGCTGCCAGCAACCACAGAAGCAAAGGCGACGGCCCCGTTAGGAAACGCCTGGGGCCAAGGCGAGCAGGTTTGGGAAATGGTACGTGTCAGCGCTCATGTCTCTGAAAAGAAACACATGCCCGCAGGCGGGAAACGAGAAAGGTACCGGTGAAGTCGCCTTCCACGATGCAGGCCACCTCGGCAAAGTGCCGCCAGCTGGTGGCGGCGACGCTGGCGGCCACGGGCAGGATGTCCCCGATGTGCGTGCACAGCAGGGCCGTGTACTTCTTCAGCAGGGAGCCCACACCCATCAGCTCAGGACCTGGAAGGGAGATTCAGAAAACTGCACTTTTCCTTGTTCACATTCACTTGCTGTTCCCACACCATGTCGGTCTCCATCACTGCCACCTGTGGTGCGTCGGATACATCGTCTGTCAGACCAACCTGACCTTAAAGGATGCTATTCCTCATGCCTGCAAAATTTTAATGTTAAGACGACGAGTAAAGAAATACTGATGAGTCTAACATAGAAATATTCATTAAAAAAAAAAGTGGAGCAACATGAGTCCCCCGAATGCTTGCACTTACAGAGTGCGAGCCCCACACACGTGCACGTGCAGCACAGGCGTGTCGCACCGCCTGAGCACGCAGACACTTACATCTGAAGCCACTTACTGGGAGCGTCGGCGGGCGGACCAACACTTTCTCCTGGATACAGTTTACTGATCAGTAAGCGCTGAAAACGCAGCAACAAATCCAAGGAGGCGGATCGGTCCCGACTGTGCTGCTCCACGTCCAGGCAGGACGAGATCCGACGGGCCACGTCTTTCAGTCTGGCTACCGTCTGGGCAGCAATGTTCCTGCAGAGGAGAGAGGACGCAAAGTGAAGCAGGCGTGGGCGTCCACACAGTGAAGGTGCTCGAAACAATCACCATAGACAGGGTCAGACGGCAGCCTGTGCTGAGCTGGCTCGCTGCCCCGGGGAGCCAGGGTGCCTCACGGGGAGCGGAGGCACCGAGAAGACGCCCCAACACAAGGGCGCCCCTGCTTCCCACGTGACTCCGAGGCTGCGGCCTGTCCTCTCACCTGTGCTGAGAGGCAGCTCTTTACACTAGAACCTGCCCAGGTCATTTTCAGAACGTCTCCTCCACAGCCAAGCACATGCCTAGGCTCCCAGTGCTCAGCGCACCATCCCCCGAGGAAAACCCAGTACCCGCCGAAGAACACCTAGCACATTCACCGAAGCAGCTGCTGGACGAGCTGCACCAGAGGCAGACACTGCTTCCCCGAGGCCTCGTAGATCCCCGTGTTGATGAGGTCCTTGTCCAGCGGGGTCCTGCTTCTATGCGATGCTGAGGCGTTTGCTTCCTGCTCATCGATCTCTTTTTCCTTCTGTGCTTCTTTTTTGGCTTCAATATCCTGCAGTTTATAAAACAGAATCTGGTTACCAGTTATCTCGGAAACAGGCGTGAAGGCACCTGGGTTGGCCCCACAGCCTGGCTGCCCCTTAGTGACACCCACACCAGGTGACCCTGGCCCCACACACCTGCTGAAATCCCGTCACCCAGTTTCTAAACAGACTCTGTCCCACAAACCACTGTCCAGGCTGCCACAGCTGGTCCCCCACCCACTCTGAGGAGCCCCTGGAGGCTTTGCTCTGCCACAGGCTCTCACAGGCCAGCAGTGAGATCTGCCCCCCACCCCCCCAATATCTGCTTTGCAGACATGAAGCAACAACCCACAAAATGGGAGGGTATATTCTCAAGTCACATCCTATATAATAAAAAGCTAATATGCAAATCGACCCAACAGCAGAACGACCAGCCACTATGATGTTCACTGACCACCAGGGGGCAGACGCTCACTGCAGGAGCTGCTCCAGCTGGCGAGCGTAGTGGTGGTGGTGGGAGCCTCTCCTGCCTCTGAGGCAGCGCTAAGAAGCAGCGAGCCCGGTTTCTGACTGAGTGGCTCTCCCACAGGGAGCCAGAAGCTGGGCTCACGGCTGGTGAGCGCAGCGGCGGTGGCGGGAGCCTCTCCCACCTCTGCGGCAGCTCTAAGGACCCCTTGGGGGATGTCTGAGCCGGCAGGTGGACACCCCCCGAGGAGTCCCAGACTATGAGAGGGCGCAGGCCGGGCCGAGGGACCGCCCCCCAGGGCATGAGTGCCGTGCACCAGGCCTCTAGTATCAGATAAGAGACGTGTGTCCAGAACACAGAAGGAGTTCTTACAGCTCAACAATTCTAGTTAAACTGAACCCAATCTAAGAACAGGAGAAGGACTAGATGACATATCTTTAAAGAAGACACACAAAGAGCCAGTAAGCACATGGTCAGGTGCCTGGAGTCAGCCCCCCTGCCCCTCACCCGTCGGGACCCCTCTGCTAGTCACCCACATCTGTGGCACTCGTGTCCCGTCTATAAAATGGAATTTTAAAATAACGGGGTCCACGTGACAGGGCTGAGAAGGTCAAAAGAGGAAACGGAAGGCAAGCACACGGCACAGGCTGGAGAGGACGGCACAGCGAGCGTGGTGGTCGCCACCGCATCGTCACGTCTGCACGCCTTCTAACTCCCGCAGCGTGATCAGAGCATTTGAGTATGTTTTCAAAGACATGTTTCAATGCACTTACTTCATCTAATTTTACCAACGTAAGTTTTTACATAAGAAATGATTACAACAATGAAAGCAACAAGAGCAACTATGGATGGCCAGGCAGCACCTGAAAGACCAGTGAAAGCCACGCCCCCTCGGACACGTCGGTGGGTCAGGGAAGGGCTGGAACTCAGGCGCTCGGAAGGGAATGGCACAGCCTCCTTGGGGACTGTCAGCACCGATCACCCAGGACCCAGGAACTAACTCAGCGTTTTCTACAGAGAAGGGCGAGCATCCACTAGAGGACGTGTGCGCAGCCTGTCAGAGCAGCTGTACAAAGTCCGACTGTCGACAAACAGGAGAAGGAACAGAGACGTGGGGCCCCCGTCACACAACCAGTGCCCACAGGGAAAGCCCCGTCACGACACACCCCCAGAGACGAGCCTGAAGACCGTGATCCCGGCAAAATACAGCGACACAAACAGGACCGACTCAGTGACTGCACCTGGGACACAGCACTGGCACCTGCACTAGGAGGGGAGCCCAACGCCCGGGGCAGGAAGCGATCCATGACACGGCCCCGTGTCTGTCACCACCACTTGCTGAGACACGTAAAGGGGGTGCATCGTATCGGACTTGACCCAACAAAACCGCTTACACAGAGAAACGACTGAGCCACAGAACACATCTGGATGTGACCCAAAGTCCTGCTTCGGGTTCTCAGTAATTCCTGCAAGAGGAGGTTTGCTGCTTCCTCCCCAGCAGGACAGGGTGCCCAGCCGTCTCCCTGCCAGGGCACACGCCCGGCCGTACCTGGATCTCTGCAGTGATGGCTGCAGTCAAGGCTGACTCCAAGCCTCCGTCAGCCATCAAGCTGCCCACCAGCAGATCGATCATGAACCGGCGGCCTGGACTGACATTGACCTCATTGCCGGAAAC
>NW_005366635.1:245175-248962 GCF_000412655.1 Myotis brandtii | reverse complement strand
GGGCGGCCGCCTGCACGGTGCCCAGCACGCCCGCACTGCTGGCCAGGGCCACCACCGTCTGCTTCAGGCTGTTGAGGAGGACGCTGCCCAGACCTAAACCAAGCAACTCTGGGTCAACCTGGTGACTAATGGCAGCATGCAACTGAAAGGACAAAAACAACGGTCACTTAGCAGCCCGAAAGCACGCGGTTTCCAATCTCACTAAAAAAGACAGAATACCTCCAATTGAGTTTTATTCAAAGATTAAAGGAGAAACTTCAAGGATGTGTATTTTTAAAAGTAGACTATAAACATTTTACCCAGAATGGTTGAAAACCCATGGTAAGGTATTTTATGAGGAATATTTAACACCCAACTATAAATACTTACATGGAAATACTTATTATGTACTCAAGAAGAACAGAGGTTAAACCATGTGGAAAACTCACCCCAACCATCTGCACCCAACACAGAAAAACTACGAATATAATTTAACCTAAAAACTTAAAAAAAGACCCAGCCAAGCTGGGAGTATACTAGGTCCAAACCGGAACTTCCACAGACACACAGCGGAGCAGAACGAAGTCTCAGGCTTGAGACCCAAACTGACCACGATGGACTGACCATGAGCTTCCTGCTAGCCAGCCAGGGCCTGAGGGTAACACACTGCCCAGCCCAGGTTGTGGGTAAAAAGAGACCCTGCCTTGGCCTATGTGGCTCAGCTGGTTGGGCGTCACCCCGTGAACCAAAGAGGTGGCGGGTTGGATTCCCGGTCAGAGCACGTGCCCAGGTTGTGGGCTCGATCCCCAGTAGGGGGCGTGCAGGAGGCAACCAATCTATGATTCTCTCTCATCATTGATGTTTCTCTCTCTCTCTCTCTCTCCCCCCCTTCTCCCTTCCTCTCTGGAATCAATAAAAATGTATTTTAAAGACACCCTTTAGCCTGGGCCAGTGTGGCTCAGCTGGTTGGAGCATCACCCTACACTGAAAGGCTGCAGGTTCGATTCCCTACCAGGGCACATACCTTGGTTATGGTTCGATCCCCAGTTGGGGAGTCTACAGGAAGGCAACCAAGCAACGTTTCTCTTGCACATCAACGTTTCTCTCTACTTTGTGAAGAAAATTTATTTCCTTGGCACTAAGCCATAGAATTACCAAAAAAAATAAGATCACCAAAACATTCAAACATTTTCTTAGCAGTTCGACCGGCTAAAAACCCGCCCCCTCCACTCATAAACGTCCCAACAAACACCGAGACATCCGCTCCCACGGGAGGGGCGCTCTCCTACCTGCAGCCGCAGCAGGTTCAGCGTGGCCACGGCCATGCACTCCTTCTCCTGGGGCGGCGGCCAGTCGGCGGTGCCGTCCATGCCCTCGCTCACTTGCCGCAGGAGCAGGTCCAGCTGCTCAAAGGTCCCTGAGCAGACGTCCACCACGAAAGGGACGCGCAGGCCCACGGACCACTCGGAGCACGAGGACCAAGCGAAACTCTGCGGAGGAGACACGAGAACGAAGATGGATCTACACGTTCAGCGACTGGTCTGCTCCCACCACAGGAAATGACGGGAGACGGAACGGCCCCCTGCAGGACCCAGGCCAGGGCACACCCTCCCACTCCTACTCCACATCCCATGGAGTCCTGGCCAGTGCCGGGGGCACGGGAAATAAACGCATGGCACACACACTGGAGAGCGTGACACGGCACAGGACACGGGACGGCACACACTCGCCCACGGTGTCTCCACACACCGCGGTGGGCGACGCAGGTCCCAGGCACAGCCACACGCAGTACCTGGGCCGGCCCACAGGCGATGCCGACAATGTGCTTGGTGTCCAGCCCGGGCAGCAGCGAGGGCTCCGGCTTGGTCTGGTGCAAGGTGTCGAAGTGCTGACACTGGTCGTTGTTCCCCCAGCTGTGCACCTCGCTGTCCTCGGTCAGAGCCAGGCAGTGGGTGGAGCCTGCGGCCACATCGATCACCTTCTTCCCTGGAGGGAAGAGAACGCGGCAATACAGACATTTACCTCGGGCACTCGGGCAGGAAGGCAGCCGGGGCACCTTCTAACAGACAACGCGCTGCTCTGACGTTACGCCCAATTCACCTGCTTCAGCTCTTTATTAAAACTTGTCATGTTTCATGAGTTACAGTTTACTGAGACCTGCAGCCTGCGAATAAAATAATGCCAGGGCATAAAGAGAAGCTGTTGCTTCTTCCTCCTTATTCAGGTTTTCAGCTTCAGAAAGAGACAAGTGTATTCTTTTAAATATATTTTTATTGACTTCAGAGAGGAAGGGGGAGGGAGAGATAGAAACATCCATGATGAGAGGAAATCACTGACTGGCTGCCTCCTGCAGGCCCCCTACGACGCTCTATGCACGGGCCAAACCGGTGAGGGCGACAAGTGTATTTTTATTAACTACTTGGTCATACTCTCCCGTCCCAAGGCACGGTCGTGCCAAGGAGTCTCTGTTCTAAGAGCAGTTTTAGGGTCACAGCGCACTCCCCCATGCGGCCCCCGTGACCAGTCCTCCTTTCTGCATGGACGCCCGCTGCTCCCACCGTGTGTGCAGAGACAGCCTCCGCTCCAGGCAGCGCCCTGCTCCTCGGGGAAGCCCTGGCCACGTCTACGTGGGTCTCTCTGAGCTCTCGGTTCTGTTCCAACGACCCGTCCGCCTACACGGTAGCCAAGCTAACCCACTGGCCAGCTGACGAGAGACGCACGGTGCCAGCCTCAGAAAGCACCCTCTGCTATTGGTAAACTGAACGAGCTTCCAATTCAATGTGGTGACAACAGATCGGGGCCATTTTCCATGTGTTCCCTATGCCTGTCACAGGTGGCTACAGGCTCCCCGTGAGGGTCCTTCATGGCGTTTCAGGTGAAGAGAGGAGTAACCTAGAAAGCTGAGTGTCACCAGGGAAACTGCCCCCAGAGCCTGAGGCTCGCTCACTCACCTTGCAAGGCCTCCAGGAGCTTGGGGTAGCGCACATGCTCCTCGGTCCCGTGTCCGAGCCGCTGGTTGTCCCCTTTGCCCCAGGAGTACACCTGGCCGTCTTTCGTCAGAGCCACGGAGAACTGGCTCCCGCACCGAACTTTGACGACGTCCAGGTCCTGCAGCTTCTCGATCAGCTTGGGCGTTTTGCAGCCGTCGCTGCCCCCGCGGCCCAGCTTCCCGTAGTCCCCGTCTCCCCAGGACCACACCTGACCTAGAGACACACGCCTCTCAGGACGAAGCCGCAGGCCTGCGTGGGACTTTAAACGCAGACAGTAATCCCCACAGCCCCAGCACCCAGATCCAGACCACAGATGAATACAGCTCATGCTGCACGGGGCGGGGGGAGGGACCAATGAAATCTAGTTTACACCTCAGCTAACGCAGAAGCAGTTGACCAGGGGAGAGCGTGGTTTCTTCTCATCTCACTACATGAGAAGCAAAGTCCCAGCCCTGACAGAGTGAGCTCAAGGTCGAGCTTCCACCCAGTCTGCGAAGCTCCCGCCCTCCCTCCGGGAAGCAGCCCTCCCCGTCCTGAGAGCGGCCGGGCCACGGGCTCCACGCACCGTTGTCGGTCACGGCCAGGGTCTGGGCGTCCCCACTCCCGCACGCCACATCGATGACCTTCAGGCCTTTCAGCCCGGCGACCAGCATCGGGATGGCCTCGTCCTCACTGGAGCCTGCAAACACACAGGCTCGGGAGAGCGTGGTTTCTTCTCATCTCACTACATGAGAAACAAAGTCCCAGCCCTTACAGAGTGAGCTCAAGGCCATGCTTCCACCCAGACTGCGAAGCTCCCGCCCTCCCTCCGGGAAGCG
>NW_005366635.1:231708-244930 GCF_000412655.1 Myotis brandtii | reverse complement strand
CCCCAGGTGTACAGCTCCCCCTCGGCGGTGATGGCTGCGCTGTAGGTGCTCCCACAGGCGATGTGCACCACGTGCTTGCCGGCCTGCTTGCCGGAGAAGGCGGAGATCACCTTGGGCTCCTCCAGGGGCCTGTGGGGAGAGAAGCTGCTGCCTCCTGCCACGAGGAGGGAATAGAGCCCTCCAACACCTCCCTGGTGCTTGTTAAGCGAGCGCCCAATGCCAAGCCCAGCATCCAGCGGGAAGAGCGAAGTGGTGCTGTCACAGACGCACAGTGAGGACGCACAGAGCTGTTCTAGACTGGCCTTCTGAACCACCCGTCACCCACAGCCCCACACAGCGGGGTGTTCAATGACTGACTTCTGACCCTGAGGAAGCAACACTACAGTTCAGTTAGGAGGGGACCTCGTCACGCTGAAGACACAGGACTGGGGCTCTGCTCTAGAACACTCCACGGGGTGCAGAGCGTGGTGAAAGCGGGGACAAGAGCCGCAAGTGCTGCAGCTGGGGGAGATGCCAGCCCGTGCTGGGCACCCTTGGCAGCGTCTCCCGCCCAGCCCTGCATGTCAGAGTCGCTGGGAAACACGGAGAGCATGGTTAGAGGGTGGCTGCACGTACACGGTGTCCCCGTGGCCCAGCCGGCCGCCGTCCCCGCAGCCCCAGGAGTACACCTCGCCAGTGGCGGCCAAGGCCAGGTAGTGGTGGCCGTCGGAATGGGCTGCAATCTTCACGATGTTTCTGGAGGCAAGACCCTGGACCAGCTGTGGGGCCTAATGGACAAACAGAGGAAGACATGACCAGTGAGTGAGCCAGACAAGGAGCAGCACGCTCCCTTCGGTCCGCTGCCCACCCTATCAACCCCAACGACCTGGAAGGACCCGGGCCTCCCAGCGCCAATGGAGGCCTCCCAGCGCTCTGGGCAGGATCAGGCTGCCTGAGCAGCGGTCACTCAGTCGAGGCGGAGAGCACCTCCTTGGACAGGAACTCGCTCGTCCCGACCTGCCACCGCCCCCCGGCTGGACGCCCTCCTGGTTCCTGCCTGGCCCGTCCCATGAGCCTGCCCTGCGAGGCAGGTTATGAGTGGGAGCCTCAGTCGGGAGTGTCACCGTGAGGATCCTTGATCGTGGCAGCTAAGGGAGTCTGCCTCACGATCGTGACAAAAGGCTGTGACGAAGGTTTTAAACGTAACGAGTAACAGGCAGCGAACAGACGCTTACAACCTCTGGGCATCGGAGGAGGCACCCACCAGCGTGTCGCTGTTGTAGGCCTGCGTGTACACGCGGCCGTTGCGCGACAGGATCAGGAAGCGCTTCTCCGCACAGGCGATCTGCGTGACGCCCAGGTTGGCCAGGCCTTTGCTCTGGATGGGACCGATCACGTTGGCGTAGCACTTCCATCCGATCAGCCCCCAGCCTATGACTTCCTGCACAGACCCCTGTGAGGTGGCAAAGGAAGCACACGTTCTCTTGAGGGCAGCAGCAGAGCCTCTCTCTCGGCCAAAAGAAAGGGCGCTGCAGGCTGGTGCAGCCTGCGCCCTGTGAGGGAACCGAGGCCCTGCAAGCTAAAGAGCGAGCACGTGCAGAGCGGGCGACTCAGAGCACGGAGCCCCTCGGCACACCCACGTCGCCCGTCCACCGACAAGACCAAGTGACCGAGTGGCTATTTCCACAGCGTTTACTTTTCAGAGCCCATGAAAAAGCAGTGCACGCGGCCCGGCCAGTGTGGCTCCATGGTTGGTGCACCTATGAACCAGGAGGTCACAGTGGTATTCCCAGTCAGGGCACATGCCCGGGTTGCGGGCTCACCCCCCGTGTCGGGTGTGCAAGAGGCAGCCGATCAGTGATTCTCTCTCATCGTTGATGTTTCTATCTCTCTCTCCCTCTCCCTTCCCCTCTGGAATCAATAAAAATACATTAAACAAACAAAAAAAGAGGCGGGAAGGGTAACGTGGAGCCAGAGGCTCTGAGCCAGCCCCCTCAACACCACACCACACACGGGAGTCTGGGGGTGCACTGACGTGGGCCATCGAGAACAACCTTGTGGGACGTGGGGGAGCTGCACAGCGGCGGCATGCAGGGCGCAGCCAGGCGGTCCAGGTGGGCCATGACCACCACGGCCGTCTGTCGCAGGTCGATGGCCAGCTCACTGTCTTGCGGGAGGACAAGGTACCGGAGGAAGCTCTCGTTGGGGCTCAGAGGGCCCGACAGCAGCTGGAAGGGAAGCACAGGCCACCTCAGGCAGTGATTCCCCATCGGCGAGCCTGCCCTCCGCCATCGGGTGAGAACCGTCGCTGGCGCGCTGACACGCCCCTGCACCCCCTGCACACGCAGCCGTGACACGCCTGGCACCGCGCGCTCCGCATCCCAAGGGCCTCGGGACCCAGAGCAGCTTCGCAGGAACACGGCGCTGCCCCACGACCGGCTTTGAGAACTGGAACAAAACCCACTTCTTGTCACCAACTGCAGCACCTGCTGGAGAAGAGCTGGTGCTGCTGGCGCCTCACTCACCCTCGGTCTGTGAGGGCGGAGCAGCCTCGCTCACGGCCGCCTCGTGACACCAGAATCAGGCAGCTCTCCCCTGGAACGGCTACGGCTCTCAGGGAGGACCTCCAGGAGCGGCCGGGGCAGGGGTCAGACCCAGGGCATGCTCGGCCACCAGCCTCCGCGTACCCACGACCGGCGACCACCCCCACGGACACGTGCTCTGGCCTTGTTTGCAGAAGCCTAGCTCTGAGGATGACCAAGAAGCGAGGAGCCTCGTGAGGACACTCACCAGGGTGTCGCCCTCCGCGTGAGGGGCGTCCTTGCCGCAGAGCATGTTCTGGAACCGCTGCAGCAGGGGCAGGAGGGGGGCGCTGGTGCCCTGCGCGGACCGCTCGTTGTCCGTCTCCTGAGTCCCGCTGTCCCACAACTGAAGCAACAACAGGATGGCCGACAGCATTTGGCTGAAAGAGAAAATACCTTTATTCTCTAGAAAAGCAGATGAACTTTTTTTGGCAATAGCCTGTCAAAAACAAAAGCACGCTGGGCCAGCGTGGCTCAGCAGCTGAGCACCGACCTATGAACCAGGTCACAGTTCGATTCCCGGTCAGGGCACATGCCCAGGTTGCAGGCTCGATCCCCAGTGGGGGGCGGGCAGGAGGGAGGCAGCCTATAGATGGGGCAGGTGTCCTGACAGGGAATCGAACTGGCGACCTATTGGTTCCTAGGTCAATGCTCAACCACTGAGTCACATTGCTGGGCTCCCTTCCTCTCTCTCTTATAAAAAAAGAAAAGAAAAAGGAACAATTCTGAGACTACTAGAAAGGTGAACACTAAACAGGAAGTAAACAAAGCTGAGTGCACCCGGTGTGAAGAACAGAGAGCCCTGGAAAGAAAGGGCTCTTGGCTATAACCACAGAGGAGTCGGTGAAACGCCAGAACGCACACCAGAGGTTCCGCGAGGCGTTTCCCGAACGCGGGGCGCGGCGCCTCACCTCAGCGTGCCTCTCTGCACAGCCAGCTCCAGCAGCAGGGCCAGGGCCAGGTGCTGGTCCTGCAGGGGGATGCTGCCCGGCCCCTTGGTGCCAGGCGTCCCGTGAACATCCCTGAAATCAGAGCAGAGGGTCAGGAACAAAGCGAGGCGGAGCTTCAGGAGAACATGCTAAACAACGCAGGATGTTCACGGCTCTCCCAGGGAGACGCATACTCTTCACACCGAGAACCACGGTGCTGAGACTCGACTCGCTGCTGAAATTCCATCAGAGACACGTCTCCCATGAAAGCGCCGCACCGGGTGCTGTCGGTGATTAGAAGACACAGTCCAATTCCCGCAGTACAACCTCACCTGTGCTCTACTCACATCACGCGTAGGAGAGTGGTTAGAGCGCCTTCGGGAGTCAGGGACAGGGAAGGGGCTCGAGTAGCAACAGTCCTCTCCCAACTGAAGGGTCAATTTCTAGAACCACCGTGAGTCTACGGGCAATAGGCCTGCGCTGATTTTTATCCGTCATCTAAGAAGTAACGTTAACTTTTCCTGGTTTCCAAATGGTAAGTGACACGTCTTCTTAACCAAGATGGGAAGGGAGGTCTTCCAGCACCGCCATTACAGCTCAACTTCTGAAATTACCCCCACACCCACAGGCCCCAGCCCACGGCGCGCGGGGAGCCAAGCCCATGGTCCTTAGGCGCCGGGACCACAGGAGGCCCTGTTTGTGGGAGAGGACACGGCAGTGACCTCACAGTGTCTGTGCTGCGGGCTCAGTACTGAGTGTGTGTGTGTCTGTGCTGCGGGCTCAGTACTGAGTGTGTGTGTGTCTGTGCTGCGGGCTCAGTACTGAGTGTGTGTGTGTCTGTGCTGCGGGCTCAGTACTGAGTGTGTGTGTGTCTGTGCTGCGGGCTCAGTACTGAGTGTGTGTGTGTCTGTGCTGCGGGCTCAGTACTGAGTGTGTGTGTGTCTGTGCTGCGGGCTCAGTACTGAGTGTGTGTGTGTCTGTGCTGCGGGCTCAGTACTGAGTGTGTGTGTGTCTGTGCTGCGGGCTCAGTACTGAGTGTGTGTGTGTCTGTGCTGCGGGCTCAGTACTGAGTGTGTGTGTGTCTGTGCTGCGGGCTCAGTACTGAGTGTGTGTGTGTCTGTGCTGCGGGCTCAGTACTGAGTGTGTGTGTGTCTGTGCTGCGGGCTCAGTACTGAGTGTGTGTGTGTCTGTGCTGCGGGCTCAGTACTGAGTGTGTGTGTGTCTGTGCTGCGGGCTCAGTACTGAGTGTGTGTGTGTCTGTGCTGCGGGCTCAGTACTGAGTGTGTGTGTGTCTGTGCTGCGGGCTCAGTACTGAGTGTGTGTGTGTCTGTGCTGCGGGCTCAGTACTGAGTGTGTGTGTGTCTGTGCTGCGGGCTCAGTACTGAGTGTGTGTGTGTCTGTGCTGCGGGCTCAGTACTGAGTGTGTGTGTGTCTGTGCTGCGGGCTCAGTACTGAGTGTGTGTGTGTCTGTGCTGCGGGCTCAGTACTGAGTGTGTGTGTGTCTGTGCTGCGGGCTCAGTACTGAGTGTGTGTGTGTCTGTGCTGCGGGCTCAGTACTGAGTGTGTGTGTGTCTGTGCTGCGGGCTCAGTACTGAGTGTGTGTGTGTCTGTGCTGCGGGCTCAGTACTGAGTGTGTGTGTGTCTGTGCTGCGGGCTCAGTACTGAGTGTGTGTGTGTCTGTGCTGCGGGCTCAGTACTGAGTGTGTGTGTGTCTGTGCTGCGGGCTCAGTACTGAGTGTGTGTGTGTCTGTGCTGCGGGCTCAGTACTGAGTGTGTGTGTGTCTGTGCTGCGGGCTCAGTACTGAGTGTGTGTGTGTCTGTGCTGCGGGCTCAGTACTGAGTGTGTGTGTGTCTGTGCTGCGGGCTCAGTACTGAGTGTGTGTGTGTCTGTGCTGCGGGCTCAGTACTGAGTGTGTGTGTGTCTGTGCTGCGGGCTCAGTACTGAGTGTGTGTGTGTCTGTGCTGCGGGCTCAGTACTGAGTGTGTGTGTGTCTGTGCTGCGGGCTCAGTACTGAGTGTGTGTGTGTCTGTGCTGCGGGCTCAGTACTGAGTGTGTGTGTGTCTGTGCTGCGGGCTCAGTACTGAGTGTGTGTGTGTCTGTGCTGCGGGCTCAGTACTGAGTGTGTGTGTGTCTGTGCTGCGGGCTCAGTACTGAGTGTGTGTGTGTCTGTGCTGCGGGCTCAGTACTGAGTGTGTGTGTGTCTGTGCTGCGGGCTCAGTACTGAGTGTGTGTGTGTCTGTGCTGCGGGCTCAGTACTGAGTGTGTGTGTGTCTGTGCTGCGGGCTCAGTACTGAGTGTGTGTGTGTCTGTGCTGCGGGCTCAGTACTGAGTGTGTGTGTGTCTGTGCTGCGGGCTCAGTACTGAGTGTGTGTGTGTCTGTGCTGCGGGCTCAGTACTGAGTGTGTGTGTGTCTGTGCTGCGGGCTCAGTACTGAGTGTGTGTGTGTCTGTGCTGCGGGCTCAGTACTGAGTGTGTGTGTGTCTGTGCTGCGGGCTCAGTACTGAGTGTGTGTGTGTCTGTGCTGCGGGCTCAGTACTGAGTGTGTGTGTGTCTGTGCTGCGGGCTCAGTACTGAGTGTGTGTGTGTCTGTGCTGCGGGCTCAGTACTGAGTGTGTGTGTGTCTGTGCTGCGGGCTCAGTACTGAGTGTGTGTGTGTCTGTGCTGCGGGCTCAGTACTGAGTGTGTGTGTGTCTGTGCTGCGGGCTCAGTACTGAGTGTGTGTGTGTCTGTGCTGCGGGCTCAGTACTGAGTGTGTGTGTGTCTGTGCTGCGGGCTCAGTACTGAGTGTGTGTGTGTCTGTGCTGCGGGCTCAGTACTGAGTGTGTGTGTGTCTGTGCTGCGGGCTCAGTACTGAGTGTGTGTGTGTCTGTGCTGCGGGCTCAGTACTGAGTGTGTGTGTGTCTGTGCTGCGGGCTCAGTACTGAGTGTGTGTGTGTCTGTGCTGCGGGCTCAGTACTGAGTGTGTGTGTGTCTGTGCTGCGGGCTCAGTACTGAGTGTGTGTGTGTCTGTGCTGCGGGCTCAGTACTGAGTGTGTGTGTGTCTGTGCTGCGGGCTCAGTACTGAGTGTGTGTGTGTCTGTGCTGCGGGCTCAGTACTGAGTGTGTGTGTGTCTGTGCTGCGGGCTCAGTACTGAGTGTGTGTGTGTCTGTGCTGCGGGCTCAGTACTGAGTGTGTGTGTGTCTGTGCTGCGGGCTCAGTACTGAGTGTGTGTGTGTCTGTGCTGCGGGCTCAGTACTGAGTGTGTGTGTGTCTGTGCTGCGGGCTCAGTACTGAGTGTGTGTGTGTCTGTGCTGCGGGCTCAGTACTGAGTGTGTGTGTGTCTGTGCTGCGGGCTCAGTACTGAGTGTGTGTGTGTCTGTGCTGCGGGCTCAGTACTGAGTGTGTGTGTGTCTGTGCTGCGGGCTCAGTACTGAGTGTGTGTGTGTCTGTGCTGCGGGCTCAGTACTGAGTGTGTGTGTGTCTGTGCTGCGGGCTCAGTACTGAGTGTGTGTGTGTCTGTGCTGCGGGCTCAGTACTGAGTGTGTGTGTGTCTGTGCTGCGGGCTCAGTACTGAGTGTGTGTGTGTCTGTGCTGCGGGCTCAGTACTGAGTGTGTGTGTGTCTGTGCTGCGGGCTCAGTACTGAGTGTGTGTGTGTCTGTGCTGCGGGCTCAGTACTGAGTGTGTGTGTGTCTGTGCTGCGGGCTCAGTACTGAGTGTGTGTGTGTCTGTGCTGCGGGCTCAGTACTGAGTGTGTGTGTGTCTGTGCTGCGGGCTCAGTACTGAGTGTGTGTGTGTCTGTGCTGCGGGCTCAGTACTGAGTGTGTGTGTGTCTGTGCTGCGGGCTCAGTACTGAGTGTGTGTGTGTCTGTGCTGCGGGCTCAGTACTGAGTGTGTGTGTGTCTGTGCTGCGGGCTCAGTACTGAGTGTGTGTGTGTCTGTGCTGCGGGCTCAGTACTGAGTGTGTGTGTGTCTGTGCTGCGGGCTCAGTACTGAGTGTGTGTGTGTCTGTGCTGCGGGCTCAGTACTGAGTGTGTGTGTGTCTGTGCTGCGGGCTCAGTACTGAGTGTGTGTGTGTCTGTGCTGCGGGCTCAGTACTGAGTGTGTGTGTGTCTGTGCTGCGGGCTCAGTACTGAGTGTGTGTGTGTCTGTGCTGCGGGCTCAGTACTGAGTGTGTGTGTGTCTGTGCTGCGGGCTCAGTACTGAGTGTGTGTGTGTCTGTGCTGCGGGCTCAGTACTGAGTGTGTGTGTGTCTGTGCTGCGGGCTCAGTACTGAGTGTGTGTGTGTCTGTGCTGCGGGCTCAGTACTGAGTGTGTGTGTGTCTGTGCTGCGGGCTCAGTACTGAGTGTGTGTGTGTCTGTGCTGCGGGCTCAGTACTGAGTGTGTGTGTGTCTGTGCTGCGGGCTCAGTACTGAGTGTGTGTGTGTCTGTGCTGCGGGCTCAGTACTGAGTGTGTGTGTGTCTGTGCTGCGGGCTCAGTACTGAGTGTGTGTGTGTCTGTGCTGCGGGCTCAGTACTGAGTGTGTGTGTGTCTGTGCTGCGGGCTCAGTACTGAGTGTGTGTGTGTCTGTGCTGCGGGCTCAGTACTGAGTGTGTGTGTGTCTGTGCTGCGGGCTCAGTACTGAGTGTGTGTGTGTCTGTGCTGCGGGCTCAGTACTGAGTGTGTGTGTGTCTGTGCTGCGGGCTCAGTACTGAGTGTGTGTGTGTCTGTGCTGCGGGCTCAGTACTGAGTGTGTGTGTGTCTGTGCTGCGGGCTCAGTACTGAGTGTGTGTGTGTCTGTGCTGCGGGCTCAGTACTGAGTGTGTGTGTGTCTGTGCTGCGGGCTCAGTACTGAGTGTGTGTGTGTCTGTGCTGCGGGCTCAGTACTGAGTGTGTGTGTGTCTGTGCTGCGGGCTCAGTACTGAGTGTGTGTGTGTCTGTGCTGCGGGCTCAGTACTGAGTGTGTGTGTGTCTGTGCTGCGGGCTCAGTACTGAGTGTGTGTGTGTCTGTGCTGCGGGCTCAGTACTGAGTGTGTGTGTGTCTGTGCTGCGGGCTCAGTACTGAGTGTGTGTGTGTCTGTGCTGCGGGCTCAGTACTGAGTGTGTGTGTGTCTGTGCTGCGGGCTCAGTACTGAGTGTGTGTGTGTCTGTGCTGCAGGCTCAGTACTGAGTGTGTGTGTGTCTGTGCTGCAGGCTCAGTACTGAATGTGTGTGTGTCTTTAATTTAAAACCGTTAACAAAACACATGGCCCCCCGACCAGAGCTCACGCCCAGCGGGAGACTGCGTGCAGGTGGAAGATGCCGTCTGGAGCAGTCGCTCAGTCCTACGTTGCCAATTAAGACAACGCCCATCACTCACGGATGGCAGGCACGTCCTCAGGGGGAGGCACAATAGGGGCTCAAATACTTGATGAAAGGCTGAGCCCCGAACCCTAAAATGTGTGAAAATGAATTCCAGAAGCATCGTCACGTCCCAGCCCACTCCTGGGTCCATCAGGTGTGCAAAGTCAAACGTCTGAAAAGAGCCAAGATCCGGAACCAGGGGCCTGAGAGGGTGGAGGGCACGCAGGAAGCCGCCTGCGGAGCCCTGGCAGCTACAGGCAGCCCGGAGGCAGCGCCCAGCACAGGACGGAGCACACGGCACCGCAGCGACCAGGTGTGTGCCGGGGGCTGGAATGTCAGGGTCACTCTGTAGGTACACGACTGTCTCACCACGTCACTGACAAATTAAAGGAGTAAAGCTACGAAGAAGGGGAGGAGACCGAGCTCGCCGCAGCGCTCGCGGGAAGACGTGCGGACTCACCCCGTCACGACGGACCTGAGGAAGCGGGTCGCTCTCTCCACCACCTCCAGCCACACGGAAGACACGGTGCTCTCGTCGAAGAGCGAGGCCTCGGGCAGGGCTCGCAGGGCGTCCAGGGACTCCTGCAGCAGCTCGCTGCACAGGTCCGCGTCCTCCCCTGGGCACACACGCACGTCAGGGAGGCCACCCCGTCCCGGGCGGCCCGAGCCCTCACACAGGGGCCCCCGCCCACACGGTCAACCCCCCACTCTCCTCGCCATGAGCCACTGCAGGGACTCCAGAGACCGAAGTTAAAGTCGTCCCCAGGGCAATTCTGCACTTTACGGCTCTCCCAGGAGCAAGTCTAACTTCTTGTTCTCCTAGAAAGTAGTCAGGTCTGAGGCCCTGCAGGGGTTTTTGCACATTTTTAAGAAGCACAGACCTTTTCTCCGTCATGAACAAAGCCTAGGAGGCATCAACAACCCCTGGCATGGGCCCAGGCCACGTGGGGGGACAGCGAGGAGAGCAGCGGAGCCTGAGCGCAGGCAGCAACCCCGGGGCACCTACCTGACCGCCAGGCCCTGCGCAGGAACGCAAAGGCGAAGGACAGAGCAGCTCGGGACCCAACTCTTGCCAGTCCTTCCACCCCTTTGCCTGTGGGCCGGGCGCTGCAGGGACAATGGGGGAACAGCTGGTCAGAGGAGGCGCGCACTGAATCCAGGGCGCCCTATGAAGGGTGCATACCCAACGGGGCCAATCCGTTTCTTTAGATGGCAGGCTCACCAGGGACTTCCAGTTTCGTGGTTTTTTTAAAACTTTTACCAAATGCCCTTTGTAAAGGACAAGTATTCTCTTTCAGGAACAGAAAAGAGAAACTTAAAAAGGTTCGAGCCCTGGCTGGTGTGCCCAGTGGGTTGGAACATCGTCCCAGACACATACATAACGGTGACAGGTTCCACTCCCGGGCAGGGCACCTGCACCTGCAGGAGTAGCCAAATGATGTTTCTCTCTCTCTCCCCCATCCTCTCTCTAAAAATCAATAAAAATTTTTAAAAAGGTTTAGAAGAAAACAAAGGCTGAAATAATGGTACAGGTTGCAGCCTGTTACTTATGAGCAAATTGGCGAAGCCATGGTCCAAACGAGAGAAAGCCTCCAAAAGGGGGAGGAAAGGAAGCCTCGCACACCACGAGGCCTGTCCCCACAGCCTCCAGCTCCCCTGCACACGCAGCCGCCTCCACGCGGCCCGGGATGGTCCTCACTCGGGGTTACCTTTTCTTGTCCACAGAAGGCAAAGAGCTGCTGCTGCTCTTCCACTTGACCTTGGCGCTCTCCTGGGCCACGGCTCTGTTCAGGGCGATGAAGTAGCGCTCCAGGATGACCAGCCGCTGCCGGAGCCTCAGGGCGGACAGGGTGCTGGTGGCCGCCTGCACGGCCAGGGCCTGCTGCTCCTTCACCAGCACCGAGAGACACTCCTTCAGCTCACCCACGTCTGGAAAACACGACGAGGACCCCGCCCTCAGCAGCCGGGCACAGGCTGTAACGAAGGGTCACGGCAGCAGGGCCCACCCGCGAGCACCACAGGCAAACCCAGGGCTCAGCCTGCGCAGCCGAGGTGACCGGGAGCCCTCGCAGCCACCATCCGGCAGGGCTGTGTGTTTCCTGGGGAGGAAACGGAGGCACAGAGAACTCCCACAGTCACCAGGTGAGGAGGACACGCGGGAGGACCACGCTTAGCCACCGTGGTAGACTGACTCTCTGTAAACGTGGTATGAATGTTCTCAACACAAAATTATAAAGTTAGTAATTGTCAGCAGCACATTTTCTAGACAGAGAGAAAATCTCTACCCATTATTTCCATGTTATGAAACCAAATTCAAAATAAAACACTGTCTCTTGCCCTAACCAGTTTGGCTCCGTTGGTTGGGCACGGTCCCATGCACCAGGAGGTCACTGCTCAGTGGTTAGAGCATCAGCCCATGTACAGAACCGTGCTGGGTTCGATTCCTGGTCAAGGGCACATGCCTGAGTTGCAGGTTCAATCCCAGGCTCCTGTTGGGGCATGAGCAGGAGGCAACCAATCGATGTGTCTCTCTCACATCCATGTTTCTCTCCCCCTCCCCCCCTTCCTTGCACTCTCTCTATATTCTCAGGTGGTAACAAAAAAACAAAGGGATGAAACTGGCCCTAACCGGGTGGCACAGCTGGTTGGAGCATCATCCCAAACATGAAAAGGTTGCAGGTTCGACCCCCAGTCACAGCACAAAGGGGGCAGGTAAGGGAGGCAACCGGTGGATGTTTCTCTCTCACATCAATGTGTTTCTCTCTCTCTCTCTCTCTCTCTCTCTCTCTCACCTATCTCTCTCTCTCTCTCTCCCCGCCTTATTCTCTAAGAATCAATAAACATCCTCAGGTGAAAAAAAAAAGGGGGGGGGGGGGGACGGAAGTCATAGATTACATATTATGTACGGTTTACTACAACATAAAAAATTTTGAGTAATATTTTTCTAAATGCCATAACCCCGCCCCCCAAAGCCACCGATGGCACCTGGAAAGTGAGGGCCAGCCCAGGCCCCCAGCACTGAGGCTCCGAGCCCTACCTGGCTGCCTGCCCCACACCCAGCTCTCCAGGATGGACTTGGACCTGCGCACAGGTGCAGGGGTCTCTTCTTCATCCTTTTTGTCTTTGTCGTTCAGATCTTCTTTCTTTGTCCCACTTTGAGTATCAACACCATCATCTGAAAAAATTTGTTAAAAAAATGCTTTTTAATCTATAAATTGCTTTTCAAAATGTAACATCCACTTGTCTGCCTCCCTGCAGATGCCCCTCCCAGAAATGGGAAGGAGACGTTACAACATGGACATACGGAACGTTTGATGATTATTTTTAATGACACGAGTCATCGCCGTAACAGGCACAGTGCGACTTACGACGAAAGGAACTGCCCATAACCCTTTTAATGAGGAAACCTATACGGCACTCAAATTCTCTGAAGCACGTCTTCCAAATGTTCCATCAATTTCCTGCTACAGTTTACAACGAATAAACGTCGTCTTTGGCATCCACCTACTTGAGTTTCATAGTAACTGCTCTTACCCAGTGATTCCCAACTGTGTCCCTGGAAAGGGAGGGTGACTCGGCAATCACTCCACCCCACACCCGCCCTCCTCCACCCCCACCGAGAACCACTGCTGACGCCAGCACCATGGACAGAGCGCCGGACACAAGGGAAAGCTGAGAACCATGACTTCCCGGCACCGGCCACTTAGAGTCCAGTCAAGAGCCAACGTCATGACACTCCTTACCCAGCAAGTGTAGAAGAATGAACAACTTAACCTTGAAGTGTAAACTCGTCCTGTCTTCGAGGCTCTGTACTAAGTAATCACTTTCTAACAACACAACTAGAAACGCACTTCTAGTCCGTGGAAGAGAGCACAGTGTTACAGACAGCGAGGGGTCTCTAAGGACGCATGGAGCCCAGGCGGACGAGCGCGCAAAGGCAGGGCTCAGCCGGGAGCGCGCGGGGGAGGTCGCGTGAACACGTGGACTCTGGCCCTCGCTGTGGAAGCAGCGGTTTAGCACGGCTTCCTGAGGGCACACGCCCTCCTCTGGCTCCAACACTCCTGAACGAAGGGACAGCCCACACTCTGAGAAGCAAGCCTCCCAGTGGGACTTGGAGCTGTGAGCTGTGAGCTGTGAGCCGTGCACGTGCCCAGCCTGCGCCAGCCCCACGGCATCCTGTCAGGGGGTGTCTGCCATGGGCTCCAGGGGTCCTGGGGGTGAGAGCCTGTGGACTAAGGGACCGAAAGTAACTCTCAGTTCCCAAGGCCAGGAGGACAGGATCCTTTTCCTAACACAGGGCCTCTGTGCGGTGCCTTCGACTTTGGTGTATAAAGCCGTCCCCTGGGCATCAGCAGGCACAGCCTCGAGGGTCTGGAAGCAGCTGGCACTGCAAGGAGCGCAGGTTCCCCCCTCACGCCCGCCCCCCCGC
>NW_005366635.1:227365-231614 GCF_000412655.1 Myotis brandtii | reverse complement strand
GTCACCTGCACATACACACCCCCCCCACCCCCACCCGGTCTGCCTTTCACGGCCGGCTCCCTGGGTGCCTGCGCCCACAGCTCCCTGGTGACCACACACACCACCAGCCCTAGAGCCCAGGCCTTCGGCACCAAGCACAGGAAACAGCCCGCCTGATCTCCTCAGCCCTGGGTGTGGGTGACATCCGGAGCCTTCGTCCTCCTGTCCTCCACCTCGGCTTAGGAATGCCTGTGACGCCCACATAGTCATGAGCAGTCCTGGGAGACAGGCCCCATTCAGTGCGTTTTTACCCCTCCAACGACAATTTACAACACCAGCAGGAAAGTGCCAATGACAAGGAAGTAATGGAAACGCCCCTATTGAAAAAGAAATAGAAAATTCATCTCGCCCAGGCCGGGGTGGCTCAGTGGATAGAGTGTCGGCCTTCGGACCGAAGGGTCCCAGGTTCGATTCCCGGTCAGGGCCCATGCCCGGGTTGCAGGCTCAATCCCCAGTGGAGGGCATGCAGGAGGCAGCCGATCCATGATTCTTGCTCATCACTGATGTTTCATCATCTCTCTCTCTCCCTCTCCCTTCCTCTCTGAAATAAAAACATATTGAAAAAAGAAAGAAAGAAAGAAAGAGGAACTGCCGTGCTGGAGGAGGGACACCGCAGTGGGGGTTTTGCAGTGAACAGCATCAATACACATCGAACAATGACATCCAGGCAGCTGGTGCCGTTAGCAATCGAGACAATACTCACACGTGCAGCAAAGCTTCCGAGAGGTATGTCAGACCTTCCTGTGTCTACAGCACATTCCAAAGCTTCACAGAAGGAAAAGCACTCGTGAAAGGCCTCACCTTTTCGAGGCGGCAGCTCTCCGCTCTGGGTGACTTCTGCCCCAGGATACAGGATCTCTCCATCTTTAACCATTTCATTCCACAGACCGCAGAGCCCGTCCCCCGTGAATGCAAGCTGGCAACGATAAAGAAGATAAAACTCACAGAGCGATCATACCTACAATGCAATTCTTCGTGTGTTTTCTTTAAATATACTTTTATTGATTTCAGAGAAGGGAAAGAACCACTGACCACAGCACAATTCCTAAACGATGATATAAAAGATCTAATTTCCTCTCTGTTACTCAATCATTCGACATTTGATAAAAATTTTCCCCAGAAAAACGGTGAAGTAAAAAAGGCACACTTCCCACTACAGGTGGGAGAGAATCCCCAAGAAGACAGGAAGGGTGAAGCCTACAGGCGTGAGGCTCGCATCCCCAGCGCCTGTCTCAGGAAGGACCCCAAAGACTGGAACTATGTCCAAGTAACCTCTCAGGGCGAGGCCAGGACACCCATCCCTCACATGCAATCAGCCAGCAGCCACCTTTCTTCAGATATGAAACAGCGTCAATGTCCACAGCACGTTTTACCTCTGGTGCACTCCTCAAAACCCACGCCTCTTGCCCTGGCTGGTTTAGCTCAGTGGATAGAGCACCAGCCTGAGGACTGAAGGGTCCCGGGTTCTGGGCTCGATCCCCAGTAGGGGGCATGCAGAAGGCAGCCGATCAGTGATCCCTGCTCATCACTGATGTCTCTCTCTCTCTCTCCTCTTCCTTCCTCTCTGAAATCAATAAAAATATATTGAAACAAAAACCTAGGCCTCTTCACTTACCCCTAGAAGGAGTCTGAAAGACTTCTGAATAACATTCAAAACATCTAAGGGCCAAGCACTGCATGTTAAAGTGAATAAATCAAAAGTAACACGGTAAGCACTGTTAAGGCCCAAGTGATATTCCTTCTTATGTGCATCTGCCTGACTCATCATAGGCGCTCACCTCAGCATTAAACTGATTTTGAATCAAGATGCTGAAACTCCTACATATCAATTACTCGATTATGATTGCTAAGAAAAAATTAAGTAAAGTTCTTTACTTCAAAAAGTTTACATAAATACATAAACACTAATATCAAAACAATTCTTAAAATCAGTTTGCCTGAATCTCAAGATTTCAAAAATAAGAAATTATCCCCCCCTCCCCCACCCCGCTTAAAAAAAGCATGACAAAGGAAAACAGACAGGAGTCCTATAGAATAAAACCCTAATATGCAAATTGACCAAACGGTGGAACGACCAGTCGCTATGATGTGCACTGACCACCAGGGGGCAGACGCTCAGCACAGGAGCTCAGCCAGCAGCCAGGCTCACGCTGGCGAGCACAGTGGAGGTGGCAGGAGCCTCTCCCACCTTCACGGCAGCACTAAGGATCCATGGGGAACGGGCCTAAGCCAGCAGTCGGACATCCCTGAGGGGTCCTGGACTGCGAGAGGGCGTAGGCCGGGCTCAGGGACGCGCGCCCCCCCCCCAAGTGCACGAATGTTGTGCACCAAGCCTCTAGTTGCTAAATAAAAGACAAGAACCAAAACAGTCACTACTATGCCAACTCTTGACCCAATTCTTTGCGCTTTTCTTATCGAACATTATACCACTAATAACAATCCCACTACCCACAGCACGGTTCTAACACTTGGCTCTCCCCTGACCCCTGGCCGGTAGCTCAGTTGGTTAGAACATCATCCAGATACACCCAGGCTGTGAGTTCCATCCCGCTCAGGGCACACACAAGAATCAGCCAATGAACGCATAAGTGAGTGGAACATCAAATCAATGTGTTTCATTTTCTCTCCCCCCCAACCATCTCTAAAATCAATAAAATAAAAACTTAATAATTTAAAACAGCTGGCTCTCGTATCTACCAGGACTGCACCCCTTTCGTAGCCTTAATAGTGAAGAAGAGCAATTACCCTTCATGACAAGTATCTGACACTCTCGATAAACCATCGTGCAGGACCCGAGACTGCATCTAAAAAGGCGGGTTACTTGGGAAATACTTAAAATGTCTAACCTCAGGGGAGAGGGAAAAACACACAACTACAAAGTATTTCAGACATTTCTTTTTGCTGGTAACACATGGTTACAAAAGTAGTTTCTCCCCCAACCATTTGCAAGCAAAAACAAGTTGGGGTGCAGAATCATCCCCGGAAATAATACGGCTATTGTTTACCCCATAATTTCTGGACAAGCTTGCAATTATCTTATGCAACCAAAATATTAGAGAGTCTTAAGGGCAGCATGTGTTTCCACGCGTCCTTTCTCCATTAAATTTACTAGGGTGACCTAGGGGAGTGAGGTTACACGGGTTTCTGCATGTGTCATTCTGCAGCGCGTCATCTGTACGTTGCACGGTGTGCTGCTTCCATCCACATGGGCTGGATGCAAAGATCTGAGCGCTCCTCCCAATAAGACCAGCCACCCGGGCAAAACGAACAACTCAGTGAACTCCGGTCTCTCCACAAACACAGGCACAGGACCCCGTTACACAAGCGAGACCCTTCAGAACATAATAAACCCCTGCACGTCACTTCTCCCCCTCTCCCCGCCCCCCGCAAAATTAACGGACCATCTTAAAAAACGACTGGTACAGAGTTACCACGATACAGGTTAAGAAAGATACAACCCGGCCGGCCGGCGCGGCTCAGTGGTTGAGCATCGACCTATGAACCAGGAGGTCACAGTTCGATTCCCCGTCAGGGCAGGTGCCCGGTTGTGGGCTCGATCGGGATCCCGTGTTGGGATGTGCAGAGGCAGCCCATCAGTGATTCTCTCCCATCACTGATGTTTCTCTCTCTCTCCCGCTCCCTTCCTCTCTGCAATCAATAAAAATATTTTAAAAAGAAACCCTTCGCCGGACCCGAAACAGGGAGGCAGAAACAGCCCAAGGAAAGAGGCAAGTCAGAAACCCCACCTGGATGTCTGTCTTCAGCCATTTGGAGTCCAGCCGAGCCTGGGCGGCCAGACAGAAGGACTCGGAAGGCATCTTTCCTCCAGGGTCCTCCCGGCTGTCAGGCCTGCGAGGAAGACAAAAAGGATGGAGGCTAAACACAGCGTTTCAGGGTGTCCCCCAAGACCCGCCCGCAGGGTTTCATGCGGCAAACGAGAGAGAGAGGGGGAGAGAGAGAGAGAGAAAGAGAGAGAGAACAGAAAGGGGGGACAGATGGAAACCGGCAGGAGGCGGGGACCGGCCAACTCCCAGCCCAGGTAAGCGCCCCACGGGGGACCCGCCCGGCGCCGGGACCGCGTCCGCGAGACCTTGAGGACGATGGGCGGTCACGGGAGACCAGACCTCAATGTCATCGCCCCCTTCCCTCCAACCCGAACGGGAGACGCGCAGACGGACCCGACGCCCCCCTGGCAACGACCCGGACAGCG
>NW_005366635.1:225077-227014 GCF_000412655.1 Myotis brandtii | reverse complement strand
CAAGGGACTCAGCTTCCCAGCCAATCGCAGCGAGGCTCCTGCGCGGGCCCAGCCAATGGAGAAGAGGATCCCCTTCGCCCCTCCTCCCGGTCCTCCTTCTTCCTTCAATCCCGCGAATTTTCCCCCTCTGGAGCACGCCCCTTGCGGTCGCGGCCAATCGCAGGTGTCGGGAGGCAGGATTTCCGCTGACGGGAGGCGGGACTTCCGCCGCGCGCACGCACTGACGCACGTACGCACGTACGGCGATGCCGCACTTTGCCCATCTTTCCGGAAAAGCCAACCTTGGCGGTGGGAAGCCTTCAGGAGGTAGCCGGCCCATGATTCTCTCTCATCATGGATGTTTCTGTCCCTCTCTCCCTCTCCCTTCCTCTCTGAAATCAATGATATATTTTTTAAAAGGTTCGCTCAAATGTCACATCACCCCCTAGTTCTACCTCTACAGCCCCGCCCCACGTAGATGAACCTTTTATTCGTAAACTATAGGCCGGATGCACGAAATTCGTGCAAGAGTAGGCCTTCGCAGCCCCGGCTTCTGCCGGAAGGTCGTCCGGACGGTCCTTCCGCTGGTCGGCTGTTCGGGCCTTTTCCATATCACACTTCCATTATCACAGATACGGTGACCACGGGTGCTGCTCCCGACCTAGCACATCAGAGCCGCCGGGGGGCGCGCGTGAGAGCCTCCATTCCCGGGAGCAGCCAAGTTTGGAAATGAATGCAGCCCAGGGGTTTAGGATGCAAAGGGAAGCGGACGGGCGATGGCTGACTTTTAAAAAAAAATTTTTTTTCCATCTTTACGAGGAGACCAAACCTGCAACCCGGGCAGGAACTGGCGACCGTTCAGTGCCTGGGACGACCCTCCACCCGCTGAGCCACGCAGGCCTCACTTTTTTTAAGTTTAAACGGAAAGAGCCAAGCCCGGCTGGTGTGGCTCAGTGGTTGCACCTCGACCTACAACCAGGAGGTCAGAGTTCGACTCCTGGTCAAGGGCACTGTCCCGGCCCAGTCGGGACCGTGGGGGAGGCAACCCATCGATGTGTGCCTCTCATGATGTTTGTCTCTTCCTCTCTCTAAAAATCAATGGAAAAATATCCTCGGGTGAGAATTAAAAACAAAACAAAATTATTTTTAATTCCGATCGACCAAGGTAGAATACAGTTCCTCATGTTGTGCCCCAACCATAAAATTATTTTCGTTGCTACTTCATAGCTGTAATGTTGCTACTGTGATGAATCGTAATGTAAATATCTGATATGCAGGATGGTCTTAGGCGACCCCTGTGAAAGGGTCGTTCGACCGCCAAAGGGGTCGCGACCCACAGGTTGAGAACCGCTGATATCGAGCCTTGTAATGTCGGCCTGTGGGGGTCCCTCTGGGCTGGTGGGTGGTTTGTGTCAGCGCACCTGGGTCCTGACTTCAGCCTGGGCTGCAGCCCCTCCCCAGGCAGGGGGCCCCCATTCCCACTCGGGGGTGACAGCCCCCACTTCCTGATGGGGTCGGGGCAGGAACCCCCCCCCCCCCCCCGCCCTCCTGGGTCAGCTGGAGGGGTTGGGGTTTCTGTTCAAGGCCTGAAGGCACTTCTCTGGGGCACAGCCACTGGTATGGGACCTGCCTGCCAGGAAGGACACTTAACCCCCCCCCAACATTTGCAGAATCTGCCTCCCAATCGGGGTGGGGGCTGGTGAGGGGTGGGTGAGCCCCTGAGAGGGGCAGTGCATGGCATACCCACCCTGGTGGGCAGGGCCCCGTGGAGAGGAGACCCGCACGCCCTTGTCCCCAACCCTGGCCTGCGCCTTTCCCCGACCCTGGTGGGCCACCCGCAACCCAGAGAGATGTCCACTCTGGCTCTCGCATTTCTGACAACAGGTGCATTTATTAGTATCAGAAGTACAAACGTAGGAATACAAATACAGAGGGCGGCCCAGCCCCAGGCCCAGCTG
>NW_005366635.1:213896-224895 GCF_000412655.1 Myotis brandtii | reverse complement strand
GGCGCAGTGCGCCTTCGCTTCACTAGGACACCACGAGCTGCAGGGCGAGCAGAGGGTGGGGACCTCGGGACTGCTTGGCAGGACCTCAAGACCCGGACCCAGGGCCTCCGGGGCCTCGAGATTGGTCCAACGGGAGTGGGGCTGGCGGAGGCCACTTGGTGAGGGCGGGGACCCTGGCCTGGCCCTGGGCCCAGGTGCCTGGGGAGGGGCGGCAGGCACTTGGGCAAGGCGGGTTCCCTCTCTGGCCAAGCCCAGCTCCATGGCACACTCGGCGCGCGTTCCAAGGGGCTCGGGTTCCAAGGGGCTCTCCGATTCCCCCCGTCTCTCCACCCTCCTCCCACCGGGGCGGGCAGGAAGGTTTCCCGGGGAGGCAGCAGCGAGGGGACCCCGCGCTCCCTTCCTGCCTGTGTCATCTCCCAGGGCCCCTCCCAGGCCTGCTTCGCACACTAGCTTCACAGAGAAGGCAGGCCTCACAGTGTGGGTGAGCCCCACGGTGCCCACGCGACCCGAGGCTTTCCGGCCTGGTCCGGGAAATGCGTCCCAAGCGAGGGTGGCGATGGCTCTCTCCGCCACCTACATCGTGAGAACTGCTCTGAGCTTATCAGAGGAAACCATGATGCACAAAAGATCCAAGGAAGTGCCCGAGGTGAACTCACTCAACAGGCATCCGGGTTTGATTGCAGATCAATTTCTCATCAGGTATTTAAGCTCCATCCTGGTCCTCCCCCCATTTCTGGGAAATATGTAGATTGTCAGTCTCTCTCTCCCTCCTTCTTTTTTTTAAATATGCTTTTTTTGATTTCAGAGAGAGGAAGGGAGAGAGGGGTAGAAGCATCAATGATGAGTGAGCATCACCCATCAGCTGCCTCCTGCATGCCCCCTGCTGGGCATCGAGCCCACAACCACGGGGGTCATGGAACAGGTGACCTCCTGGTTCCTGGGTAGAAGCTCAAATGCAGAGCCACAGGGGCCGGCCTCTGTCTTTCTAACCGAAGGCTTAGGAAGCTAACCGGCGATCACTAGGAAACTGGGCTCCTTTCTACTTGTTTCAGCTACAGGTGGGGTGGGGTGGGAGGAGTAATACGCATGTGAAGAGTCGGTTCCATTTTTACCACTGTACACACACACACACACACACACACACACACACACACACACACACACACACACACACACACACACAAGTACACACATCACCGCATGTAAACACAAGACCACCCAGGCCCACTCCCGGAAAACCGCTACTCTCCTAGAATCTTCCACGAAAAGAACGCATTCACGAGGAGTAAACCTGGAGCTCAGTCTGGGAGCTGCTCATAAAGAAACACAGATCATGGTTGTACAAACATACGAATGTAAACATTGTTCACCAGCACAAAAATGAGTCATTTTGAGGGTCAGGATGAGTGGGAGTAGTCTTTTAAAAATGTGTTAACAGTTATTCTAAACAAAGATAACAAACACTGTAAACTTCACCGATATAGTATGCCTGTGTCTATTTCTATCTAGAAGTAAAAATTCCAAGATAAATTAGGGGGAATCCAAACCTAAACTCAAGATTGTATAAGAAGAAGCATACTGATTGTCCTTTTGGGCTAATGAAATCGGCAGTGTCCACAGATGCATCCATTTTCGGGGGAAAAAATAGATCGTTCTTGGCCAATTCAAATGTTATATTTATGAAAAGGAATAAAAAAGCCAAGCCAGGTAAAACCAAAACAACAACAACAACCAGAAGTAACCAACAATCGCCAATGAGGTGGGACGTTCCATGTCAATAACTTCAAATTCTGGTTGAGGCCGGGTCAACAGCCAGGACCGCTGGGACCAGGACCAGTCTGGAAATGTAGTAGGCCAGCAAAACTCTGAACTGTTATTTTTTGTAGTTAACATTTAAATGAAGATGCAAGTTCCATTTTCTCCTTCGTGTAAGTCCTAATTTTTTTTTTTTTTTTTTTATGGTTGGGAAAGGACATGAAGCCTTTCTGCTGACTCAATAGTTACGGAATAGGATGGACCACGAAAAGGATACGGATGATGATGATGATGGTGATGCTGCCGCTGATGGTGAAGATGGTGATGCTGCCGCTGATGGTGAAGATGGATGGTGATGAAGATGGTGGTGATGGTGATGGTTAAGATGGTGGTGGTGATGGTGAAGATGGTGGTGATGAAGATGGTAATGATGATGATGATGATGGTTGTGGTGGTGATGGTGGCGATGAAATCTTGTCTCCATCCTCTTGCAAATAAGACATAAAGCCTGGTGTGAAACACAGGTGTCCGTGGGGCGTGGAACGTCTACAGGACGTGTACTATTTGAGCCGAATGTGTTCTCTTTAAGGCATATGTTGGGTTAACTGGGGGCAGTATTTGCTGGGTTCAGAGTAAGAGTAGCGTGATCTTGTCTTAGCATCTGACCATCTTCTGGTCCTTGGTGTTGAGACTGGGCAGAAAGTGGAACTTTCTCGGCTCTGAAGGGCATTCGTGCGAAATGCCCTTTCCTCTCTCTCCCTCTCGGCCCGGAGGCAACTTAAAATAGAGACAGTCACAGATGTACGTGCGAACCACAGTGGTCAGGAGGGAGAAACCCTTGTCAAAACGCAGAACAGGCGCCTCCTCGACGGAGGGTCCTTCTGCGAGCGAGGACCACCGGGAGCCCCTCTGGGTGGAGGCCACCCCGACACCTTCCCCGAGCGGCCGCACGGCCACCCGAAAACGTTTCCCGATCCCCCACGCGAAGCAAGCCGTGGGCTGGAAGGGTGTTGGGTCTGTGTGGAACAGCATCACCGTGGGCCCCACGCGTATCCTGCTGACCACACGGGTGCCAAAGGATGGCCCTTCCACCAGGGACTTGTGTTCCTCACGCTCTCCCGTGCCCTCCAGGTGAACGCACACACCCTGACACGAACAGGCACGCTCCCAGCTCCACCCCCGTCTTAGCTGCACGCCATTCTCCTCCACCGTGGACTGAAGACCTCCATGTCTCGGGCGTGGAGATGGGTAAGGAGAACTCGAGTGGGAAGCCTGCTGAGGACCAGGCAGGGGCATGGTCCCCGGGGTGGGTCAGCCCCTTGAAGTCAGCCCTGAGCGTGCATTGCTGTTGGTGCAGGAATCTAGTTCATGCTCAACGCGTGAACGTCAATTGGACACTGTTGAGATGAAGGCGCTCCTTCATGGAAAAGGAACCATGTGTGAACCGGCAGGCTGGGGGACGCAAACGGAGGTTATTGGTCTGCACGGCCAAAGAGCATAATTTCATGAGCATCGCCAACAACGCCCGGGTCTTGCGTGGCTTTGAAAGGAGAGGCATCCGTAAAAACAATTTTTTTAAAGGTAAAATTGGGTCAGGTCTATGTGATAAAAAAAAATGCTCGTCGGCTCTTTTCCTCCCAAGAAGAGTTTCACTGGAAAATTCCATTCCCTCCAGAACTTCTTTGAAGGTGCAATAGGTTGAAACCCTTCACACTGTGAGGAATGATAAATCCGTGACATTGGCAACTGTGTTGGAAGAGGACCAGCCTCGGGCCCGCCTTCCCTGGGTGCTCGGCACTCTGGTGGGACATGCTGACGTCCCGCCCGGCCACCGGGGCGTGGGAGGTGGTGGATCCACCGACAGGTGAAATTCTCAAAAGAGCAGAATTTTTATCGAAGCCAAGAGATCCCGCCAGTTTCTCTGCAAACATTTATCAACTTACTTTTAAAACTGGATTTGCTAAGTAGAAGCCAACTGGCTTGCGGTCTATGGGGCTTGAGTGCCTCACACCACAGACCTAACCCTTGGACACTGGGTGATCCTACACCCTTAGATTTTCACTCCCTGGATAGGCAGTGACGTTCATCAAAACAGACAGATTCCTCTATGACAACCTTCTGGGCCTCTTCCCCTCCCATCCCCTTCCGGGTCTGGTCAGCACCCAATAAATGGTGTGGAATCAGCACTTTTCTGTATTTTCTCTGCATCATGGTTTATCTTTTCTTTCTTCTGAGACACAACAATACGTCCAATAGATCACTAAGCTAAAATCCTATGCCTGCCAATAGAATTAATTCAACTTTCTGGGCGAGAAGCACAGAGATTCTGGTCCTAAAATTTTAGTATGGAAATTAACCAGCTGGTAGGCCCTTTGCTTTTTTGTTTTCCTGTACATGGTGGGAGCTTCGAAAGCATCTTGGGAAGTACACACGGGCATCCAGTGGAAAAAAAAAACCCCTAAAAACAAACAAACAACTAACATCACGAAGCGAGTTGGTTTTGTTATAAAAATATCAAAAGAGTAATAATTTCAGGGAATCGTTTCTTTGGGCTTTTGCTAGGTATCCATATTTCAAAGTATAAAAGCATTTTTTGTGCATCAAAATATATCACTAAAGACAGCCGTTTCCTTTTTTTTTTGGCATCTGAAGTG
Source organism: Myotis brandtii (assembly GCF_000412655.1). Classification (NCBI taxonomy): domain Eukaryota; kingdom Metazoa; phylum Chordata; class Mammalia; order Chiroptera; family Vespertilionidae; genus Myotis; species Myotis brandtii. The sequence continues at coordinate 220,486 of NW_005366635.1, read as the reverse complement.
ATCCGACTTGGAAGTTAATATGCACTAAGAAAATGTTTAAAATTGTATCTACATTTCGTTCACACGCTGGGAAACACGTTTGAGACAAAGGCGTGGGCATGGTGTGTGCGTTGCTTGGAAAGATGGAGATGATCGTCAAAGCGTGTTAGCAGAGCAGCCGCAGGACACACGTTCCGGGGTTGCCCCGAGCGGTCCAATCAAACAGGACCCCGGGCACAACGCGGACGCAAGCCGACCAGCCCAAGACCCCACGGCTGGGACGCCCCGACTCCCAGTGGTCTGCAATAAAGCGATGACCTTCTGATGCTCAGCCATCATCAACATCGTTGACCTCAGCCACATGAAAACCCTTGAAAATCCGATTGTTTCCTCCACGGGAAACCTCGGGATGATGCATGTACCCCCTCCCCAAAGGAATGGCAGCTAACCGCGATGGTGCCGGAGCAAAACAGGCCACAGAGAGGGGAAACGGGTTCGAAACTCACCCCCGTTCACACTGGAACCCGGGCTGCCCCGAGGTCACCCCACACCCATGGGTGACAAAGGAAAGAGCCGGCGGTCGGTCGGGGTCCGAGAGAGCGTCTCAGACATCTGCTTGCGTGTGTGAAGAGATTTCTTTGAAAGGATCATCGACAGCCACTTCCAACATCCCCAGAACCGTTCATGAACATCACCAAGCTGCAGGTTCAGGAGGGGATTAGCAAGAATGTCCCTTGAAAACCCAGTGTGTGTGTGTGTGTGTGTGTGTGCACGCGCGCGCATGTGAGGGTGAAACACATAATGATATTTGCCGTGTTCTCCCACACTGCTCAGAGGTGGGGTGAGGTGTGAGGGCAGGTAAACCGAGCCGCGCCCTCCTTGCTACTCCGATCGATCGATCGGTCACTAGGGGCCTGGGAGGGCGGCAGGGAGCGAGGGGAGCCTGGCACGCGTCCCTCATCACCGCCAGCAACGCTCAGAGGTACAGGTACCCGACCCAGTAGACCAAGTTGAAGAGCAGGAACGACGTGGGGAAGAAGACGCGGGAGTAGGCGTCCAGCTCCGAGATGTCTATGTGGATGCGCCCTTTCCTCCAGGACCCGGATTTGCACTCTTCGTAGCAGCAGAAGAAACTCTGACAGTCCTTGCCGTCCAGACACTCGTAGACGCAGGTCTCCTCCAGTTCCTGCCAGTACAGGGCGTTGTTGAAGGTGACCATCGCGGGCGGAGGGGGCCGCACGTCCAGGAGGAAATAGTTCTGCGGGGCGACAAGGACGGCACCACAGTCACGGAGAACAGGCAAGAGGAATCGAGCAACAGGCACGGGTCCCCCTCCCCCGCCTCGCTGCACTGGAGAGCTCAGTCTGAGGATTCAGTTTTTGCAAATCGAATGCAAGAAACAGCTCGGTGCATGCCCGGCCGGTGTGGCCCAGTGGTTTTGAGTGTGGCCCTATGGCCCAGGAGGTCACAGTCGGGCACATGCCCGGGTTGCGGGCTCGACCCCCAGTACGGGGCGTGCAGCAAGCAGCCGATTGATGATTCTCTCTCATGGATGTTTCCATCCCTTTCTCCCTCTCCCTTCCTCTCTCTGAAATCAATTGAAAAAATAATAATTGTAAGACAATGGAATCCTCGGTCTTAAAAAAAAAAAAAAGGATGAAATCTTACAACAGCATGGATGGACCTAGAGCAGCGGTCACCAACCTTTCGGACCTCACGGACCACTGGTTGGCGACCACTGACCTAGAGGGTGTTATGCAAAGTGAAATAAGTCAGACAGAGAAAGACAAATACCCTATGATTTCATTTATATTTGGAATCTGAAAAAAACACACACACACAAAACCACAAAATAAATGCACAAACAGAACAGAGAGAGACGGAGATACAACAGAGAGAGACAGAGATACAGAGACCAGATTGATGGTTGCAAGGTGGGATGGGGTTTAGGGAGGTGGAGTCAGAAAGGGGAAGGGATTAACAAGTACAAATTGGTAATTACAGAATAGTTACATGGGGATGTAAAGTACAGCTTGGCGAATATCGTCAGTAATCCTATATAATAAAGATGCAATATGCAAATGGTCGTTACACCATGATGTGTCACGACTGACCGCATCATGACCGGATCAGCAGGAGGGTGGGGCAGTGAGCTACACGCAGGTGGCAGAGAGCTACAGGAGGGGGCAGGGCAGCAAGCTATGAGGGGGGACGGGGGGAGCTACAGGAGGGCAGCCGCGAGCTACTGGTGCACAGGTTCGCGCACAGGGCTACTAGTATTGTAATAACTATATATGCTGCCAGGTGGGTACTTAAATTATCAGGGGTTCACTTCATAAATTATATAATTATCTAACCACTTTGCTGTCCACCTGAAACTAATATAAAATGATACTGAAGGTCAACTACATTTGAAAAATAAAAATTTAAAAACAATGTTCATGACACAGAAGCTTGTTCATAAATGTGAGTTCCAAAAACAGGAGTATGGATGTTATGTGCTAATCCCTGGGTAGAAGGATTATGATTCATTTTTTTCCCTTTATCTTCCAAAATTTCTAAGTGGGATATATATATATATATATTTAAGTAAACACACTGCCATATGCATGCGGGAGGCAACAATCGATGTGTCTCTCTCACATAGATGTTTCACCCTCTGTCTCTCTCCCTTCCACTCTCTCTCTTAAAAGGGAAAAATGTCCTCAGGTAAGGATGAACAACAACAACAACAAAAGTAAACGCTTTTTTTTTTGTAAATACATTTCGAAGGGAGGATGTGCATTGTTCTTCAACACATAAGCAGTAACCTATCAGTCTATCTCACTTTAGTAAGAGTTGGCAGAAACATTTGCACCTGCAACGCTATACATACGGAGGGGGCCTGCAGGGTTATCCGCTCATGGATCCACCTTGAGGAGTCTGGACGCAATAACTGTGAGAGAAGCAGAAACAGTAATTACAAAACTGTTGTGAACATCTGCATCGTACATCCCCTCATTAAGAACAATTTTTTAAAAAATATATCTTTATTGATTTCAAAAATGAAGGGAGAGGGGGAGAGACAGAAACATCAATGATGAAAGAGGATCATAGATCGGTTGCCTCCTGCATGCCCCACAGTGAGGATCGAGTCTGCAACCCGGGCATGTGCCCTGATCGGGAATCGAACTGTGACCTCCTAGTTCATAGGTCGATGCTCAACCTATCACTGTGCAACACTGGCTGGACTTACAGGCTTGTTGAGTTAGCTATTTATATCATGTTGCATAAGATCCTTAGGAATATAGATCATTTATCTCAAACTACCCTCCCACTGCCTTCCCCCCGCGCCCCCAAATCTTTGCTCCTGGAACTCACTGATGTTTTCTTCTTCGTGATGGCTGGTTTCCGACAGCTGGAGTAGTAGTTGAGGGTGGCATACTCCATCAGAGCAGCGAAGACGAACAGGAAGCACACGGTCACGAAGAGGTCCATGGCGGTCACATAGGACACGCGGGGCAGCGAGTTCCTGGCGATAGTGCTGAGCGTGGTCATGGTCAGCACCGTGGTGATGCCTGCATGGGGACAGGGCCCAGGGGTAAAAGGAGCCACGCTGGCATCCCTCCACCCCAACACCGTGTTTTATTTTTACTTGATTATTATTTTTAAAAATATTTTTATTGATTTCAGAGAGGAAGGGAGAGGGAGAGAGAGAGAGAAACATCCATGATGAGAATCATGAATCAGCTGCCTCCTGCACGCCCCACACCGGGGATGGAGCCCGCAACCTGGGCATGTGCCCCGACCGAGAATCGAATGAACTGTGACCTCTTGGTTCATAGATCGACGCTCAACCCCTGGGCCACGCCAGCCGGGCCGTTGTGAGCTCCTTAAGGGCAAAGCTGTACCTTGCTCATCTCTGCTGGCTTCTCCGGCATTTAGATGCATGCTTTGCACAGAATGCGACTCATTTACGGATGGATGCGTTCATTAATAATACTGAGTATGGGCTGACCTGGGCTATTTCATGCACGTGGGTCCACACTGGAGATTTCTTTGACTTCCTAACCCCACCGTCACTGAAGGGTCCACGTGGAATTCTCCTGTCAGAAAGAATCATCTCCCTTGGCTACATTCGAGAACGTAAGCGCAGGTCAGGGAGCCCTCAGATGAGGTCAGTGACGTGAGCTCTCCTTCGCGGAAAGTCTGTTTCTGAATCCTCTGCGTTAAGTGACGCGACACGGAGGAGAGAGAGAGAGAGAGAGAGAGAGTGTGTGTGTGTGTGTGTGTGTGTGTGTGTGTGTCTGATGCTCACCTAGTGCTGTTCTCGCTGGTGTGGCGTCTTTCTTGATCCAGAATGACACCCAGGACAGGACCACGGTCAGGATGCAGGGGATGTACGTCTGAATGGTGAAGTACCCCATGCGCCGGCTCAGCTCGAAGTAGATGGTCATGATGACATAGTCCCCTGCAACAGACACGGTTCCGTGGTCAGGCCGCCTCCCCGGGTTCGGAAACCAAACGTTTAAAGCAGGGACCATCCGGAAGGCTCCACTCTCGCGCGCAACGATGGACGCCTTCCCGTGCCCCGCGTTTTTGTGGTTTCTTCTTCTTCAGGACGCCGCGGCCCGTGGCAGCCATTCTCAGGGTGGTTGACAGAAACTTCAATTTCGAGATCACTTCCCAAAAGCCATTTCAAATTGTAATAAGCAAATTAGCATTCCGGCACAAAGGAATCGGCATGATTAAACCAAAGCAATCAGAGAACACAAATATTTTCCTAAGTCAGTGGAATGCCAGGGGACATCGTTTCCCGGGGGAAATGTGACTGAATGATGGGTGATATTAAAAGCCTATTAATTTTTACATAAAATTTCAATAAAGAACAAAGCGGAAAAACAAACAGTAGACAGAAACACAAAAGAGAATAAATCACCCCGGCAGGAATACACACAGCCCCCAAGGAACATCCAAAAGAGCCGAATAACATATTGCCGGCTCCTGAGCCGAGTAAGATAAACGGAGGGACCATGCCCGCGCCCTCGAGGCGCCGTTCTTCTCCGCAAATTCGGCAAAGCCGGCTCTTTCCCGACCCCAGGAGAACAGGCTCAGCAGACCCCTCCCCTGGCACAGAGGTCTGCCCAATGATGGCGTCCCACTGTGGGGATGAGAGTGAGGGGCTGCCAGCCGCGCCCCAGGACCTGACCCTGGACCTGCTGTTGTAGGACAGTGAAAAGCTAGGCAAGTTCCCGGACAAGTGGAACAGGGAAACTGAGGCAGGAGAATTAAAGCCGAAAAGCCCTGGCCAGTGTGGCTCAGTGGATAGAGCAGGGGTGGGCAAACTTTTTGACTCGAGGGCCACAATGGGTTCTTAAACTGGACCGGAGGGCCGGAACAAAAGCATGGATGGAGTGTTTGTGTGAACGAATATAAATTCAAAGTAAACATCATTACATAAAAGGGTACGGTCTTTTATTTTTTTAGTTTTATTCATTTCAAACAGGCTGGATCTGGCCCGCGGGCCGTAGTTTGCCCACGGCTGGGATAGAGCGTCGGCCTGCGGACTGAAGGGTCCCAGGTTCGATTTGGGTCAAGGGCACATGCCCGGGTTGCAGGCTCAACCCCCAGTAGAGGGCGTGCAGGAGGCAGCCGATCCATGATTCTCTCTCATCATTGATGTTTCTCTCTCTCTCCCTCTCCCTTCCTCTCTGAAATCAATAAAAACATGTATTTTTTTAAAAACCAAAAAGCTTTGCAGGCCATACGTAGCAAGACCTTACCTTGAGAACAAAGGGTTAAAACCTCTCCTTCTCACAAGAGAATGCAGAGGGGGAAAGAGAGGGGGAGAGGAGGAGGAATCTGCAACTAGAAAATACATATATTTTTTTAAAAAAATACGTTTTTATTGATTTCAGAGAGAGGAAGGCAGAGGGAGAGAGAGAGAGAGAGACAGAAACATAGATGATGAGACAGAATTACTGATCGGCTGCCTCTTGCACGCTCCCTACTGGGGATGGAGCCGGCAACCCGGGCCTGTGCCCTTGACCGGCATCGAGCCGTGACCTCCTGGTCCATAGGTGGATGCTCAACCTCTGAGCCACACCGGCCGGGCGGGCAATCGTTTTGCTCCGAAGGAATAATTAGTGAGATCTGATTTTAAAAGAGCAGACATAGTCAGATGTGATTGGCATCACAGAACCTCAATTTTCTTGGTGGATGAGCAGTTCATTCAACCGAGCAGTGTTTTCCCCCCGCACCTCCTGTCTGCGTTAGAGGAGGTGACTCACAGGGGGTCTGAGAGATTCTTCGCTCAACCTTATGAGCAAAAAGACACTGCCACTATTTTTAAAGTCCTGACTCTAAAACCCAGACTGATGTATTACCCAGATTGCACTCAGGCAAAATATGACAGACAGCCAAGGAGACACCACTTTTAGAGTCCTTCGACTGGAGCTATTTTAGACGTGCATTTCTCCTCGCACTCAAGACATAAATCTCACTAGAGCGCCCTGGTAAGGCCTGTCACGTCGAATAAAATGCTAACAGCTGCCCTGGCCGGTTTGGCTCAGTGGATAGAGTGTCAGCCTGTGGACCAGGGGGTCCCGGGTTCGATTCCAGTCAAGGGCATG
>NW_005366635.1:185671-213761 GCF_000412655.1 Myotis brandtii | reverse complement strand
AAATGCTAACAGCTGAGTGAGTGGACTATTTAACGCAGAAAGTCAACATGTAAATCCCACAATTCTCCCTCACAAGGAAGTACATGAAGGATATCATAATATATATATATGTGTGTGTGTGTATATATATATTTGTTTTGTTTTGTTAATCCTTACCTGAGGATAGTTTTTCCATTGATTTAAAAAATATATTTGTTATTGATTTCAAAGAGGAAGGGAGAGGGAGAAACCTCAATGAGAATCATTGATCGGCTGCCTCCTGCACGCCCTCTACTGGGGATCGAGCCCGCAACCCGGGCATGTGCCCTGACCAGGATCGAACCGTGACCTGGTTCATGGCTGGACGCTCAACCACTGAGCCACACGGCCAGGTTCCATTGTTTTGTGTGTTTTTTTCTCAGAGAGCCACACCTTTTCCTGTTCATTCCTACCTGCAGATGTTGTCAGGACTTCCGTGGTGTTCCTGAGGCCCATGAAGTCAAACTGATAAAGCCGCCAGGATTTCTGGTTAGCCGTCTCAACGGAGTTCTTCCTCCATCTGTAGATCATTTCTTCTTTGGGGTAGCCATCTAAACACACGGAGCAAGTGTGAACACACCTGAAGATGTGGGTTTTACAAAGCATCCCAGGCAAACGTGTCATTCTGACCACTTCACGTACTAAAATCTTAGGGTCGCCTTGCTCTCTGAATTTTCCTGAACACACAGACACCCCAAAAATGAATGGGCAAAGGCCACTGGCCTGGCCATCAGCTGTGTGGACACAGCACACAGGCGCTGTCTTGCTGTCTTATTTCTTTCCCCGCCGAGAGCCAAGCTGTCGTTGACCCACAAGACGGGGGGGTCAGGGTCTCACCAGCTCCCAGGCCCAGACCCGCCCATCACACCGTCCACTGTTCCCCAGAATGAGACCATCCAGGTCTCTGGAAAGACAGATTTATTTATCTTTTTAAAAATAATAGATACACTTTTTAAAAATTTATTTTCAAGAGAGGAAAGGAGAGACAGAGAGAGATAGAAACATCCACGATGAGGGAGAATCATGGATCGGCCGCCTCCTGCACGGCCCACACTGGGGATCGTGCCCGCAACCCGGGCATGTGCCCTGCCCGGAAATCGAACCGGCAACCTCCTGGTGCATGGGACGATGCTCAACCACTGAGCCAGTGGGGCTCGATCTACATTATTTTAAGATGTTCATTCAACTAACAGACCTCTGTAGAGATCACCCCTGACCAATAGCAAGAACACACATTCTCCTTCAGGACAAAGGGAGTACCTCCCAGACTGAGCCATGCACTAGGACACACAAAACACACCCCAAGTGAAGTTAAAATTGTGGAAACCACCCAAACTTATGTTCTCCAACCACACGGGAATGAAAGTAGAGATGAACAGAGACACAACGGGGGGGGGAAATTCACCCACATTCGGAAATGACACAGGACGCCGTTACGTAGGGAAAGAGCCCTGGGAGACACCGCAGGGCAGTGAGAATATCCCCGAGGCGGGAGCAGGAACACCCCGTGGGTGTCATACATCAACACCAACCACGGTAACACACCGCCCATAGGCCAAAAGGACAGAACGAGCGTGGCGGCCTCATTAGCCCCAGGAAAAGAACAGTGAGCCAACAAGTGCCCTTTCGTGACCACCGCAGGCCGCCCGCGAGGAACGGAAGGTGCCCTTCCGCAAGCTGACCAGTGACATCTACCCAGGAAAACCCACGGCTCACATCGAGGCGCGCGGTGAAGGACGGGAGGCTCTCACCCCGGGGACAAGACAGAGGTGTTGGTTCTCATCGCTTCTATTTAAAAATTAAACAGGAGGCCCTGGCCAGTGTGGCTCAGTGGATAGAGCGTCGGCCTATGGACTGAAGGGTCCCAGGTTCGATTCCTGTCAAGAGCACATGCCTGGGTTGCGAGCTCAATCCCCAGTAGGGGGCGTGCAGGAGGCAGCCAATCCATGGTCCCCTCTCATCATTGATGTTTCTCTCTCTCCCTCTCTCTCTCTCTCTCTCTCTCTCTCCCTTCCTCTCTGAAATCAATAAAAAAAATAATAATAACAAGAAAATTCCGAGCAGTAACATTTCCAAGGGAAACCGCCTTGCACATTTCATGCATGCAAACGGAATTTTCTAGAATTAACCAGGCACCTAAAAGATGCCTGGCGGAGGCTTTATTCAAATGAGTCCTTCTAAACGTGAACATTAATTAACGGAATGTATTCAGAAGCAAAATAGGAATATGAAAAAAAAATTGGCATCTCATTCTTCCCACCAGCAAAAAAAAAAAAAAAAAAAAAAAGTGGTGGGGAAAGATTGAAAAGAGGACATCTTTATTTAGGCGTACGTGCAAAATTATAGCATCGGAGGAAGAAATAACTATTCTGCCGGCAGCTGGGGACGCACATCCCCACTCCCTCGGGGCTTCTCTCTGTCTGAAACCAGCCACGACGTACATTCCGATCCGAATGCATTTTTTTAAGATAAGGACCCAATTATGTAGAAGAGTTAAACGCGCACTTAAGTCAATCTGCCGAAATGTGATTTACACCGCACCACAACTTGGAAGATAAGGCTGTGGCTCTGCTCCGTTGAGCATGGGGGCTGGGGGGTTGGGGCGGGGGGAGCTCATTTCTGCTGCTGCTCACACAGGTTAATCGCTCTCTCTTTTACAAAAGCACAACTTCCCCATAGCTGTGCGTCCCTCCTAGGAACTGGAAACCCTCTGTCGCCAGCTCTGCACAGAAGTGAAGTGGACTGACCGTCCCCCAGCGGACACGGCTCCGCTGGTCAAGGTCTTCCCCTGTAATTTTTGCCTTGATCGTGAACAACGCGGAGATGTGAAAGACGAACGTAGGATGCCGCGGCAGACGTACTGATTACCGCATGGACAATGCTTTATCTTTTATTATTTTAAAAGTGTTATCGATTGAGAGAGAGGCAGAGAGAGAGAGAGAGAGAGAGAGAGAGAGAGAGAGAGGAGGAAGAGAGAGAAACATCGATGGGTTGCTTCCCACACGGACCCTGACTGGGGATCGAACCCGCAACCTGGGTATGAGCCCTGACCAGGAATCGAACCCTTTTGGTGCATGAGATGATGATCCAAGCAACCAAGCCACACCAGCCTGGGCCTCAGTGATGATGCTTTTATTTTTTATCACTTTATTTTTTGCCACTGCCCACACAAGTGGGAAGCCTGGGATGTGTCCATGTGCCGCGAGTCTAGCCTTGCCTCCGAGCCTCAAAGCCCAACCTGAGAGCCAAGCTGCGCCCCAAAGAGCGGAGCTGAGCCCACTCCGAAGGGCTGAGCCTCGCCCGGAAGAGCCAAGCGAAACCCCAAAGGGCCGAGCTTAACCCTAAGAGCTGAAGCTGGTCCCAAAGGCATGACCCTCGTTCTGAAGAGCCAGCCTCGCCCGGAAGAGTCAAGCCAAGACCCTAAGAGGTGAACCGAGTCCCTAAGGGTCAAACTCAGTCCCGAAGTGACAATCCTTTTTTACTTGTTTGTTTTTTTTAAAAAAATATTTTTATTGATTTCAGAAAAGAAAAGAGAAAAAGAGAGAGATAGAAACATCAATGATGAGAGCAAATCACCGAACCGCTGCCTCCTGCACGCCTCCTACTGGGATCGTGCCTGCAACCCAGGCATGTGCCCTGATGGGGAATCGGACCGTGACCTCCGGGTTCATAGGTCGCCACTCAACCACTGAGCCACACCAGCCGGGCTCACTGACAATACTTTAAACCCGAATTATTGCAACGACAGATTTCCTGTAAGTGTACACCATTATGTGCTAAACGTTGTTTAAATAAGTGAATTATGATTTATAATCTATTTATCGCCTCATTTGCTGTTTTCTCCCAAGGAATTTAGGCATCTTTTCACTCTGTTTGGCTGCCGGGACTCGAACGGAATAAATTATACAAAAACAAATTTAGATAAAACATTAACAATAACTGGGCAATGAATGACACTCATTTCCACGGTGACTTGCAATAAACAGAAAAGCAAAGAATGATTATCCTACTGTGAGATTATTGTTCAAAATGCAAATCATATCGTTTGTAACTGGACATGCCCAGATTGAATTGAGAGTAGCAAATAGTGGAAAAAAAAAACACCCCAAAACTTTAATTTTTACTTCTTTTTAAAAAGATATATTTTATTGATTTTTTTGAGAGGAAGGGAGAGGGGGAGAGAGAGATAGAAACATCAATGATGAGAGAGAATCACTGATCGGCTGCCTCCTGCACGGCCCCTACCTCCTACAGCCCGCAACCCGGGCATGTGCCCTGACCGGGAATCGAACCGCGACCTCCTGGTTCATTGGGTGATGCTCAACCACTGAGCCACACTGGCTGGGCTGTGGGTTATTTTTTTTAAAAAGTCCTTTGAGGAGTTCACTCCATGATCTCCTAAATTCCATCTTCTCAGCTGAGAAGTTAGCTCTGGCTCTCAACCCAATGACTGCCCTTGTGAAGAAAATGAGTGTTTTTGCTCCAGGGGTTGTTAAGATGTTTTTCCGTTTTAGTCTGATTTTCAGCTGATTACCTTGATGTGCTTCAAGTGTTGTTGTTTTTTTTAAAAAATCACTTTCTTATTCATCCCGACTGGAGTTCATGTGGGTTTTTTGAATTTTTGATTGGAGGTCTCTCATCAGTTTTACATTTTCCTTCGCTCTTAGGGCTTCCGATTTTAGCTGTCTCATTTTCTTCCTCGTCTGTTCCGGCTCCAATTATACACGCGTTGGGCTCTTTCCCCGCACGGCGCAGTCTGCGCTTCTGCTTATCAGGGGTGGGCAAACTTTTTGACTCGAGGGCCACAGTGGGTTCTTAAACTGGACCGGAGGGCCGGAACAAAAGCATGGATGGAGTGTTTGTGTGAACGAATATAAATTCAAAGTAAACATCATTACATAAAAGGGTACGGTCTTTTTTTTTTTAGTTTTATTCATTTCAACGGGCCGGATCCGGCCCGCAGGCCGTAGTTTGCCCACGGCTGGCTTAGGTATTACCCCCTCGCTGTCCTTCAGCTTCGCAGTGTTTCATGTTGGTTGTTTTATTCTGACCTACCTTCTAGTTTACGATGATCTCTTTAGAGCTCTTAAATGTCCATTACGAAGCATCCTTTTTTTCTTTTAGAATTTGCTTTCTCTTGCTTGTTTCCGGCCCACTGTTGGGTTTCTATAGCTTATTTTGTAATGATTCCGCCGTGACCAGGAGAACTCCTGGCTGCCTGCTGGAGAAGTGCGTTCCCTAAACCCCCGTGGAGTCTATTTTCGGCTTCCTCTTGTGTGCCGTTTCTTACATGTCTCTCCTTCTGTGCCTGCTCATCTTTCATTGACTCCAAGTTCTTGAGCATGAAAATCTGTAAACATCTTTGGAGTCCCGATAGGAGTACTTGCATAGGGATTGACAGTGGGTTCTGCAAACAGCTGGGAGCAGGACAGCCATCCCAGCTTTTTAAAAATATATGTATTTTATTGATTGATTGAGATGGGGAGAGAGAGAGAGAGAGAGAGAGAGAGAGAGAAACATCCATGATGAGAGAGAATCATGGATCGGCTGCCTCCTGCACGCCCCCTACTGGGGATCGAGCCGGCAACCCGGGCCTGTGCCCTGACCGGGAATCGAACCGTGACCTCCTAGTTCATTGGGCAGCGCTCAACCACTGAGCTACACTGGCCGGGTTGTTGGGTGTTTTTTAAAAGTATTTTGAGGCGTTTACTCCATGATCTCCTAAATTCCAACAGTGGGCTGGAAACAAGAAAGAGACAGTAAATTCTAAACAAAAGAAAGCCCTAGCCAGTTTGGCTCAGTGGATAGAGCGTCAGCCTGCAGACCGAAGGGTCCTGGGTTCGATTCGGGTCAGGGGTACACACCCGGGTTGTGGGCTTGATCCCCAGTAGCAGGCGTGCTCTCACTGGGTCTTAATAAAACAGAGAGAGAGAGAAACAAAAATCAGCCCCTATCTAATATTCTGGTATTATTTTGGCAATTGCTTTTTTCCTAAAATAAGAATGGAGCCCAATAACAGTGACACATCTCCTATAAAATGCACACAGATAGAAGTCTGAAGCCGAGTTAATATTTGAATATAATTTTGTGCAATATTGTAGGTCGTTATTGGCTTAATAAAACATAACTAAGGCAATTAAAGCTGAACAGTGTGGGCTTGAAACCCATAAAGGCTCACACTGCAGGGCTGTTTACAGAGACTCTTTTCGCTGTGTGTGTGTTTTTAAAGAGCCGGAATATTCCTTTGCTCTCACCCAATCCCAATGACTTCCCGTTATTACACTTCATTTTCCCCACCACACGTTTTTGTGCCAGTCTTTTAAGAAAGCAACGTCATACCTTGAGATACGTAGCATGGTTTGCTCTTTCTAAATAGACCGTAAGATATCTATATTTGTGAAATGAGTCCCGGCCGGTATGGCTCAGTGGTTGAGCGTTGACCGATGAACCAGGAGGTTCGATTCCCGGTCAGGGCACCCGCCCGGGTTGCAGGCTCGATCCCCAGTAGGAGGGGTGCAGGAGGCAGCCGACCCATGATTCTCTCTCATCATTGATGTTTCTATCTCTCTCCCTCTCTCTCTCTTTCTCCCCTCCCTCCTCCCTCCCTCCCTCTCTCTGAAGTCAATACAAATAGATTGAAGAACGTATCTGTGAGATAACACATTCACGGTCATGGGCTTTATCGAGCTGAGATGTGCAAAACAGATCATTTCCCTCGGGTTCTTTTGCTTTACCTCACAAAGACGCCGGCTGGCCAGAGAAAACGGAAGGGGAGTGGAACCCGCAGACACAAGTTGCCCCGATGGCCTGCCTGGGGCAGCCACAGGCAACCAGCCTGGGAGAGCATGCACCGTGAACTGTCCACGGTGCTCGCACCGCACTCTTGTTCTCAGCTCCCACCAACATCCTTACCACCAACTATAAGAAAGGATGTCATCGTAGCCAAAGGGTAAGATTCCTCTTTCCCAAAAGGAATTTACGTTCATCTTCTTCCCTCGGCTAAAAGAGATTGCTGTTCCATTCACCACCGGGGAATTGCAGACCTATTTTTTTAAAATATGTTTTTTTTATTGATTTTTTTTTAGAGAGAAAGGAAGGGAGAGGAAGGGAGAGAGAGAAACGTCAATGATGAGAGAGAATCATGGGTCGGCTGCCTCCTGCATGCCCCACGCTGGGGATCGAGCCCACAACCCCGGGCACGTGCCCTGACCTGGAAACCAAACAGTGACCTCCTGATGACGTTCAACCACGGAGCCACGCCGGCAGAGCTGTTTTATTATATCTTTAATCATGGGAACAGATCCCCAATGTTTGTTTCCTCGGATTCAAAGGCGAGTTTATAATATTACAGTGCCCCGGAGCTGGCATATAATTGCATTGTTTATCCTGGCTTTTGTTTTGTATTGACTTTGATGATTTGCAAACATAAATAACTAAAGAAAATATATCTCTCCTCATTAAGTTTTAATTACAGGCCCCGGTAGAAAAATAGTAAAATCTGATTATAACTGAACAAACCACACCCCCAAAAATAAAAGTTAAAAACAAGGCCCAGTGGGAGGTCTAACGGTGACAACAAATACTTTTATTTTTGATTATGAAGCATTTTAAACCAGGCAGCTCTTGCCCGGCCGGCGTGGCTCGGTGGTTGAGTGTCGACCGAACGGAGGTCACGGGTTCGATCCCCGGTCAGGGCACATGCCCAGGGTTGCGGGCTCGATCCCTAGTAGGGAGCGTGCAGAAGGCAGCCGATCCATGATTCTCTCTCATCACTGATGTTTCTCTCTCTCTCTTCCTTCCTCTCTGAAACCAATGAAAATATGTAAAAAAAAAAAAAAATGAGAGAGAAAGACAAAAGCCTTCGCCTGGGGATTGACGTCATGACCCCTGACACGTGTTTGAGGTGGAAGAAATACTTTTTTATGCAGCACTTTTCTTTTTCCCTCATTCTTTTTTTTTAGTGAATCCTTACCCGAGGATATTTTTTCCATTGCTTTTTTTATTTTATTGATTTTTTAGAGTGACTGTTGTTCTACCCACTTATGCATTCCTCGGTTGGTCCTTGCATGGGCCTTGACCAGGGATCGAACCCACCACCTTGGGGTATCGGGGACGATAATTCTAACCACCTGAGCTATCAGGCCAGGGCTCCATTGCTTTTTAGAGAGAGTGCAAAGGATGGAGGGGGGAGAGAGAGAGAGAAAAGCATTGATGTGAGAGACACATCGATGGGTTGCCTCCTGCACGCGCCTCAACAAGGGTCGGGGATTGAACCTGCAACCCAGGTAACGTGCCTTTGAACGAATTCGAACCCACGACCCTTTGATGCGCGGGCCGACACTAACCACTGATCACCAGGGCTCGGATTCTCTAAATGGTCGCCAGTGTGCCGTTCATCACACACTGTTTTCCCGTCTGGACCTCGGGGAACCCTGCAGGGGTCACGAGATGAGAAGCTGGAGGCAAACCTGCGAGCTCAGCCGGGCACCCCGAGGGCGTGCCGCTTCTGTGGCCCCTGAGGATCGGCTGTGGCTTTGCTCCCACCCCCCCTTCTCTCCGCACTCCCTCTCCCATTTCCACTGACCTTGATTTTCGGGGAACAGCATTTCCTAGAGCTGGGGAGAAAGTCCCCTACAACAGAGCGGCTCCCAGAAAGGATTTAGAAAGAATCTAAAAATCTTCCTCCACAATCAACCTTGCATCCAGGGTGCTGAAGGGCAAAACTTTTCTCAGGAAAATAGCGTTTTTACGAATAACTGGCAAATGACGGTGATTTTCATACTTGGGTGTTGGGTAGGCATTTTCTCGGAAATGAATGAGGTCTGTCACTCCTAGGAAATTACTGACAGCGTGTATCTGTGGCCAAGACTAACATTTGCTATTTCAGGTGGAAATTAACATTTTAGAAAGCGTGTGTCACCCTCATGAGCTTAATCATCTCCGAATTCTCGGCATACTGTTCGAGTGAGGTGGGTGAAAATATTAACCAACATTGTCTCAGTGTTACTGGGAAACATCTGGGTGATCAGCGTAAGTCTGCGAACCGATATTTTCCAAGGACCCAACGCACGATACAAAACCGTGCCTGGGTGGCCCTAGCTGGTTGGGCTCAGTGGATAGCGCGTCGGCCTGCGGACTGAAGGGTCCTGGGTTCGATTCCGGTCAAGGGCACATGCCCAGGCTGCAGGCTCGATCCCCAGTGTGGGGCGTACAGGTGGCAGCCGATCCATGATTCTCTCTCATCATTCATGTTTCTCTCTCTCCCTCTCTCTTCCTCTCTGAAATCAATAAAAAATAATAATAATTAAAATGAAATAAAATGAAAGAATTAGAGGGATGCTTCCTCATGTTAAAAAAGAAGCAGAAACACACTTTTTACCCAGGCATGGTTTTTGTTTGTTTGTTTGTTTTAATATTTTTTTTTATTGATTTCAGAGAGAAAGAGAGAGGAAGAGAGAGATAGAAACATCCATGATGAGAGAGAATCATGGATCGGCTGCCTCCTGCACACTCCACACTGGAGATCGAGTCTGAAACCCAGGGAATGTGCCCTGACTGGGAATCAAACCGTGACCTCCTGGTTCATAGGTCGAAGCTCAACCACGGAGCCACGCCGGCCGGGCTAAAAGCTGCATTTCAGAGGAATGAAGAGCTGAATGGGGAAGCCCAGTGGGAGATGGGATTTATGTCCGAGTGTCTCACCAGGAGAGTGAGAATCACAGACAGAACTGCTAGGAGGTCAGCTCTGGCCGCTCCCCACAGAACTCCCAGCTCCCGAGCAAAGAACATTTTGTTTTCCAATTAATTGTTCCCAGAAGTCGAACCTGAAATATTATTTACGGTACAACTACAAAATTCCGCGTCTAGCATACTTTCTTTTTTTAAAAAAAAATACTTTTATTGATTTCAGAGAGGAAGGGAGAGGGAGAGAGAGAAAAACATCCATGATGAGAAAGAATCATGGATCGGCCGCCTCCTGCACGCCCCACACTGGGGATCGAGCCCGCAACCCGGGCCTGTGCCCTGACCGGGAATGGAGGCGAGACCTCCTGGTTCATGGATGGACGCTCAACCACGGAGCCACGCCGGCCGGCGAGATTTGTCTTTTCATTGTTGAGTAGGACCCTTCCCCGTGGGCGGGAGACAGCCCCCTCGCAGGGTCCGGCCCCAGTTCTCTCCCAGCGCAGATCTGAGAGGCGGGGCCCGAGGAGAAGGCAGCTGACCAGAGACACCAGCCGAGACAGACACATCCCTGTCCACGCCGGACCCCCACGCGCCCCGGGCTTCCTGGCCCAGCACAATGGAGCCACACTGCCCTCTGGTAATTACCAGCTCTGCTCGCTCCCGCTCGGAGGCTAATGATATATAATTAAAACCATATATTTGGCCTTTGTCCCTTTTCTGGCGCAGAGCCCTGAAAACCCTGGGTTGTGACCAGGGCCGGCATCAAAGCCTTTTGTTATGCGAAGGAAGGAGCTTTGGGAAAGAGAGCAGGGATGGGGGCTGGTTGCCAAGGGAACCAGGCCGGTGAGGGGAAGGTCGGGACTTGAGTTCCATCCCCGTGACCTCCGGAGAGAAGAGAGGGGCTGGAGGTTGAACCAGCCACCAAAGGCCAACGATTTTTTTTTTAATTACTATTTTTTGACCAGGAAACCTTTTCTTTTCAATTTTTTAAAATATTTTTTTTTTATTGATTTCAGAGAGGAAGGGAGGGGGAGAGAGAGAGAGAAACATCAAAGAGAGAATCATGGATCGGCTGCCTCCTGCACGCCCCACACGGGGGATGGAGCCCATAACCCGGGCATGTGCCCTGACCGGGACTCGAACCCGGGACCCTTTAGTCCACAGGCCAAGCCAGCCAGGTGCGAAGGCCAGGGGTTCAGTCCGCCGTGTCTACCTCGAAACCCTCCACAGAACACCCACAGGACCAGGTTCTGGGACAGCCTCCGGATCGGTGACCACGCACAGGGGCCGGGCCGCGGCGGCCAGAGAGGACATAGTTGTGTGTAATTCCAAATAACATGCAAAACAGCCCGTTGGCATAAGGGTGTTTGGTCAAAACAAAACAAAACAAAGCTGCCCACCCACGTCCAAACCCGTCCCTACTCTGAGGAAAGGTTACGTTGCACACGGCTGCGCCCAAGCACCTATTTTGCGACGGGGGGTCCAATGGAATGAAGTCTGGGGCGAAGACACCCCAGTGGCCAAAACCAGACTGTCGTCTGCTCTGTCTGGCTGCACGGTGACGCTGTAACGCATCACGTGACCGTCGCCAGCCGCTCAGAGGGGCAGGCGTTCCTTCGCGGGCTCCAGGCCCCGGGGGGTACTCACAGCTGGAGAAGATCAGCGGGCAGGAGTGCTCGTCCATGGGGAAGTGGTGCAGCTGCAGCTGGCACTCGGCATTGATGGTGAGCCTGCGGGGGAGCCAAGGTCACTGTCAAGGTCAGCCAGCCAGAACCCAGCAAAGTCACAGTGTGTGTGGTGGTGGGGGGACAGGGCGGGGCCGGAGGGCAGGGGAGGGGCAGGCAGCACCTGTGACTCGCTCCTGGTGGTGGCAAAGTGGCATCATGGGGTTGTTCTGGGGGTGTGTCATTTTGTATTGCGGTTTAAGAATATATATTTTTTTATTGATTTCAGAGAGGAAGGGAGAGAGAGAGAGAGAGACATCCATGATGAGAGAGAATCATGGATCGGCTGCCTCCTGCACACCCCCTACTGGGGATCGAGCCTGCAACCCGGGCATGTGCCCTTGACTGGAATCGAACCCGGGACCCTTCAGTCTGCAGGCCGACATTCTATCTACTGAGCCCAACCGGAGAGGGCGGTGTAGTGTCATTTTGCATTGCTTTTTTAAAAAAATGTTTTTATTGCCCGGACCCTGTGGCTCAGTGGTTGGGTGTCCACCTATGAACCAGGAGGTCATGGTGCAATTTCTGATCAGGGCACGTGCCTGGATTGCAGGCTTGATCCCCAGTAGGGGGCATGCAGGAGGCAGCCGATCCATGATTCTCTCTCATCACTGACGTTTCTCTCTCTCCCTTCCTCGCTCTGGAATCGATAAAAACCTATTTAACCAAAGAAATAAAACAAAGAGCCCTGGCTCGGTGGTTAGAGAGCTGGTCAGGGGGACACGAGTTTGATTCCCGGTCACGGGCATAAGCTTCGGTGCAGGAGGCAACTAACCGATGTGTCTCTCTCACATCGATGTTTCTCTCTCTCTCTCCCCCTCCCTTTCACTCCCTTTAAAAAACAATGGGAAAATATCTTTGGGAGAAATATCCTCGGTGAGCACTGACCAAAAAGAGAGAGAGAGAGAGAGAGAGGCAGCAGGTGCAGTAAAGGTGTGAGGGGGAGTCTGGGAGAGCAGGGTGAGGCCTGGAGTTCAGGGAGGGCAGGTCCCGTCCCCTCCTCATGCCCGGGGAGCAGGAAGGCTGGCTCAGGTGCGGGCATGGCTGTGGCATGTAGCAGCGTGCATCCGACCAGACTTCTCTGAAGCCGGCTTCTCTCCCCCGAAACCAGGTTTCTGGGAGGCCCGCCCTGCCCCCAGGAGCTCGCGTGACGGGCAGCCAGGTTTCCAGGAGGGATGCATCGGGGAACTCCCTCCGGCTGTTTCACCCCCCCACCCCCACCCCCGCCTTGTGGTCTCGAGTTTGTTAATTTGCTCTAATTACATGTGTTAATTAGTGCGCCAAGACATCTTCCTGTTCCCGGCTAAGTGGACCCGCGGGTTAAATAGATTAACGCTCATTTCCACGGCCCACTTCCAGCAGAAACGGATTCTGATGAAGAACGCGCTTCATTCATGGCCTACAACGTGCGTGCCTTTCTTTTATTTTTTTAAGGATGACGTTTTATTAAAATATATTTTTTTGTTGATTTCAGGGAGGAAGGAAGGGGGAGAGAGAAACATCCATGATGAGAGAGAGTCATGGATCGGCTGCCTCCTGCACGCCCCACACTGGGGATCGAGCCCGCAACCCGACCATGTGCCCTGACCGGGAATCGAACCGTGACCTCCTGGTTCCTAGGCCGACGCTCAGCCACTGAGCCACGCTCTGGGCCTTTATCTTCACACCCGCGGCACCCGGGCGGGCGGGCGGACTTCCCAGGCATCGCGCCCTCGGGCGTGGATAACGTGAGGAGAGACCCCACGGAGCGGAGAGAGAGAGTTCCCATCCCTACGGGCCCTCAGTCAGGGACCCAGGTCCCCCACCGCCAGGGCCCCGTCCCGGCGTCTCGCCTCAGCGTGTAGAGGATCTTGCCGTCGTTCCAGATGCGCAGCAGCTGGTTGGGGGTGGTGATCCAGTGGGCCTCGGCCGTCTTGGAGTTGCGGAAGATGGTGTCGGGGATCCAGATCAGCCCCACCATGTTGCTGTTGAGGGTCAGGATCTTCATGGTGCTGTTGAAGCGGAGGCGGCTGTCCGTCCAGGTCTGCGCAAAAAATATGTCGATCTGGTATTCCTGCAACAGAGCGAGAGGAGGGGCGGTGGTTCCGTTAGTGGGTTTCCTCTTTTTAAAAAAATTCATATACTTTTTTCTTGATTTCAGAGAGGAAGGGAGAGGGAGAGAGAAACGTCCACGATGAGAGAATCATGGATCGGCTGCCTCCCGCACACCTCCTACTGGGGATCAAACCCGCAACCCGGGCATGTGCCCTGACCTCCTGGTTCATAGGTCAGCGCTCAACCATTGAGCCACACCAGCTGGACCATAGAATCATTTTTTATGGGGTCCTTTTCTTTTCTTTTCTTTTTTGGTTAATCCTCACCCAAGGACATTTTTCCCATTAATTTCTTAGAGAGAGTGAAAGAGAGGGAAAAGGCAGAAATATTGATTGGTCGCCTCCTGCATGAGCCCTGACCGAACTGGCTCGGGCTACAGTAATGTGTTAGGGGTCATTTTCTTGACCACTGTCCTTTCGGCAACCTACCCAGCACTTTTTAAAAATCTTTTAAGTTCTCTTTGGTGGACCTCCAGCCAGAAGTGTGGGGCTCTATCCCACACGCTCCTGTCCTCGGCCCGGGGAGGGAGGACAGGGGGAGGAGCATATGGGGTTCCGCTCCAGGAACACAGCGCCCGCGAATGAAGAAGGTGCCCGGCCGGGTGGCTCCGTGGTCAGAACATCGGCCTTCGCACCCAAGGGTCCCGGCCAAGGCACTGCCTGGGCTGCAGGTACAATCCCCAGTCGGGAGTGCTTGCGGGAGGCAACCGATGGATGCGTCTCTCACACATCGATGTTCCTCTCTCGCTCTCTCCCACCCCCCCCACTTCTCCCTCCCTCCCACTCTCTCTAAAAAATCAATGGAAAGAATAGCCTCGGGTGAGGATGCACAACAAAAAATAAAATGGAAAGGAAGCCGCCCCTTCCCCCAGAATGTGGTTCTTCTGGATTCCAGAAGCTTCCATCCGGTAAGTGGGATTTCCCGCGGACTCGGATGTGAGCGAATGGGAGACGAGAGAAAGGAAACAGGAAGAAGCCCGGTCGGAGGGCTGATGTGGGAGCTGCCTACAGGCTGGGGGGAAAGCCCTGGGGTTCCCGGGCTCCCCAAGAAGGGGGCCTGGTCAAACCTGCACATTTGGGGGTCGCAGCTCCAACGTCTACAGTGGAGGGAAAGTGCGGGAAGGTGCGTGGCGGTAGCGGCTGAATAAACGGGGGCGTGAGGGAGGGCACGGGTCCTCGCCCACTGAGCGTGAACACCCTGACGGGCCTCCGCTCTCCCATCTCCCCCCAGCAGGCCACGCCGTGGCTACATCAGCGACACCTGTGCTTCCCGCCTGTTCGGGCCACGCCCCCCGAGCACCTCCAACATCCTGATGCCCCTCCCACACCCCCTCTGGAGACACAGAATTCTTCTTACTCACAAAGTGAGCTCCTGTTCACGCGGAGGAAGCCTCAGAGGCCATGAACTCGGTCTAAACAAGCTGCCAAAGGACATGGCGTCCATGAGAGAGAAAAGCAAAAGGACGAAAGGACAGTGGACGGACTGAGGAAGGACTCACTAAGGAATTGTTAAAAAATACATAATAATGTGAAGGGAGATGAAAGAACAGCCAATAAAGTTCCAAACATATAACAGAGAACTGAGAGGCATAAATACGTCACCATATATATATGTACAGACTGTCTACGCGGCCCCTAGAGCCCTAAGAAATGCAAAACAGTCACTGTGAATGACACATTCTCGAATGGCCCCCCTTAAACATCAAACTGCGCCCCCGGGGGCGTGTGCCCCACGCTGGGAACCCCTGAGGCACACCGCTGTCCTGCTTGTCAGCTCTCTGCTGTGCCAGGCGATGCCTCAGCCTGGAAGGGGTGTCAGGTCGGGAACTGAAGTTTTGTTCGAAAAAACGGAGACATTTCTTTCCACGAGCAACTTGGCCGAGAACCTAACTGCTGGCGATGGGAGACGTCCGAGAACCGAGGTTTGACTGTGTTTCTGTGTCTCACGCTTCAAGCCCTCAGTTCAGGAGGTTTCTGTATTTCTACTCCTCAAAGTTATGGGCCGGCCCTGGCTTGTAAAGCTCAGTGGATAGCGCGTCGGCCTGCGGACCGAAGGGTCCCGGGTCCAATCCCAGTGGAGGGCACATGCCCAGGTTGCGGGCTCCATCTCCAGCAGGGGGCGTGCAGGAGGCAGCCGGCGGATGATCCTCTCTCATCGTTGATGTTTCTGTCTCTCTCTCCCTCTCCCTTCCTCTCTCTGAAATCAATAAAATTATACTTAAATAAGTAAAATAATGAACGGATATCAACATTATAATGGGGGGGGGTGGCGTCATCTACCCATAGCGGGAGATGGTCTCCCTGTTGCTATGGAAACAGTCCTGATTTACCTTCCCTTTGTCCCTGGTCTGAAAGCACTTCTGTTTGCGGCTGTGACAGAGGAGTCTGCATCCTGTCGCTATAGTAACAGCTTGCAGACCTGCTCTCCCATCCCCGCTCCTCTCCCATCTCTGCACACCAGGACGCAGTCCCGATTCCAGGTGACAGACTCGATTATGATCGAGGAGATAATTAGGGTCGGGCACCTGCTCTGATCCCGGGGGGCACAGGCCTCAACCTTGGGGGTGCCAGCTACCTGAGGCACCATGCACCCCTCTCTCTCTCCCTCTCTCTCTCTCTCTCTCACACACACACACACACACACACATGGTCTAATCCACAGCCAAACTCATCAGGCATGAAGGAGGACAACACAAAACAAGAGTATAGGCCTCAAGGGCGACGGCGACAGGTGTCTGGCAGTAAGCGCGTCGGCCGCCAGGTGGATGGCTTTCTCGGAGATTCGACAACGAGGGGGGAAGGGAACGGCTGTAAGGGCTGATGTTGAGCACCAGAGCGAAGGCCGAGCGAGGACGTTCCCCCGGGCGCAGCGCCCGTCTTAGCACACGGCGCGTGGAGACCCGTCTTCACCTGTCGGCACGTTAAGATAACACCCTCAACGCGTAGGCGGCGCCCCAAGTTACACGGAGAGCAGGGGTGCCCCTGGGGCCCACAGCCGTGCCTCACGGGTCTACTTCCATACGTGCGGCTCGTTTTTTAACTTTCGTCCCTTCTGAAAGGTTGCCAGACGGCTTAGGAATGTTAGGACAAATAGCTTGTCCACGAATTATAAATATGTCTTTCTGAAGCACCCATGAGGTTCTCCGTGAATATTCCTGTTTCTAGGAGGACTGCGGAAAGTGCTCGAGGAAAAATGAGGAGGTAACTAGGGCCAGGGTACCTGACTCCACTTCATTGCCCAACTCAACCAACTGTAAAGGTAGTTTCCATGTCTTGTTGTTTATTTTCCTAATCATCTTAAATGTAAGGGCAGTGTCAGACTTGCAGAACTCGGTACAGTTTTTCGATGATTCACATCTTCCATATATTCGTATCTTACACTTGTTACCACTAATGGGCCCGTATGGACACCTCATTAACCCAAGTCCATATTTCATTCATGGCTCCTGCATTTTCACCTAATATCCGTTCACATTTTTTATTTCTTTTCTTTTTTGTTTGTTTGTTTGTTCATCCTCCCCAAGGATATTTTTTCCGTTGATTTTTACAGAGAGTGGAAGGAAGGGAGGGAGGGAGAGAGAGAGAAACGCTGATGTGAGAGAGTCCCATCGATCGGATGTCCCCTGCACACGCCCTGACTGGGGGCCAGGGATCGAACCTGCAACCCAGCTGGGTGCCCTGGACCAGGAGTCGGACCCGAGACCCTGCGGTGCGCAGGCGGACGCTCTAACTGCCGAGCCACACCAGCCACACCACACGGGCTGCTGGCATTACTGGAATCGACGCTCATACAGGATTCAACCCTGTCTCTGCTGAGCGGGCTCACGGAGTGACCGGCTGGGCGGGACCCTCGCCTGTCCGGTTTCAGGACCCGATGGGCTGACACAGCTGCTCGGACCACGCTCACCTCCCTGCGTCTCGGCCAGAGGGCGAAGGGAAGGGGTTTGCTACAGCGCCTCCCACCGACACCAGGGCGGTGTTCCCGGACAGGGCAGCCCCCTGAGCTAGTGGGAGAGGTTCCCCAACCTGGAACCTCGTCTTCTCAGATGAATGAATGTATACGAGAGACCTGCACTGCACTGTGGAAAGCTAATTTATTAAAGTGATTAAAGCGTGCACCTTCGTTGAGAAAGCAAAGCAAGCAAACCTATACATCTTGCCGAGCCTGGGATGCTGGCTTCTCTGCTTCGGGAGTAAAAGTGCCCTCCCCTCCCCTCCCCTCCCCTCCATCACCCCCCTCCCTCCCTGCATTCTCTCCTTAAGGTGGTTGGTCTTTAACTCTTTGCTCTCCCAGTGCCCTTGGCCGGGGGAGACAGCGCTGTTATATGCAGGCCGGCTGCCGACGACTCACACCGTTTGGCCTTGTCCTGGCGTTCCTGCCTCAGTTTCCCCCTTCCTCCTGGCCTGGAATCCTGTAAGAGGTCACTCGAACTCAACGTAAATCAGACCATTACTGGACAGCGTTGTGTCACGTTTGAAGAAACCTGCCCCCCACGCGCATTCCGGGCCGGTGGACGCCTCTCCAGTTCGAGGCCAGACTGAAGGGCCCGCAGCGTCTCCCGCCACGCACGGGGGTTTGTCCATCGGGACACAGCACGACGGTTCTCATAGAGCAGCTGGGGCTCCCGCGTCCCCCGGGAAACCGAGGATGGTGTTCGCTTCTTACAGATAATTCGCACGTATTAAAAAACGCAGTTGCACCGGAGTCGCGAGGGGCCCAGGACGATGGATTAGGCGCCCGGCTCTCTCATTTGCAGAGAGAAAAATTGGATTTTTGCACGAGAAACCCTCACGAACCTCGGGTAAGCACGCGAGCACCGTCCTCACCCTGTTCCCATCTATTATTTACGTCCGCGGAGCAAGCGGGAAGAATCTTTGTCGCAGCAGAAAAAAAAGGTTTTTTTTCATCTGTTTTGCAACGTTTAGGTAATTAGATCGCTCTTTCCTCGACACCACTGGGGAAGGAGTCGATGTAAGGCAGACCGACTCCGTCTACCAAGCAACCCATAAAAGGTGCACCCCATCCCGCGAGTGAATTAATTAACGAGGAAATGACCACACAATCTCCGTTCACAGCTTCCGCGGCAGGAGACCGGGGAAGGTGGTAGCCGAGCAACCTTGACCGACCCCTCCCTTTCTTCTCCAAAAGGCGTTCCCTCGAGAAATTAAACGTGGAACCCAGGGAGCCCACTTCCAGGAATATGTCCTAAGAAACCCCAAAACCCCATCAGAAAGAAGGGGTGCACCCCTGTGTTCGTAGCCGCACGGTTTACAACAGCTCAGACCTGGAACCAGCCCCAGGGCCCCTCAGCAGATGAGCAGATAAAAGAGCCATGGGGCGCCGCCCTGGCCCGTGTGGCTCAGTGCAGAGAGCGTCGGCCTGTGACTGAGGGTCCCGGGTTCGAGTCTGGTCAAGGGCATGTACTTCGGTTGTGGGCTTGGTCCCCCCTGTGTTCGTAGCCGCACGGTTTACAACAGCTCAGACCTGGAACCAGCCCCAGGGCCCCTCAGCAGATGAGCAGATAAAAGAGCCATGGGGCGCCGCCCTGGCCCGTGTGGCTCAGTGCAGAGAGCGTCGGCCTGTGACTGAGGGTCCCGGGTTCGAGTCTGGTCAAGGGCATGTACCTCGGTTGTGGGCTTGATCCCCAG
Source organism: Myotis brandtii (assembly GCF_000412655.1). Taxonomy (NCBI): domain Eukaryota; kingdom Metazoa; phylum Chordata; class Mammalia; order Chiroptera; family Vespertilionidae; genus Myotis; species Myotis brandtii. The sequence continues at coordinate 194,593 of NW_005366635.1, read as the reverse complement.
TGCAGGAGGCAGCTGATCGATGTTTCTCTCTCATTGATGTTTCTGACTCTCTATCCCTCTCCCTTCCTCCCTGTAAAATCAATAAAATACATGCATATATCTTAAAAGCTGTGGTGCATTTACACCACGGAATACTATGCAGCCGTAAAACAGAGGGCTCTCTCTCCAGGCTCCTCTCAGGTGGGGAGCAGCACCCTGTCTTTCTGACAAACGACATCAGTCACTGGTCACCTCTAATCCCCAGAAGGCTGCTTGCACGGGGAGACGCCAGGCCCCGAACTATGGCCCCACGAGGCATCCCAGTGCTCCCCAAATCCCAAGGCACCTTGGGAAAGTAACAATTTGCTTTGCTTTTAAAAAAAAATATATATATATTTTATTGATTGCAGAGGGGAAGGGAGAAAGAGAGAGAGACATCCATGATGAGAGAGAGTCATGGATCGGCTGCCTCCTGCACGCCCCACACTGGGGATCCAGCCCGAAACCCGGGCCTGTGCTCTGACCGGGAATCGAACCCGGGACCTTTTAGTTCATAGGTCGATGCTCACGACTGAGCCATGCTGGCCGGGCCTAATGTTTTGCTTTGTTTTTTAATTTATCTTTATTGTTAAATGTACTATGATGCCCCCCTTTTTTTCTCCATTGACCCCCTCCCCTCACCCCGCCCCTCCCAGGCCTTCGCCACACTATTGCCTGGGTCCCTGGGCTAGTCACATGTACATACAAGCTCCCGGTGAACCTCCCCCCCACTTGACCCCCTCCCCTCGCCCCGCCCCTCCCAGGCCTTCCCCACACTATTGCCTGGGTCCCTGGGCTAGTCACACGTACATACAAGCTCCCGGTGAACCTCCCCCCCATCCCCCTTCCTCCTGAGATCCGTCCGTCCGTCCCACACTCCTGTCTCTGGATTTATCCTTTCCAGTCCTCCCAGCTCCTGGAAGAATGAGATAACTTTTTTTTAATATCTTATCCATCAGAAACGTGACAACATGACAGATTCGTATTAGAAGCAAGCGAGGCCCGCCTGTCATCCATTTGAAACTCTGGCTGATCGTTTCCGGCGCTTTATCGGCAGGAAAATAACGCGGAGAGAAAAACCGTCAACCGAGGAACGATCTTCCGAGAAGCAGGAGTCGAGGCTTGAGGAAACCATGGGCCGCCTAAGGCTCTTCTCTCCAAGAGGAATAATCGGTCATTCTTCCTTGAAAAGCAAAAATGAATCATGAGGGCCCGGCCGGGTGGCTCCGTGGTCGAGCGTCGACCTATGAACCAGGAGGTCAGGGTTCGATTCCCGCTCAGGGCACGTGCCCGGGTTGTGGGCTCCATCCCCAGTGGGGGGCGTGCAGGAGGCAGCCGGTCCACGGTTCTCTCTCATCATTGATGTTTCTCTCTCTCTCTCTCTCTCCCTTCCTCTCTGAAATCAATAAAAACATATTTTAAAAAAACCACACACCATAAAAAACAACTTTCTATTAAAAAACAAAAACTGTCACCCGCAGAACGATCTTCCTCGGAGCAGGAATCGAGGGTGGAAAGGAAGCCGCGGGCCGCCTAAGGCCCTTCTCCCGAAGAGGAATCGGTCCTTCTTCCTTGAAAAGCAAAACGAAGTCAGGAGGCGGAAGTCACGTCTCCTCGTTTGTGCTCCATTTAGCTTGACGTCACCCCGCGCCCACGCGGGTGAGCCAGGGGCGACTCGGTAGGTGTCCGGAAAGCGCTGGCTGCCCATCAGCTGCCCGAGCCTGTCCCACGGGGCCCCTCGACCTCACGCGGACCTCTTGTCCGCGGCAGCCTCTCGGCTAAGTGCCCTCCTCGCTCAGCTCTCAGGGCCTCGCCGGGCAGTGGAGTAGGCGCCTCCCCTGCAGAGACGGGGTGGTACCCGGGGCCAGCCGCCTGCACACAGATCAGAGCTCCGTCTCTCGGGTTCCCGGGCACATGCTGGTCACATCACGCATGAAACACGCCACAGCCCAGCCCGGCCCCGTGGCTCGGTGGCTGAGCGACGACGCGTGAACCGGGAGGTCACTGTTCAATTCCCGGTGGCGGCTGGATCCCCAGTGCGGGGCGTGCAGGAGGCAGCCGACCCACGAGTCCCTCTCATCACGGATGTTCCTCTCTCTCTCCCTCTCTCTTCCTCTCTGACATCAATAAAAACGTATTAAAAAAAAAAAGGAACAGTCTTCATGTCTCTGAGCCTTCGGCTCTGAGCTTCAGAGCGTGTTTTCCGCTGGCCTGCTGTTTTCCCAGCGTTACCTACTTCCACCGGCCGGAGCAGGTGTCCCCGATGCAGCTTTGTGCTCCCGCCTTTGTGACTCGGCCTCCCTGGGGCCCGTCTGCGTGCGAGGCCCCGGCCTCTCTGAAGGCGGGCTCTGTGGGAGGCTGGGCAAGGGACAATGGCCCCTTTCGCTCATTGTCACCAGCAGCCGGGGGTGAACTAGAAATGCTGAAAGCAACCAAGGAATTATTCTCAGCACAGAGGGCGGGGTGCACGGTGAGGGACGGAGACCAGTCCTGAGGGGGCCCTGGGGCAGGACAGACGAGGGGCCCGGAGCGGGGGTGGGCACGCACCATCGGGGAAGGCCAGGCCTCAGTCCCGACAGCTTTCTCGAAAGACCGCTCCCTTCCTGGCGCGGGAGGGAGGCTGGAAGGTTCGGGGAGGGTGCCCAGGCCTGCGTGCGGTGCATGGTGCTGGCTCAGTGCCATTCCCCACCCAGTGGGCACAGCTCTGCACGTGAAGGACTCCAGGGCCTGGGGGAGAGCTGAGCACACAGGTCCCCCGACAGGCACCAAGCCGGCTCCAAGGGGGTCCCCTTTACAAAGACAGGAGGAGGCCCCGAGAACAGAGAGGGGGGCACCATACTTCCTCACAGGGCGGGGGGTGTGTAAGCATGGAAGAGTTTAGAATTAAACTCCATAAAGGGCAGGAGAGAGAGAGGGAGAGAGAGAAGGAGAGAGGGAAGGAGAGAGACAGAGAGAGAGACACCGATGTGAGAGAGACACATCGACGAGCTGCCTTGCCCACACGCTACCGGGCCAGGGGCAGGGAATGACCCACGACTCAGGGAGGTGCCCTTGTCCGGGACCCAACCTGCAACCCGCTGGTGTGCGGGCTGACGCTCTAACCTCGTGGAGACACTGGCCGGGGCTCACACAGATATTTTCATGATGAGCTACGGATAGAAGATCAAGTCTCAGCCCTGGCCAGTTTGCTCAGCGGATAGGGCGCCGGCCTGCAGGCTGAAGGGTCCTGGGTTCGATCCTGGTCAAGGGCACACATCTCAGCTGCAGGCTGGATCCGGGGTCTCTCACATCGTGTGTGTCTCTCTGTCTCTCCCCCTCCCTTCCACGCTCCCTAAAAAAACCAACGGGAAAAGATCCTGGGGGGAGGATTAGAAACAAGCAAACAAACAAAAAAGATCAAGTCTGCCCTAACGGTGTGGCTCAGTGGATAGAGCGTCGGCCTGCAGACTCAAGGGTCCCAGGTTCGATTCCAGTCAAGGGCATGTACCTTGGTTGCGGGCACATACCCAGTGGGGGGTGTGCAGGAGGCAGCTGATCGATGTTTCTCTCTCATCGATGTTTCTAGCTCTCTATCCCTCTCCCTTCCTCTCTGTAAAAATTCAATAAAATATATCTTTTAAAAAAGAAAGAAAAAAGGTCAAGTCTTAGAGCCTTTGGAGCAAGGAATGCTGTTCAGAATCTCGGGGCTAGGCTTCCTCCCTGTCCCCCTCTCCCTCGCTCCCGTCCCCTCCTCCTCCCTCCCCTCCCACAGCCACACCGTCCTGCGTCCAGGTGGCCTGGAACTGGTACCCGAAGGCGCAGCCGCAGATGGGCACTGGCCTGTGGTTATCATCCCGGTGCCGCTGGAAGGCAGGGACTCCCTGGGGAAGTGCTAGCGGGACCCTAACTGCGCACACCATTCCTCTACACCCACGACGAGGGTCGAGGGTCCCACCCAGAACCTTCCGCGACAAAGCCGGCAGTTACGATGCCACGAGAACCACGCCACGCCCTGGCAAGTCGACCTGGGAGCTCCAAGATGCTGGTCCACTTTATTTATTTATTTAAATATGTGTTTATGGATGTCAGAGAGGAAGGGAGAGGGAGAGAGAGAAACATCCATGAGGAGAGAGAATCATGGATCGGCTGCCCCCTGCACGCCCCCGACTAGGGATCGAGCCTGCAACCCGGGCATGTGCCCCTGAGGGGAATCGAACCGGTGACCTCCTGGTCGACGCTCAACCACTGAGCAACCCCGGCCCAGCTGGACTATATTTTTAGGAAAAGCGTTTGCTGATCGGGCTCCGACACCAAGCCCATTGCCAAGCGGTATCTCCCACGACTGACATTCCCAGACGCTGGTCCTCTCTGCCCTTCCCTTCCCTTCCCTTCCCTTCCCTTCCCTTCCCTCCCCTTCCCGCCCCCCATCCAGACTCCCCAGCTCCCCGCTTTCCGTCTCCCTCCCCGAGGGACAGTCTGAGTCCATGTGGAGCCGGAGCTAAAAGCCCAATCTGGAAGAGAGGAGACTTGAAAGTAGCAATTACATCTTTTCCTTTTGAGAAACCGCTCGAGCTGAGCGATTGCAGAATCTATTTGGAGGACGAGTAAATAATACGACGATAATTGGGACGTATTTACATCAGCTTTCCCATTTTAAACACTCATGTGGGCCAGCGAGCCAGGAGAGGCGAGCCAGATAAAAGCGAGGTCCTGTTCCTTGCACGCATCTGCACCGTCACCGTCTCTGCAGGATTCCACGGCGCCGACCTCACGATCCTCGGGAGCGCAAACACCGCCGTGCTGTTCGCGGCATCTGGCCCGTTTACATGTGATGGGACGGCTGGCGTCTTCCCGTCTGTCGTCCGTCATGCCATTTCCCCTCTGATTCTTCCATCTCTCCTCCGTCCCTGCTTTGGGATCAACTCGGTGTTCCCAGAATTCCACGTGCTGTTAAGCGACACCTCTTTTCGTTACTGTAACGGGGGCTCCGTGGTTTGCGACCTGCGTCTCTTCACTCATCGGTGCCGACGATAAGCTAACATCGAGGGCCCATCCCTCCATGAGCAGGTCCCTCGGGGGGAACATGAACGAGCTATGAGAGTTCCGTCAGCCGCGTGCACAAGCTCTGAGATGTCACACTGGCTTGTCCTCGGGGCGGGGGGGGGGGGGGAGGCAAATAGCAAATGATTTAATGACAGGGAGGCCCTCACGCAGCGGGAATGATGGTGGCGCATGCTAATTTCTCTGGCTCATGAATAAAGAAATCTTGATTTCTGCCAACAAATGCTTAACATGCAAGGAGCTCCAATCATTTAAAATATCGGGCCCGGCCGGCGTGGCTCAGTGGTGGAGCACTGACCTATGAAGCAGGGGGGCAGGGTTCGATTCCAGATCAGGGCACAGGCCCGGGTTGCGGGCTCGATCCCCAGTGGGGGGCGTGCAGGAGGCAGCCGATCCGTGATTCTCTCCCCTCACTGATGTTTCTCTCTCTCTCTCTCTCTCTCTCTCTCTCTCTTTCTCTCCCTTCCTCTCTGACATCAATAAAAATGTATTAAAGAAATAAACTCTGTGAGATTTTGTGAGAACTTCCGAAGCGGCTGAGGGCCGTGGATCGGGCGGGAAGGTAAAGTCTGGCTGACGTGCGCCATCAGATGGACCCAGGTATTTACGTGCCCCGATGACCACGTGAGCAGCAGCCCAGCCACGTGCAGCGGGCACTGTGCGCGGTGCCGGCGTCGCCGGTGAAAGATTCAAATAACTCACCACAAATTGGCCTCACGAAGCAAAAGCGCCATTGTCCTCCGCGTTCGCCAGAAGCCCTCGCGGAGGGGTTGCGTTTCGTGGGGCGGAGAGCAAATTGCAGCGTTGGAGGCAGAGCCGCTCGCCTCCTGTCGACACCACGGCGTTTCATTTAGGAGCCTGTTCCAAGGTGGGAGGTGCGGGGACAAGGACCCTTCACAGCCTGGAGCTGAGAGGCAAGCCCTCCACAGCCCGCGGGCCTGGCCCTGGGTCGGCACCCCACGACTCCGCAACTGCGGGCACGGCACCCCATGGCAGCAGTGGGCATGAATAATAAATGGTGTTCAGCAGCGGAGGACCTTGGCATTCATTCAGGACACACTCGCAGAAATAACACATCCATTATTTACACACACACACAAAAAAAATCTCTATTTCTCCACAGGCACGTCAAAAAAAAAAGGCAGCATTCTCCACCAGAAAGCCTGATTTTATGTTAAGGTGACAGCATGGCCACATTCACTTTTTTTGTTCTTGATATAGTTTGGGGGGAAGGAACCTTGACAATTGGAATAAAACTAGAAATAAAAAAATAGAAGGAAAACTGCCCGGCCTGCGTGGCTCCGTGATCATGAGCTCGACCTATGAGCCAGGAGGTCACGGTTCGATTCCGGTCGGGGCACGTGCCCGGGTTGCGGGCTCCATCCCCAGTGGGGGACGTGCAGGAGGCAGCTGATCCATGAGTCTCTCTCCGCATTGATGTTTCTCTCTCTCTCCCCCTCCCTTTCTCTCTGACATCAATAAAAATATATATATTTTAAAAGTAGAAGGAAAACTGAAAATGTCTTAATTGTGTAGAAACTGAACAGCACATTCTTAGACAACCCATGGGTCAAAACAGAAATCGCAAGGGGAATTTGGAAGTACCTTGAGGCTCATGAAAAGTGAAACCTCACCAACAAAAACTCCCATAATACAGTGAACGCAGGGCTCGGAGGAAATGCGGAGCCGCGAATGCTTATGTTGAAATGCGGTTTCTAATCAACAACCTAACTTTACACTCTAAGGAACCTGAGAAATAAAAACAAACGCATTCCAACGTTTGCAGGAGGAAGCAAAAAGGATCAGAGCAGAGATAGATGGAACAGAGAAGGGGAAAGCAATGAAGAACATCAACAACACCAGGAGCTGATGATTGGAAAGGAAATGAGTGCCTACGACGCACACACGGAGGTCTCCACGTACGACTCCCAGTTCGAGGCACAGGGTTCCTGAAAGAGGTGGTCATACTAGGCGTGAGGCAGGAAACATGTAAGACAAGCTCAGAAAAACTTGTCATAACAGAATGCTAATCACCTATTCATGACGGGTTTTTTTAGAGAGAAAGGGAGATGGAAAGAGAGAGAAACATCAGTGAGAGAGAACCATCCCTCGGCCGCCTCCTGCACGCCCCACACTGGGGATCGAGCCCGCGACCCGGGCATGTGCCCCTGACTGGGAATCAAACCGTGACCTCTTAGTTCACGGGTCGACGCTCAGCCACTGAGCCACACCGGCCGGGGGCAGACTATTTTATTTATTTCTCTTTACTGTTGATCACAGATATCCCCCCGTGTCCCCCCCTCCACCCAGCTCCCACCCCACCCACCTCAGGCCTTCACCACACGGGTGTGCGTGTCCACGGGCTGTGCATATACACACCTACGTCCTCTACCCACAAGAGTTAGGAGAGCATTTCAACAGCCTCCCTCTGGCGGAACGGAAGACGATCCGTTTCAGCAAGAATAGGTGCAATGAATTAAAATATTTCAGACGCGCTGATCCCATGCCTTGAGAGAGAGATTTTTAGAATTTATTAGCCCTCTTTGCAAAATAATGAGCTGGCTCCCCAGCATCCTTCTCAGGGATACACAAAGGGGGAGGAAAATCGAGCATTTAATCTCCGCTGTTCTGAACAGAGCGCCCCTCGGGGTATCCGGGCAATCAAATAGTTGATAAGAAGTTTATCTTCATAGGGAATCGTAGTCCCTGCTGCAGCCGCACATATTTCATTCGCGGCGAGGGTGACAGGCTGAGCCACGTTTTTAATTTTGATAGAACGCGTCTCCATCGGAAGGGAATACTAAAGAGACGCCTTTCTGCAGGGAGAAAAACAAGAATCCCTGGGCGGAAGGCTCCAATAACCGAGCAATTAAAAAGCCGGGGTGGAGGGCCTCGGGCTGGCGTGGCTCAGTGGTTACGCACCAACCTCTGAACCAGCAGGTCACAGCTCGATTCTGGGCCAGGGTGCGGGAATCAAACCGTGACCTCCTAGCTCTGAGGTCTAGGCTCAACCACTCCGGCCACTGAGCCGCACCGGCCGGGCTGTGACACTGATTTCTATTTGATTGGCCCCCCGCCCATCCTTTGCCACCAAAGGTCTGGTTGACGCTGCCTCCGTCCGAGGCTGGCATGAACCGGTCCTCGGAGCCGTTCGGGGGCCGGGCTGGAGGGCCAGTGAGGCGAGGGAGGTGTCTGTTAGTTCTCCACGACGCTCAGTAACAGCCAGCCGGGCCCGTCCCGCTGGCTAGGGACGCCGCGCCGGCTGCCAGACTCCCGAGGGCCGCTTGGTGAAAAGGCCGCGCTGCGTCTGTCCCCGCTACCCCAGCCCCTGCCAAGATTCAATCCGTCTTCCAGGGAACCCCTCCCGCTCACAGCGCCCCCCACGCAGCCCGGGGTGTTCTAGTCACAGCGTCGGTCCTTACACCCAGAGCGAGGCCTGTGGCGGCCAACTCCTGGGCTTCCCAGCTCCCATTTTATCTTAACTTGCACTTAAGTTTTTTAAGTAATTCTTTATAACAAATATAATTCTTTAGAGTTGGAAGTATCACCTTTGTTCCCTTTTTTCCCCCCACCCCAGGCCCTCACCGCCCTATTGTCTGTGTCCATGGGTCATGCAGAGCTGCACGCAAGGTCTTTGGTTCATGACCTCCCTCCCCCGCCTTCCCTCCGAGATCCCGCTCTCTGTCCCATGTTTCCGTGTCTCCGGATCCACTCCGTTCATCCGTTTATTTTGTTACTTAGATGCCACCTATGAGTGAGATCATGGGACGCTTGCCTTTCGCCGACTGGCTTATGTCACTTAGCGTGATACTCTCCAGGCCCCTCCATGCTGTCTCGGGGGCTAAGAGATCCTCCCTTTTTCAC
>NW_005366635.1:182792-184931 GCF_000412655.1 Myotis brandtii | reverse complement strand
CCCCCCTTGAGCTCGAGCGAGTGTGTGGGGGCCGCTGCCACACACGGTAGCCCCCCGAGCTCAGCCGTAAACAATGCTGTGGATCGAGAGAGAAAAAGCCCTTCCTTTGATCTCCAGGGAGACCGGCAGCCGAATCGGAGGAGAGATGGGCTCATCATGACAAAGCCAGCAACGCACGGACCATCAAAGGAAGCGCGTTCTTTCATCTCCCGCCAATTTCCTCACAGTGTCCTGCACGCTGCCCAGCCCCAGGGGGCGACGGGGAGAAGGCTGGCGGCGGACACGGGAGGACGTGTGTTTCCCGCCACTTTCCCCAGGAAGGTCCGCGCAGGAAAGAACCAACGAAGCCGCAAGGGCCGATTGCAAATTGGTCCCCCAGCTGTCTTGGCATGCCTCACATGAACGGGCCCAGAACAGAACAGAGAGAAAATAATAATAAAAATGATGATGATGATCATACTAATAATAATAAGAGAGCGAGAGGCCAGCAGCTCTGGAAAACAGAGCGAACCCACAACCCCGGCACGTGCCCTGACCGGGAATCGAACCGGTGACCTCCTGGTTCACAGGTTGACGCTCAACGGCTGAGCCACACCTGGTGGGGTCCTACCCACGTGACTTCTAAAAAGGACCCTCAATGCTGCAACTTCGACATCCCTTCTCGCCCGCCTTTTGCGTGGTGAATTGTTTGATTCCGTCTCGATGAATTACTCAGGAGGAAGAATGAATTCCAGATACAAACACGGTGGGAGGAGTTCTCTGCGGCTGCCCAACACCGGCATCTCCCCGGGCTGCCTTCCTCTTGTGCGGGGTTGAGGCTGAATCATAGAAATCGCCCGTCTCGATGAATTACTCAGGAGGAAGAATGAATTCCGGATACAAACACCGTGGGAGGAGTTCTCTGCGGGCTGCCCAACGCCGGCATCTCCCCGGGCTGCCTTCCTCTTGTGCGAGGTTGAGGCTGAACCATAGAAATCGATGTTTTGGGGGGGTTTAGCGTGTGTGTGTGTGTGTGTGTGTGTGCATGTATGCGTGTGCGTGTGTTTCTCTACAAGCCAACATCGAGCTCCTGCCATGCGGTAGGCGCTGTCCATGGTGCTGGATTGCCAAGGGAAGCAAGATTCTGTTTCTTCCCGAGAATCCACGGTGGCCCTAGCTCAGTGGATAGAGCGTCGGCCTGTGGACTGCAGGGTCCTGGGCTCGATTCCAGTCAAGGGCACATGCCCGGGTTGCGGGCTCGATCCCCAATAAGGGACATACAGGAGGCAGCCTTTCTCATCGATGTTTCTATCTCTTTCCCTCTTCCCGCCTCTCGGACATCAATAAAAAATAAATAATAATAATCCACAACCCAGGCCGAGCCTGACACCTAACCATCTGCAAGGAAAATGTGTTTGTTTTCGAATTTCTCGCACGCCCCCACAGGAATACAACCTGTTGCACTAAATACTCAGAGGTGTGTTTTTCTCAAGAAAAGAGGGAAGTCTTTCTGTGAAATAATTTCCATGTCACCTCGGCGACACTGCTCCAAACAAAGGAGAAGAAACAGGAACCAAAGTAGCCAAGCAAAGTTTTAAAAAACTGTGTTTTAGCCCGGCGGGCGTGGCTCAGGGGTTGAGCGTCGACCTAGGAACCAGGAGGTCACGGTTCGATTCCCGGTCAGGCCCAGGCCCCGGGCTGCGGGCTCGATCCCCCGTGTGGGGCGTGCAGGATGCAGCCGGTCCATGATTCTCCCTCATCATGGATGTTTCTATCTCTGCCTCCCTTTCCCTTCCTCTCTGACATCAATAAAAATATAATTTAACGAAGAAGAAGAAGGAGGAGCCATGCTGCTGGGAGGAGAGGGTGGAGGTGAGCATGGAGCTGCCCCCTCTGTGGCTTCCGAGCCCAGAGCAGAGCCACCGAAGGCCACTGACGTCGGGCAGCATGGACCCCCACGGGCAAAGCGACCCACCAAGACAGCGCCTGTCGGCGGGCACTCGGGGGTTTTGACGACGGAAACACACAGGATGCCGCCCGCCTTGGACTATTGCTGCTTCCCAGGGTTGCCTAGGATACGGGGAAGCCCAGATTTTTAACAACAACAACAAACACAGACACTTGGATGGGCCATCAGACATCTTCCAAGGTAGTGGGATG
>NW_005366635.1:176047-182566 GCF_000412655.1 Myotis brandtii | reverse complement strand
ATCCCGGTGGCACTTGCAAAGCACAAGGGGTCTCCGCCAGCCGCCAGCCCGCCCGCCAGGTTATCGTCACATTGACACCAGGGCCTGATCTCCCAGGTCCCTGCTCCCTAAAGACACACACGCCCCGCCCTGGCCTGTGTGGGCCAGTGGTTAGAGCGCCGGCCCTCGGACGACCGCAGGGTCTGAGGTTCGTTCGATTCCCGGTCAAGGCCACGTTCCCGGGTTGCAGGCTCGATCCCCAGTAGGGCTGGTAAAGGAGGCAGCCGATCCATGATTCTCTCTCATCATTGATGTCTCTCTCTCTCTCTCTCTCTCTCTCTCCCTCCCACTCTCCCTTTCTCTCTAAAATCAATAAAAAGTTACTTTTTTAAAAATAGCCTCGGGTGAGGATTAACAACAACAACAGGAAGCAGAGGGTGGGGGTGCCCCTCAGGGGTTTTCCGCGCAGAGAGCACAGCGGCGTCTGCCTCCGTGGCTTCCGCCAGGGCCCGGTTACCGGTTAAAAGCGGGCTCCCCACCGGCATGCAATTTACGGGAGGTCATCGATGAAGCTGGGGTCAGCGCTGGAGGCTCAGTCCTGCCAGGAAACGCTTTATCCTCCTGTTTTTTTTGGTTGGGACGAGGAGGCAGGAGGAGGGAAGATAGGATGACGGGCCCCATAAATCAGTCTGAAGCTGCTACTTGCTGATCATAAATCTTCAGCGGCCCCCGACCGGCCTGTGGGAACAGGACGCATCAGGACGCCAGTGCCACTGGGAGAGCTGTGACCACCTCGGAAGATCGACGCCACGGAGAGGCTATTGTGGGTGTGTTTTTAAATATGTTTTCATTGATTTTTTTAAAAAATATTGTTATTGATTTCAGAGAGGAAGGGAGAGAAACGTCAATGATGAGCGAGCAGCATCTCCTGCACGCCCCCTGCTGGGGGTCCAGCCCGCACCCCGTGACCAGGAACCGCACCGGTGACCTCCCGGCTCGCGGGCTGATGCTCAAGCACGGAGCCACGCCGGCAGGGCTGCGGCTGAGCGGTTTTATGTACCACACAGCCGGGCTGCTAGTTCGCTGGTAAAAGCCGATGCTTGATTCTAACAACAACGACAAAAGGACTGTTACCCGAAAGGAACGTCACGTCATCACAGACTTAAAAACCCGCACGAGGTGAAGGACCCGAGCTCAGGGCCAGCCCAGCCTGGGATACGGTGTGAGACAAAAAGCCTGGCCTTTCGCCCGGCCGGTGTGGGGCCTAGGACTCAGGAGGTGACGCACAGTTCGATCCCTGGCCAAAGGCACATGCCCTGGTTCCGGGCTCCATCCCCAGTGGAGGGGCTGGTGGGGGGCGGGATGTGTGCAGGAGACAGCTGATCGATGATCAATGATTCTCTCTTATCATCGATGTTTCTCTCTCCCTCTCCCTTCCTCTCTGAAGTTAAAAAAAATTTTTTTTAAACAAATAAATTAACTCCCCCAATTCAGAGATGCTGTGGTTTCGGGGTGAGCAAGACACGGCTCACTTCTGGTGGGTTCCACAGGTTTCTCGGAGCTTCGCCCAATGGGGAGCGAGTCGATGACTCACACGCCCGAGGAGCAGTTCGCCCCACGGGTGCGTCTCGGCTGAAAGCGAAGCGAAAAGCACGCGGGATCTTTCCCCGTCTCCGCAGAGACTCAATCAGACCCTCCCATCTGGAGCTCCAGCGAGCAGAGCTGGGCAGGGGCTGCTTCGACAGCTCATCTGATGGAAGCATCATGGAGATGCTTCCATTTCTTTTCTGGTTGTTAATCCTCACCCAGGGCTATTTTTTCCCATTGATTTTTTTTTTTTTTTAGAGAGAGAGTGGAATGAAGGGAAGGGAAGAAGAAAGAGAAGAGAGAGAGACAGGGAGAGAGAGAGAGAGACAGAGAGAGGAACATAGATGGGAGAGAGACACATCGATGGGTTGCCTCCCGCATGCACCCTGATCAGGACCGGGGACTGAACCTGCAACCCATGTAGGTGCCCTTGACCAGGAGGTCACGGCTCAATTCCCGCTCAGGGCACAGGCCCAGGTTGCGGGGCCCGATCCCCAGCAGGGGGTGTGCAGGGAGCAGCCGATGCATGATTTTCTCCCATCACTGAGGTTTCTGTCTCTCTCTCTCCCTCTCCTCCCCTCCGCCTGACCGACTCCCGCGCCCACACCCTGACCCCATATTGTGTACTTCCACCCGATGTGACGCTCACAACGTCTCTTGTTCTGGGGCTCCTTGCGGCGCGGACCTAACCATGGGGGGGGGGTCTCCCTGCCACCGTCACAGCCCCAGCCCTGACGTTCAGCATCGTCCACATTAAACTACCGGCACACGCCACCGCGTCGGGGAGTCCGCCGTGAGCTGGGAGCCTGCCGGAGGAATCTCGCACAGAAAACCCGCCACGGGAATATCAGCGAGAAGTGAATCCGTCCGGCAGATCCAAACAGTAACAAATGATCGTTTCTTACCATGTTTATGGACGACACGGGCCCGATGCTGTTCACGTAGATGTCGACGTCGATGACGGTGGGTCTCACTGGGGAGAGAAAGACGTGTGGATTAGTGCTCCGTGCCCGGGACCCAGGAAAATACTCAACCCCTTGGATTCGAGCACCAGGACCCCCAGGGTCTGTTAAAAAGGGGGGACCAGGCCGGCCAGCGTGGCTCCGTGGATGAGCGTCAACCTACGAACCAGGAGGTCGCGATTACCCAGGAAAATACTCAACCCCTTGGATTCGAGCACCAGCACCTCCAGGGTCTGTTAAAAAGGGGGGACCAGGCCGGCCGGCGTGGCTCCGTGGTTGAGCGTCGACCTACGAACCAGGAGGTCGCGGTTAGATTCCCGGTCAGGGCACAGGCCCGGGTTGCGGGCTCGATCCCCAGTGTGGGGCGTGCAGGAGGCGGCCGATCGATGATTCTCTCTCATCATGGATGTTTCTCTCTCTCTCTCTCTCCCTCTCCCTTCCTCTCTGAAATCAATAAAATATATTACAAAAAAGGGGGGGGGATTTTTGTTGGGGTCTTGCACAGCAGCTACGGTTCAAACCCTCCCTGTCTGTCGTTCTAAAGTCCCCGGAAGAGGAGAGAGTCTTACTTGTAAAGAAGTAAACAGAAACTGATAAATGACCATAAAGATATTCTGTGATGTGGGGCAGGCTGATGATACAGCAAATATAAAACCATAAAAACAGCCCTGGCCTGTTCTTCTCAGTAGTTAGAGCTTCAGGCCTTGGACTGAAGGGCCCCGGGTTCGATTCCAGTCGAGGGCACGTACCTGGGTTGCAGGCTCTATCCCTGTGCCCCGTCAGGGCCTCTGCGGGAGGCGACCCATCCACGTGTGTCTCTCACATCAATGTTTCTCTCTCTCTCTCTCCCCCTCCCTTCCACTCTCTCCAGAAATCAATGGAAAAAAATATCCTCGGGTGAGGATTAACCACAAACAGAAGGAACTAAAAATAGAGCAAATAAAACCCCAAGGAAGCGGAAGAGCAGTAACAACACAGATCTAAGAGGAAATCAGGGAACTAGAAAACAGAAAAATAATTAATATTCCGAGTGGGTAGGTGCTGGGGGTGGGGCTGGGATCTCGGTCTTTCAAAGAGTTTTCGGGGTAATTCTGAGGCCGAGCCAGACTCGTGAGCTGCGGGCAGACTTCCTTTAGAATCCCTCCCGACGAGGACGCTGTACCCGGCGACCATTTCCCCGGCCCCTGCGATGCAAATGAGCCGGGGAGCAGCCTCATCAGTATGGGCACAGTCATTCTTGATGAAAACGAAGATATTTTGGAGCAGGATGCTAACGAGAGGCTGATGACGCGCCAACAGCTGAACGGAAATCGCACCGCGAGACGCAGCCTGGGACCCTGGCGGTGTCTGGGGCTGTGTGTCCCGGCTCGGACCCCACACGGGAAACCGTGTGGGTCTGGGGAGACCTCGGACGGAAGGGACCCTTCGTGTCCACTGTCCTTGAGCCAGGTGTTGACAGGGGCTGTCATTTTTTTAAAAAAAGATGTTTTTATCGATTGCAGAGAGAGGAAGGGAGAGGAAGAGAGGGGCAGAAACATCCATGATGAGAGAGAATCACTGATCAGCTGCCTCCTGCACCCCCCCCCCCCCCACTGGCATCGAGCTCACAACCCGGGCACGTGCCCTGACCGGGAAACGAACCGTGACCTCCTGGTTCATAGGTGGATGCTCAACCACTGAGCCACACCAGCCAGGCTGGTCTGTAATGCTTACAGCAAGACTTGGATTTAATATTTATTTTCTATTTATGGATATTGAGAGAGAGGAAGAGAGAGAGAAACATCAATTAGCTGTTCCACTTATCTATGCCTTCATTCATTGATCCTTCTGTGTGCTCAGCCCTAAGGTGAGTGTGTGAGGACGGGTCACCACCCAACCTGCACTGAGCTGAGGAACTGGGTTCCCACCAGCGTCCTTTGGACGCCCAAGGGGTCTCCCAGGGAGGCGACAGGTATAATTTCTGCAGGAAACCTGCGCCCCCCCCCCCCGTGTGCACGCGCGTGAACTTGGAGAGAGAACCGGCGCAGTCTACAGTCATCGCTTTTATCTCAGCGCAGCAATTAAGAACGTCTGCTTCCTCCCCTCCATCTGCTCCGAGAGCCGAGAGCCGAGGGGGTACATTTGAATTCTCTTCTCTGGCTCTGCCGGCGCTGCGGGGAAAGGACAGCTAGCCATCGCCAAGGCGGTGCCGGCTGGGGCCGTCGGACCAGGTCCACCAGGGGGCCATGCTCTAGGGACCCCACACCCAGCCTCCGACTCCTCTTCCTCTGACATAAAGCACCGACGTGTGTTTGTATTTTATTTTTTAACATATTTGTATTGATTTCAGAGACCAAGGGAGAGGGAGAGAGAGAGAAACAGCGATGGTGAGAGAGAATCCTGGATCGGCTGCCTCCTGCACGCCCCCTACCTGGGATCAATCCCTTAACCGGGGCACGTGCCCCAATCGGGAATCAAAGAACGGTGACCACCTGGTTCATGGGTCGATGCTCAACCACTGAGCCACGCTGGCCGGGCTAGAAGTTTTAACTAAACTCGGAGAATAAGCTTTAGAACAGCCTGGCACAGGAGTCCAGAGAGGCACCCACCGGAACAAGAGGAACAGGAAGGAACCTAAGATGAACCAGAGCCGAGAGAAGGGGCTGTGCCCAGGTTAAATGAACCCCGGGGCCCTGCCCGCGCACGGCACACGCTCCCAGCGAGCATTCCCCTGGGCCTGCCAGCCAGCAGGCGGCCTCCGATCGTCCCGGCACCGATGGCGTTTGGCCCCGACCGCCCCGATCCCGGAGAGGGAACTGTGTTTCGTAACCATCTACTTCCACGGAGCGGCTCGCGTTCCTGGAGGCCCCGAGGGGGAGACAGTCACTCGGGTCATTACCCTTCCTCTGCGCAATTCTCTTAGGAAAAGGTTTACCGCCCTCCAGCCGCCGCGAGCTCCCACAGCGAGAGGTGTCCCTGAGACAAATGGCACCAGCAGAACCCGCACCCGTTAAGGACGCGGCTGACGTAGCGCTCGGGGTGATGGATGGGGAGAGGCGGGGGACGGCTACAGGTCCATCCATAATTTAGGAGCCAGTGGGGGAGAGATCACTGCTGGGCGTCTTTTTAAACACATCACGGTCTCAGCGTGGGTTATGGAAACTATCAGAGGACCCCGCGTGGACGCGTTCCTGCCCGAGGCTGCTCGGTTTGAGCTGTTCATGGCTGACGGGGACGCGGACGGGCCATCGCGAGGGTCTCCTGGCGTTGGGTGTCCGTGGACCCAGCTGGACGGAGAAGGTGGGGAGGTGCCCATGTGCGCAAGTAGGCGCCTACGGTCAGGTGGGGGGTCGATTCCGGCTGCGGGACTGTGGGAAGCACACGGAAGGGGTTCCCCTCCTCACGTCAGCTCGACAGCCGGTCCTCCGAGCTGCGGCGCCCCCTTTTCTGAGTGTGTGTGCGTGAATCCGCACCCGAGCGCATTTTTCCATTGATTTTTTAAAAAATGTTCTTGTGGATCTCAGAGAGGAAGGGAGAGGGAGAGAGGGATAGAAACATCCATGATGAGAGAGAATCACGGATCGGCTGCCTCCTGCACGCCCCCCACTGGGGATGGAGCCCGCAGCCCCGGCATGTGCCCTGACGGGAATCGAACCCTGACTTCCTGGTTCCTAGGTCGGCGCTCGACCACTGGGCCACACCGGCCGGCCGGGCTGCGGCACCGAATTCGAATTCTTCCGAGGACGGAAGGTGCTTGGCTGCACTGCAACCCAGGAGATGCAACGGCCCAAGTGCACGAAACTTGCCCAGAAGAAGAGCCAGGAGTGAGTCTTGGGTGGCAGGGAAGGGGCAGGGGGGCAAGAGCCAGAGGCATCAGAGACGCCTGGGAACTCCCGGAACCTGTCCGGCCTGAGGCCTGAGCGCCGTGGGTCGCTGCCCCTCTCCCGCCCCCCTCCCCTCGGCGGCGGGGGCTTGGCCCACCTGCAAGGTCACATCGGAGGGTCCCAAGGTC
>NW_005366635.1:170833-175839 GCF_000412655.1 Myotis brandtii | reverse complement strand
CTGTCGGGCCCCGGGGTTCCCACAACCACCTGCACGTGGCGCCCGCAGGCGCGGCTCATTGGCTGAGCGTCAACCCAGGAACCAGGTGGTCCCGGGTTCGATCCGGGTCAGGGCACAGGCCCAGGTGGTAGGCACGACCCCCGTGCAGGAGGCAGCCAATCCGTGACTCCCTCTCATCATGGATGATGTTTCTCTCTCTCTCTCTCTCTCTCTCTCTCTCTCTCTCTCTCTCCCTTCCTCTCTGACATCAATAAAAGACACGCTTTAAAAATAAAACCCGTGACACATGCACCACCGGCATCTACTTTCTACGGAAACCACACCCGTGGGTACTCACTGCCAATGTCCGGCCGCAGCTTCTTATCGTATTCTCTCAGCAGCTTGTTGAGAATGAGCGTCACGTCCGTGTCCTGGGACTTGGGGGCCAAGACCCACTTCTGGTTCGAGGCCGTGTCTTCCTGTTCCTCCTCCTCCGCCTTCCTGGACCTGGGTCACGGCACAAGTGAGAGGACACGTCGGCCCAGCGGCTCCAGGAAGCGTGTCCCACGTGGGCTGCCCGAGGGCCACTGAAGAAGCCACAGAAGTCCCCGCGACCCTCCGCCCAGCCTCCGGATGATCTCTCAAGTCAAAAAGTAAAAGGAGACACAAGTATTCTAATTCTAGACTCGTTAGGAAGCAGGATCCGTGGCATCATGCGTGTGAGAGGTTGGCCACCCACGCGTGTATGGCGCCTGGAGCCTACGACTGAGTTCAAGCTTTTCCTTGCCTGATCTCACACTGCAATTTTATTTCTTGAAGGCATAGTGTCTAGAACAGCGGTTCTCAACCTGTGGGTCGCGACCCCTTTGGCGGTCGAACGACCCTTTCCCAGGGGCCGCCTAAGACCATCCTGCATATCAGATATTTACATGACGATTCATAACAGTAGCAACATGACAGTTAGGAAGTAGCCACGAAAATAATTTTGTGGTTGGGTCACAACAGGAGGAACTGTATTGAAAGGGCCAGAAGGTTGAGAACCACTGGTCTAGAAATAAGCCACCAATAAAAACTGTGAATTGCACACGGCCGGTGTAGCTCAAAGGCTGAACCTCAACCCGTGAACCAGGAGGTCGGGGTTCGATTCCCGGTCGGGGCACACGCCCTGGATGCAGGCCCGATCCCCAGTGGGGGGCGTGCGGGAGGCAGCCGATCGGTGATTCTCTCTCATCATGGATGTTTCTCTCTCTCTCTCCCTCTCCCTTCCTCTCTCGAAATCAATAAAACATATACATACATATTCTTAAATTGCCATGAATTTTGATCCTCAGCAAACCGTCCACCATCAAGAGGAACCGATAAAACTTGGAACACATACTCGGTAAGTGATATGCGACACGTAACACTAGTGACATTTCCTAAATGTCACTAAAAATAGCTCCTTTCACCGGGACTATGGTCAGGAATGTGAATTTTATCATTTGGAATTTAAAAACAAGCAAGCAGTCGTTGACACAGGTCCTGTGGGACACGGCTGGCGATTCATTCCACAGCAAAGGTGTGGGGAGGTGAAGGGAGGGCGGCGGACCTCGGCCAAATCACACCACCTTCTCAGGACGCACGTCCAACTGAGCTCTTCCCTCTCCCTCCCCCCCTTTCTCTCCTCTCCCCCTCCCCCTCCCCACACACCCAAAGACAGCTCCCCAGCAGAGAGACCAGATCCTGCTCCCGTGTGGCGAGGGCCCCAATGGTCTTACGGACACAGATGAGCCCACGGACCCACGCTTGTCAATCCTCCCTGTACACGGCCCCGTGGCTTCTGAGAAATACCTTGGAGCTACTTCGGAGACAGGTATTAAAAGGAATCTCGTTCTCTCCCTCTAGCGGGGATGGAGGGCTTTCCTGGAATTGCATAAGCGGCTTCCCTAGAGGCCCGGGCAGGTGAGAGGGGGGCAGGCAGCCTGCAAGGCGAAGAAGCTGCCTTCTCTCCAGGGAGACGAAGGGGGACCCCGGCTGTGGGGCAGGGCTGGGCTGGACAGGGTGGGGGGCCTGGCACTGGCTCCCCGACTCCTGAGCCCACGTGTCCGCTGGCTGCAGAACTGGAGAGAGAGAATGACACAGAGGCCTCCCAGCGCTCAGGCCCGGACACCCAGCCCCACGGGAAAACCCTCGCCTTGATGAAAGCCAAGTGTCATCTCGGGGGACCCACGGGCGTGCGGATAAAACACGCGCTCCGCTTCTCCACATGCTAAGTGGGTTATATATAATCTTTACGAGCGTTCTGTGCTCGGGACCGCAGGCTCCCGGACGCCACCCCTGCAATTCGCTTCGTCTTAAAAGCAAACCGGCGACGGACTGTCGTTGTCAAGCCGCTGCTCGGACGCTCCGGATGTTACTTCCACGTCTTGCACCTTCTCCTCCACCATTAGGACCAGGATGAAGTCTCAAATCCTTTTCCCCCCCCCCCCCAAATATATATTTTTATTGATTGCAGAGGGGAAGAGTCAAGCCGCTGCTCGGACGCTCCGGATGTTACTTCCATGTCTTGCACCTTCTCTTCCACCATTAGGACCAGGATGAAGTCTCAAATCCTTCCCCCCCCCCCAAATATCTATTTTTATTGATAGCAGAGAGGAAGAGAGAGGGAAAGAGATAGAAACATTCATGATGAGAGAGAATCATGGGTCGGCTGCCTCCTGCACCCCCCCTACTGGGGATGGAGCCCGAAACTCAGACATGTGTCCTTGACTGGAATCGAACCCGGGACCCTTCAGTCCGCAGGCTGACGCTCTATCCACTGAGCCACACTGGCCAGGGGAAGTCTCAACTCCTTTGAAACACTAGCAGGAGCCCCTCAGCCTCAGAGAGCAGCGAAGCCCCTTCCTGGTGTCCCCGAGGACCCGGTGCGACTTAGGTTTCAGGGTACAGTGAGCTCACCCGCGGGGAGTCAGGCTGGGCACACTGCCCCCCAGGGAGCTGCCAAGCCGTCGGCACAGAGCACGCCCGTCTGCCGCCACCTTTCCCAGGGCTCCCCGACCAGGGAGGCCTGCAGGGTGCGAGGGAGACCCCTCCCCGCATGAATAACCGCTTTGAAAAGATCACCCCGCTCACCCGGTCACCCCACGTCGCTAAAACCCACTCGGAGAACAAAGACACCTGCACGCGAGAGGCCGGAAACAACGCCACCCGTTTAAAATTTGCATTTTTTTTTTGCCCGGCGGCGGCGTGGCTCAGTGATCGAGCGGCGACGACCTCTAGGAACCAGGAGGTCACGGTTCGATTCCAGGTCAGAGCACAGGCCCGGGTTGCGGGTTAGATCCCCAGTAGGGGGCGTGCAGGAGGCAGCCGGTCCGTGATTCTCTCTCATCATTGATGATGTTTCTGTCTCTCTTTCCCTCTCCCTACCGCTCTGAAATCAATATAAAAGCTATTTTAAAAAGTAAATTTTGGATTTTTTCCCCCCCAGGTGCTATGCAACCTCAGTTATGGAGGCCAGGGAGCCACCCAGACAGAGAGGATGGGCTGCAATCTGCCCTGAGGGAGACAGAGGGACGGGGGTGGGGGGGGTGCGGACGGGCGTGCCTTTGAGGAGGCCTGGGAACCTGACTGCTTCAAGTTCTACACCACATCCTCCTGCACATCCCACGAGGGACAACACGCCGTTCTCCTAGCACCTTACGAGTCTCCGGATCCACACAGCCAACTCACCCTGAACTGCAGGTCACTCCCCGCAGGAGGCAACAATAGTGGGGTCACGAGACAGGACTTGGGAGCTAGAGGACAGGCCTCGGGGCCTCCACGTCAGGCACAAACCCACCCAGGCAGCACGGACCTCAGGCAGGCACTGGCGCTGTCCTCCCAGCTCCTCCTTAAACAGGAAGAAACTCGCGCCGAAAGGCAAAGGCGCCGGATTGAGGGGGCTGCCTGCGAGTCACCCCAAAGCCTGCTGTCCCCGGCACCCGCCGCCCGCCTTCCACGGTCTCAACTTTCAGTGACAACGTCCTCGCAAGGTGTTCCTCCTGGGGCCCAACGCCCCGATGGCGCATGGGGCGTGAGAACGGGGGCCCCCTCGCCTCTCGGGGGCTCTGTGAACGTGCCTCCCTGGTTCTTTCCTCCTCCACAAACACGCAGGCCGATGTGCTGACCTGCAGGGTCACGGCCCACAGGGACGCTCTCTAGCTCCCAGATGCAGGGCATGAGGAGGTGTCCAAACAAGGGTGTTTTGGGAAAGGGGTTCCCTGAGATTGGGGGGTGGGGGGGAAAGCCAGGGAGCCGCTATCATTTGCAAAGCGCAGGGCAGTCTGCAGTGCTGGGACCAGCCTCGAGCCTGGGTTTATGACCCCGAATCTCTGGCCGTATTTACAGCTGCAGGAGGCCCCGCCCATCCTCACCGGCCACTCCATCCCCACCTGGCGGCCTCTGGGGGGCGGGGTTAAAGGTATTGATTACCTGAGAGGATGTCTTAGTTACCTGGCACAAGCCTTATTGGGGTCTCTTTTGTTGTTGTTTTAAATATATTTTTATCTCAGAGAGGAAGGGGGAGGGAGAGAGGGATGGAAATATCAATGAGGAGCGAGCATCACTGATGCGCTGCCTCCTGCACGCTGCCCGCCACTGGGGGTCCAGCCTGCAACCCGGGCATGTGCACCCTGACCTCCTGGTTCCTACACAGGTCGATGCTCGACCACGGAGCCACGCCAGCCGGGCCTTGTCGTCCATTCCGACACCCTGCGTGTCTGGGGACAGCCGTGTCCGTGTTCCGGGGCGTGCCCAGTGGCTGCTCTGGCAGGCGTGCAGGTGTGTGTGTGTGTGTTCGCGCAGGACCCGGGGAGGGAAGTCCCTTCTGAAAGGCAGGGCTCTCCGCTGGCCGCCCACTGGCCTCCCAGCTGTGAATCTAAAACCTGGGCAGGTGGGAACTCCGGGCTCCTGGGTCCTGGGAAATTCAGAGGGAGAGCCGTGACCGTGTGCATGTGTGTGTGTGTGTGTGTGTGTGTGAGAGAGAGAGAGAGAGAGAGAGAGAGAGAGAC
>NW_005366635.1:168289-170105 GCF_000412655.1 Myotis brandtii | reverse complement strand
GGGCACGGAGGCGGTCCCGGCCGCGGGGAGGAGTTTCCCCAATTACACGCCTGGCAACGCGCTGGGCAGAGAGAAGGGGGGACGGCAGCGGAGAGGGGGGCCCCCCGGCTTTGAGGGTGGGAACGGGGTGCGCTCCGCTGGGCGGGGAGGCCTTGGGGGACCCCACAGGGAGCCCGAGGATGGGCCCCAGGGACGGGCCCTCGCCGTCCAGAGGGAACCCCAGGCTCTGCTGTTGTTTCAACACGAGGCAGCGGTTCTCTGGGGTTCCCCGACCTCCTGCGGCCCTACTAGGCGCGCCCTGCTCTGGGTGGGCGGGGGTGCCTGGCCTCCTCCTGTGCACGCGACCCCGATTCTGCGTGGGAACGTGGCCTGCTGGGGAGTCTGTGGGTAGCAGCACCCCGATCAATGGGCGTCTTTCTCACCCCAAACAGCGGCGGCTGAAAACACACATCAAGTCCCGAAGGAACAGGCAGTTGGACTGAGCCAGGAAGCGAGCAGAGCGTATTGAAATGCCCCCAAGACTGGAAATTTCATTTAGGTTTTCATTAGTCATAACCACCCGGAAAGCGTGTCTCCCACCATAGATTTGGGGCAATATCGGTGCAGCTGAGAGTAAATCCACCCGGGCGGTTGCTCCTAGGCCCTGGCCTGTGTGGCTCAGTGGCTTGAGCGTGAACCCAGGCACCAAGAGGGCACGGGTTTGATTCCCTGTCCGGGCACATACTCTGGCTGCAGGTTCACGGGTTCATTGATCCATGTGTCTTTCTCTCTCTCCCTCTCCCTTCCTCTCTCTAAAGCCAATAAAAACCTATTTTTAAAAAGCCCGGCTGGTGTGGCTCGTGGTTGAAAGTCGACCTATGAACCAGAAGGTCATGGTTTGATTTCCCATCAGGGCACCTGCCCAGGCTGTGGGCTCGATCCCCAGGTGGGGGGTGCAGGAGGCGGCCGATCCATGATTCTCTCTCATCATGGATGTTTCTATCTCTCTCTCTCCCTCTCTTTTCCTCAGAAATCAATAAAAATATATTTTTTAAAAAAGATATCATATCGGATCTTTGCTTTTGAACTCAGAAAAGCTAAGGAGACCCAAGTCGTAAACTTTCCTATTAGGGAAAAAAACAAACCCTAAGCACTAAATATGTTTGAATCCCACATTTCCACGAAGAACCCGTCAGAGCTCATTTCAAAATCAGCTCCGAGAACCATCTGATTCGGGGATTGAGACCGGCTATTGAAAAGGACAAACATCATCATGCCAATCGCGGAGGAGACAACCTCTTCGTGCTGTTGAAAAGCGCTACCTTCTGGGCGCAGGCCTAGGAGTAGCCTCAATCACCGGCGTCATTCATATTCAAATACCCACCCCGCTCCCTTGGGGCCCTGGTGCTCCCAGATGTGTTCGTGGAGACTTGGAGATTAATTTGTTAAAATACTTAAAATACTGTTTTCCTGGAGAGCGAGGCGCACTCCCCCTGCTCAAGAAATCGTTCCTTTCCAGGGGACGCTCATTCGACCACGGAGGCCAATGTTGACGGGAAGATTGGAGGGAACCTTGGTGGGCCTTGCGCCTTGGGGTGGACCCCGCCCAACGCCATCACCATCACCATCCACAGCTGTGCCTGGAAGGAGCCACTCCAGCCAGACCCTGGTTTCTGGGCTTCTCTCTCTCCCTCCCCTCCCACCTCCCAGCATTCGCCTGCATCTCCCTCCCTCCTTCTCCCTCCCCCTTCCTCTTCCTTATATTCTTCTTCTTCATCATCTCCTCCTCCTCCTCTCCCTCCTCCTCCTCTTACTCCTCCTCCTCTTCCTCCTCCCC
>NW_005366635.1:164930-167632 GCF_000412655.1 Myotis brandtii | reverse complement strand
CCCCTCCCTCCTCCTCCTCTCCCTCCCTCCCTCCCTCTCTGATGGAGAAGGGCTGTGGTGTGGAGCGTGCTACCCAGACAGGTCTATTCTATCAGCAGGAGTTTCTTCCATCACAGGAGCACGGATTCGCTTACTGAACAAGACGTAAAGGTCATGTTCTCGGTGGAAGGAAAACACACCTCTCTAGGACATTCCTAGCACAGACCCAATCCTTCAACCAGGGCTGAGCAGGACGGCTTCCCGTCGCGGCCGCCTTCTCCCTCTCAGCCCCCCCCCCACGGGAACGCAATCCCATGGCGTGGGGACCCCAGTCAGTAACCATGGGGACGGGAAGGTGGGTCTGCACGCAGGACTGGAGCCCGTCCGCGGAGCTGGTGTTGGGTCTCAACATCCCCAAATGTCTGTGAAACAGAGAACGACTGAGGGGCTGGACCCGGTCCCCGCACCGCGTCCCACAGGACACGCGGCGAAGCATTTCTCGGGGGTTAACACACGGACGATGTTACAGGCTCCTCCTCAGTCTCCAACAAGACGGTGTTTGCTGCCCCATTTTCTCTCGGGTAGTTAGCGGGGAGGCTGCGGAACCACTTTTTGTGGATAAGCATCTAGGCCAACGGGAGCCAACGCCTGCCCTACATCCCCGCGCCCGGGCCTGCGAGACACAGAACCCTGCCTGCTGGTCCACTAGGTGATGTCGAAGGAGACATTCCCATGCCAGGGCGCCTAAAAGTAGGGCACTGTCATCCACCGCTCTGTTCAGTGTTTACTTCTTGCCTTGTTCTCATCCCCGCAAGGCGATGCTTTATTTTGTGTTCATCCAAAATAACAAACACTGGCCCCACCAACCCAACCCGACCCGGCCTGGCTCAGGGCTTGAGCATCGACCCAGGAGCCAGGAGGTCCCGGTTCGACTCCCCGTCAGTCAGGGCACAGGCCCGGGTGGCGGGCTCCATCCCCAGTGGGGGGCGTGTGGGAGGCGGCCGCTGGATGATTCTCATCATGGATGTTTCTGTCCCTCCCTCTCCCTTCCTCTCCGAAATCAATAAAAACGTATTTAAAACTAAATAAAAATAACAAACGCTGACATTTCTGTGGCACAAAACGAGAGAGCGGGACCGGGGGATCTTTCTTGTCTCACGAGCATCAGACTGAAGCCTGTGCAGAGAGTTGACGCAGGAGGCAGAGCTTGGGGGGCGGTGGGCGGGGGGGGATTCTGTAACGAAGCCGAGAACTTGTCGAGACTTTCATGGCTCCGTGACACGAAGGACCCCAGGACCGAGATGTGAGTGCGGGCACCGCGCAGCCACTCACCAGTGCAGCACGGCGGGGCCCGGGCCCGCCAACGCCATCCCTATTCCGGGCGGCCGTTGGAAAACCGCGTCCCGACCTCCCATGAGAAGTCGTGCAGACGGGACCGGAAACCTTGTTGTATCGGGGACGACGCGCCGACCAGGGACCAGCCAGGGCCACTTCCTCTGCTTTTCAAACTTTATTTCTTAATGATGGTTGATATTTACATTATTTTACATGAGTTTCAGGTGTACAGCACAGCGGTCAGACAATCGCTCCCGAAGGAGCCCCCTGATATTGCCAGTGCCCACCCACGCGATGTCACGGGGGCTGCCCTTGGGTCCTGTTCGGGAAGGAGGTGAGTCCACCAAGATAGGAAGTGGGTGTGTGTTTTCCCCCCAAAATATGACATGGAGCCCTAACATCGGTGCGTGTTTGGATGGGTGAGCATCGAAGGCTTGCATACAGAAGCTAACAGAGCAGCAGTACGTCAAGTAGAAGGCGCGCACAAGGGGGTCAAAGGCTAAAGGGTTCGGTTACAGGTTTTCACCACAGAAGCGTTACACACGGTGGTAGCGGCGAGGCGTGGTCAGATCGAGACAGCGAACACACGGGCCAGAAGCCAAACTGTCGTCACACCTCTTTCTGTTGTAACATCTTTTCTGTCGTTCTCACGGTCCAATTAGTAGGGGCAGTGGCAGGAGAAGAGGGAATATGTTCATTCCCCCTTAATCTCCCCCAAAAAAGAATTTTTTTTTAGGCAGTTAATTTGTTTTCCCCCCGGGGGGGCAATAGTTTATCTGTGAATCTAATTTGTCTGCGTAAATATTTGCCTATTCTATTTAGTAAAGTGAAGTCATGCGGGACTTTTTTTAATTTCCGAATAGTAAGATTTAGCAAAGGCAATTCGTTTTTGTACATGAATGCTCACGGTTTCCTTTGGACTGAAACGGAAAAAAAAAGAAAATGTGCTCTTGGTGATCTCTGATTTTTTTTGCAAGAATTTTGGTCAAGTAACAACCGTGAGCAGGTCCCTAAAATAGTTTTTTGCTTTTTTTGCCAGGAAATTTTTGTATGAAATGCCGTGGGACATATAAAAAGTTGCATTGTCAGGTAACCCTTGGAGTAGGGAGGAAATAGACCTTTCTTGCTTGTAAACTATCAGTGTCAGGTTCTACGCGTGTCAGAGCCGTTCTGGCTTTCTAGAAAGATCTTCGTTTCGTGTATCAATGTGACATCTTCGAAACATCTGACGCGGCACGTAGAAACATCAAGGCAATCATATTCGTACGCATTATTAAACATGCAAGAGTTTCCTGAAAGATGGTATCCTAGGATGGAAAGTCCCTCTAAGATTAGCCCTTCTGGGGGAACCATTCCTCGGAATCTATGGCTCTCGGGTTTGAGAGTGA
>NW_005366635.1:157074-164894 GCF_000412655.1 Myotis brandtii | reverse complement strand
ACTGAGGGGGGTGGAGCCCCTACAACTCCATTTACTTGGACAGATATGTCCACCAGTAAACGGCGTTGAACAGGGCGAACAGGAGTGGGAAGAGGATGCGGGACACCTTGTCGATCTTGCTGACGCTGTTGTAAGTCTTCGCTTCCTGCTCGTCGTCGGAAGAGATGGGCACGTGGACTGGGGACGAGGTGGCGGCCTCCTCCCGGATCGACGCCAGGTGGGCGGGCACCCGTCCGATCGGCCCCATGGGGATGTGCTCGCCCTGGGGGATGCTGGGCGAGTGGGCCCTCCTCCTCCTCCTCGCGGCGTACAAGCTTCTCCGGCCCTGGCGGCGTCCCCGTCTCTGCAAAGGAGAATCAGAGCATGAGGGCGTGCCATTGGCAGGCGGCGGGCCGCTCGCTCCTGAGAAAGAGGGAGAGCCGTCAGCAGACACCACGGGGCGTGGGGGTGCCATTCGACAGCAGGTGACGGTGTTGGGGGTGGAGGGGAAGGACCGGGAACAGCTGGTGGTGCTCTCTATCGTGATGGGGCCCGGGTTACACAGGCGGACCTGTCACAACGCCCAAAGGTGCCCTTCGTCTGCGGGTGCTCCACACACTGAGGTGCTGCTCTGCACGGATGAGACGGAAAGCAGGGGGCCCATCGCAGGGCATGACTGGCATGCGGGGTGCTTAGTGGGGACACACTGTCCTCTGGAATTTACTTTGAAAGGCATCAAAAAATAAGATGGATTGATGGATGGATTGAGGCTGGGTGGATGGATGGATGGATGGATGGATAGATGATTGATAGATAGATAGATAGATAGATAGATAGATAGATAGATGATAGATAGATATAGATAGATAGATGATAGATGATAGATAGATAGCCCGGCCGGTGTGGCTCAGTGGCTGAGCATCAATCTAGGAACCAGGAGGTCACGGTTCGATTCCCGGTCAGGGCACAGGCCCGGGTGGTGGGCTCGATCCCCAGTGGGGGGCGTGCAGGAGGCAGCCGATCCATGATTCTCTCTCATCATGGATGTTTCTTTCTCTCTCTCCCTTCCTCTGTGAAATCAATATATGTGTGTGTGTGTGTGTGTGTGTGTGTGTGTGTGTGTGTGTATTGTTTTTTTTTTAAGGAGAACCTGGAAGAAGAGAGGAAGGAGGAACGGATCGGTACCCGGTTTCTGCCCGCGTTGCCCTGGCCGTCCCAGGCCCAGCTCCTCTTGGTGAAGTAGTTGACGGTGGCGAACTCGATGAGCGCCGAGAACACGAAGGCGTAGCACACGGCGATGAACCAGTCCATGGAGGTGGCGTAGGACACCTTGGGCAGCATGTTCCGGGCGCTGATGCTGAGGGTGGTTATGGTCAGCACCGTGGTCACCCCTGGAGGGAGCGGGAAGCGGACACAGGGATCAGGGCCAGCACCCAGACCCCACGCGGCACCCGAACTCGACGGACACGGCACAGGCCCGGCCTGGGGCTCGATCCCCAGTGGGGGGCCTGCAGGAGGCAGCCGAGCCACGATTCTCTCATCGCTGATGCTTCTCTCTCTCTCTCCCTCCCTCTCTGAGGTCAATCCTGTATAATAAAGAGCTAATACTCTCATTAGACCCAACAGCAGAACCACTGTCCGAGGCCGGCGGGGCTGTGAGGACCGAGCCCCTTGCACGAATTCCGTGCATTGGCCTCTGGTAAAACCATATTTGAAAGAACAGAAAGGACTTTTTCACTAAAAGCAGTTTATGGTGGGCAGCCATGCCCTAGGCCGGCATCTTCCCTGGCAAAGGCCGGTCTTCACCTTAACTGAGCCTGTCAATTGTCTTTTTTTAAAAAATCCTCACCCGAGGATATTTTCCCATTGGTTTTTAGAGAGAGTGGGAGAGAGAGGGAGAGACAGAGAGGAACATCGATGTGAGAGAAACACATCAATGGGTCCCCTCCCGCACGCGCCCCGACCAGGGCCCGGGCCGGGGAGGAGCCTGCCACCGAGGTCCGTGCCCTTGGCCAGAATCGAACCCGGGACCCTTCGGTTATCCCGTTACCCTTTTCTCCTCAGCTGCCCGCAGCTCCCTGGAGCCCTGCCCTGCTCACACGGAAACAACTCTGGCTCAGAGAGCAACCCTGCACCCCAACCCTGCACCCCAACCCTGCACCCCAACCCGGCACCCCAACCCTATCCTCCAATCCTACACCCCAACCCTATACCCCAGCCCTATACTCCAAACCTACACCCCAACCCTATACCCCAGCCCTAGACCCCAATCCTACACCCCAAACCTACACCCCAACCCTAACCCCGCATCTCCCTGACCGGGGCCTTTGGCCTCCGATCACAGAACAGAAACCGCGGCAGTCGTGGCTGGGGTGGCAGGAGCGGGCCCGGGACCCAGGCCCACTCACCGAACACGGTGCGCGCCGGCACGGACTCCCGGTTCACCCAGAAGGACACCTGGGACAGGACGACGGTCATGATGCAGGGCAGGTAGGTCTGGATGAGGAAGTAGCCGAGCTTCCGCTTCAGGTGGAAGTCCGCGGTCAGGACGGTGAAATTGCCTGCGCACAAGAGACGAGCCGTCAGCCCCCAGGACCCCCGCCCTCACCCCCACCTCGGGGCTCCAGGGTGTGTCCTGTGCCCCGGGGCCTGCACCTCCCCTCGGACGAGTGTTTGTTTGTAAGGTTCGGGCAAAGAAGGGGATGAAAAAACCATGGATTTCTTTTTTTTTAATTTAATTTTTTAGAAAGCTGCCAGCGGGACTGAGGGTTTGGCCTCTTAGAACCGGGCACCTCCCAGAGCCCTGTGGTGGGTGGAGGGGTCTGGGAGGCTCCGAGGAACTTGGAGTGGCCGCCCCCCACGGGCTCCATGCCTGCCCTGGGGCCTGTCCCTCACCCCCGTCTGCCGTGAGTTCGGGCACCTCCTTGGCGATGCCCCCGATGCCCCCGGGCCTGCTCTGGCTCTGCCTGGCCCTGTGGGAGGCCCGCGGGGACCTCCCGTTCATCCCCGAGAACGAGGCGGCGCTGACGGTGAACTGGTGAGGAGCCGGGGCTGGGGGAGGGTGTGGCCGCGTCTCCGTGGCCCCTGGGTTTGCATGTCCCCCTCCCCCATGGGAAAGGTGCTTTGAGTCCTGCACGCTGAGCCGAGTGGATCTGAGGTTACGAGATCTTCCTTCGGCTGAATCGTAGGAAGTGGGTGGTGTGGCCGAGGAGCCCGGATGAATTGGACGAGGAGGAGGGGGTCTGACTTAGGGGGCCCCTCGATTGAGGGGGTCTGCCGGCCATGTGGGCGGAGCTGGGGCTTTGAGGCCCATGAACAGCATGGCTTGGAGCTTGCTGTCGACATGGTCCCGGGGGCCAGCTCACACCGGGTCGGTGAATGCCTGGTCTCCGCCTGCCTCCAGGGCTGCCAACTGACCGCTGTGTCCCCCCGACCGCCCCCCCGCCACGGCTGAGGGGAGAGCGTGGCGTCTGGCGCGCTGGGACTCACCTACGCTGGTGGAGCAGTTGGCCGAGTGTGTCTCGAACCCTGTCAGGTAGTACTGGTTCAGCCGGGAGCCGTCCTCAGCCACATCCAGCCCGTGGGTGGCGTTCGTGTCGAGCCACACGTAGGTGATTTCCTCGTTGGTGTAGGCATCTGGGGTGGGGGAGACAAGGAGAGCGGCATAAACAGGGTGTCACCAGGCCCGTCCAAAGGAGCCAGAGAGACGGGAGGAAGCCCGAGTCCAGCCCAGCCCGTCTGCTCTCCTGATGGACGGCTGAGCATCGTTTCGTGGGAGGGGGGCCTGGGAGGGCTCTCCGCGGTGTCTGGCTGGACGGTGTGCTGACCTGGGAGCGGGTCTGCCCGGCAGGGGTCCCTGTGTGTGTGTGTGTGGGGGGGGTCGCTGGGGGTGAGCAGGCTGGCCCTGTGCCCTGCAGGCTCAGTTTGCTGGGCGCCAGGCCTCCAAGCCTCTCTCTCCATTGCGAGTGGGGGTGCTGGTGAGCGATCGTCCTCATTTGGCCACAAGGACCCAGCGCAGGGATGGCGATCGGATGAAACGTGTTTGACAGCGGGAAGCGACACAGGCCTGACACTCACAACCCAGCCCCTTTAGGACCCCCGTCCCCGTCCCTTTCTCTCTGAAATCCATAAAAACGCACTGGAAAAGGAGCACTCACAGCTTCCGAACTGCAGGGAGCACGTGTGCTGGTCCATGGGGAAGTCGTAGAGCTGCATGGGGCAGTCGGCAGAGATGGTCAGGCTGCAACAGAAGAGGGGGGGTCACGGGTCGCCGGCCCCCTGCGCGCCCCCCGCCCTGGGGAGCCAGCGAAGTCGGGCTGGAGGACGGGTGCTACCTCACCGCAGTGTCTCTGATGGAGAGACTCCTCTGATAGACCAAACGCTTCTGGCTACACACAGATAATGCATTTCAAATACTGCCCCAGCGTAAGACGCGCAGAACATGCCTATGATGTCCTTCAAGCAAATTACCGATTGTGCTGCGCACCTATATGGGACTATCGGCCGCGCTCAGCCAATTCCCGCGCAAACACGATCCTTTGCTGCCCTCCTGTGGCCGTTTGGAGGAATAACACTCTGTGTCTCTGTCCGCGTTATACTCACATACACACACTAGGACCCAGTTAAAAACGTCTAGTTACGTGTGGATAATTTGCTCCAAACGTTACCCAAACACGTGTAACACGTAGACAATTCCCTTCAAGTAAGTGACTGATTCTGCTGGACACCTGCGTGGGACTCCACTGCAGCGGTTCTCAACCTTCCCGACGCCGCGGCCCTTTCATACAGTTCCTCACGTTGTGGGGACCCCCAACCATAACATTATTTTCGTTGCTGCTTCATCACTGTCATGTTGCTGCTGTTATGAATCGTCATGGAAATATCTGATACGCAGGATGGATTTTCATTGTTACAAATGGAACATCATTAAAGCATAGTGATGAATCACAAAAACAATATGTAATTATATATGTGTTTTCCGATGGCCTTAGGCGACCCCTGTGAAAGGGTCGTTCCATCCCCTAAGGGGTCGCGACCCACAGGTTGAGAACCACCGGACTACAGACTATTATACCAGAACTGCTGTCAGCGGAGTCCTGCGCATAAATGATCCTCTGCTGCCCTCCTGTGGCCATTCTGGAGAATTGCACCGATTACCAGCTTTCCCATTGAGAAACATAGACTGTACTGAATTGGAATGAATTAAAAAACAACAAACCCCTGGCTGGTTTGGTTCAGTGGATAGAGCGTCTGCCTGCGGACCGAAGGGTCCCGGGTTCGATTCTGGTCAAGGGCACATGCCTGGGTTGTGGGTGCATATGGGGGCGTGCAGGAGGCAGCTGATCAACGACTCTCTCATCATTGATGTTTCTCTCTCTCTCCCCCTTGACCTTCCCCTCTGAAATCAATTTTTAAGTTTTTAAAAGAAGGGCCATCCCTAGCCAGTTTGGCTCAGTGGATAGAGCATCAACCTGTGTCCCGGGTTCGATTCCCATCAAGGGCATGTGCCTTGCTTGCAGGCTCCTCCCTGGCCCGACCTTGGTCAGGGCTCCTATAGGAGGCAACCAATCGATGTGTTTCTCTCACATGGATGTTTCTCTCTATCTCTCCCTCTCTTTTCCATTCTCTCTAAAAATCAATGGAAAAATATCCTCAGGTGAGGATTAACAAAACAAACAAACAAACACAGGAGGAAAGCAAGATTTAGTAAATATATCTCTCGGTGCCATATTTACCCAGACACTGGTGTGTGCATGTATGGAGATAAATATAGATACAGAAAAAGATAAAGATATAGATGCTCATACGTGTGTATACTCACAAACGTACTAGTTCCTAGTTAAAAACTTCTAGTTACATATGGACGATTAATTTCAAATACTACCCCAGAATAAAACGTGTGTAATGTCCTTCAAGCAAGTTACTGATTATATTGGACACCTATATGGAACTATCTGCTCATTACGCTAGAACTTAAAGGACGCGCTCAGCCAATTCCTGCGCAAACATGATCCTCTGCTGCCCTCCTGTGGCCGTTTTGAGGAATAGCGCTTTGTGTCTCTGTCCGCGGTGCTGAAGGTCCGGGCAGAAATCCCTGGTTCTGCTTCCAAACCAGGCGGAGCCAGGTCCGACGGGAGGACAGATGCTTGCCTGCCTCGTTGTCACCGATAGAGAGACTTCCCTCCCACCCAGGACTCTGGACACTCACGGGCACTGACCCCAGAGCTGCTCCTTCGGAGGGGGTGGAGGAAAGGGGGGATCCGGTCACCGCCTCCCAGCTCACCTGCTCCTCTCGGAAAACCTCTCCTATTTGGCATGTCCCCTCAGGCACGTGGTCGCCCCCTACTACCCGGGGTTTTCATGGCAGTGAAATTGAAACTGCCATGCGATCAGCACCAGAAATTCCAGCTAGAAAACCACACAAAATGGGCAGTGCTGGGTTCTGCACCTCTCCCCTGCCCAGCCCTGCAAAGGAGGCCCAGGCAGGGGTGCCATTTAACCGTGTTCCAGCCACCCTGCCTAATATATCTGTTGGTGCCGTGTTTTTTTAAAAAGATAACAAACTATGAATTCCTTTTATTATAATTATTTTTGGTTAATCCTCACCCGAGGATATTTTTCCATTGATTTAGAGAAAATGGAAGAAAGAGGGAAAGAGAAAGAAATAGCGATGTGAGAGAAACACATCCATTGGTTGCCTCCTGCAAGTGCCCCGACCAGGGCCTGGGCCGGGGAGGAGCCTGCAACCGAGGTATGTTCCTTTGACCGGAATCGAACCTGGGACCCTTTGGTCTGCAGGCCGATGCTCTATCCACTGAACCACACCGGCTAGGGCTGTTGGTGCTGTTTTTAACTAGACAATAATGTTAATGTCTGACAATAAATACAGGTAAAGATATACTTGCTTATGTGTGTATATGCTCATGCACTCCCAGTGCCTACCTACAAACTTCCGGTGGCATACGGATAATTTATTTTAGATCCTACGCAGGAATAAACATGTAGAACATATATGCACTGTCCTTCAAGTAAGTGACTCATTATACTGCACACGACTAGGGATCCATATACTTCTTACAGGAGACTTGGAAGGACACTGTCAGCACATCACGGCTCAAAAATGATCCTCTGCTGCCCTCCTGTGGCCATTCTGGGAAACAACACCTTGCGCCTCTGTCCATGGTGCTGAAGTCCCAGCTAAAGCCCCGTGAACACGACCAAAAATCTACCCCGAAAAAAACCCCGCAAAATCAGCCAGGCAGGCCCGGGCGGCGATCATTCCGTCCCTGGATGGACTGAAGTCACCACTCTGGGTTCTGCGCCTCTTCCCGCCCCAGTCTTGTAATGGGAGGCCCCAGAGACTGCTGCACTGATGTTCCCAGGAATGTGCCCCGCCCACCCTGCCTAAGGTGTTCCTTGGTGCCTTGGTTAACTGGAGTGCCGGGAGTGTCTGTCGGGCAAGCTAATGCTCTAACCATTGAGCGACACCAGCTACTGATTCCGTTCACTTTTAAAAAGGTAAATTTGAGACCTAGCCGGTTGGCTCAGTGGATAGAGCGCTGGCTAGAGGACTAAAGGGCGCGGGTTCAATTCAGGTCAAGGGCACAAACTTGGGTTGCAGGCTCCTTCCCGGCCAAGGCCCGAGTCCGGGCTTGTGCATGGGGCAACCAATCGATGTCATATTTGATATTCTCTCTGTCTTTCCCTCTCTCGTCCATTCTCTCTAAAGATCAATGGAGCCCTAGCCGGTTTGGCTCAGTGGGTAGAGCGTCGGCCTGCAGACTGAAGGGTCCCGGGTTCAACCTCCTTGGTTTGATTCTGGCCAAGGGCACATGCCCGGG
>NW_005366635.1:153118-156817 GCF_000412655.1 Myotis brandtii | reverse complement strand
CCACCCCGGCCCCACACCCCCCAGGCCCGCAGCTGCCCCCGCAGGACGGACGGACGGGCGGGCTCACCGCATGGTGTAGAGCAGGGTCCCGTCCGACTCCAGCCGCAGCAGCTTGTTGGGCGTGGTCGTGTTGTGCACGACGGACTTCTTGCTGTTGTGGAAGTAGGTGTCCGGGGTCCAGATCTTGCCGGCCATCAGGTTGTTGAGCGACAGGCTATGTATGGGCCCCTTGAACTGCAGCCGCTCATCATTCCAGCTTTGGCGGAAGAATACGTCGATGGTGTATTCCTACGGCAGAGCCGGGGGGTGGGGGAGAGAGGGGGGACATGGGTGAGGTCACAGCTCGGGGAGCCCCATCCCCAGATCTTTGTGTTTATCCCCTGGGACCTGGCGGGGGACCCGACCCGCACCTACCATCTGCGTGTCGGACACCGGGCCGATGCTGGTCACCAAGATGTCGGTGTTCACCACGGTGGTCCACTCTGAAACAGACGCAGGTGTGTGAGCGACCGCCACCAGGTGTCCAGTCCTCCGTCCAGCCCAGGGCACCCCACCTCGCCCGGCCACGCCCCCTGAGCATCTCTAACATCCTGATGCCCGCCCTCCCCGCATAGAATTCTTCTTATCCACAAAGTGAGCTCCCGTTCACGTGGAGGAAGCCTCAGAGGCCATGAACTCGGTCTAAACAAGCTGCCAAAGAACATGGCGTCCACGAGAGAGAAAAACAAAAGGGCGAAAGGACAGCGGAAAAAAATCACTAAGGAATTGTTAAATAATAATAATGTGAAGTGCTATGAAAAAATAGCAAATAAAGTTTCAGAACATATAATAGAGAACTGAGATGCATAAATATGTCACCATACGTATGTACAGACTGTCTATGGCAGTGATGGCGAACCTATGACATGCGTGTCAGAGGGGACACGCGAACTCATTTTTTTGGTTGATTTTTCTTGGTTAAATGGCGTTTAAATATATAAAATAAATATCAAAAATATAAGTCTTTGTTTTACTATGGTTGCAAATATCAAAAAATTTCTGTATGTGATGCGGCACCAGAGTTAAGTTAGGGTTTTTCAAAATGCTGACACGCCGAGCTCAAAAGGTTCGCCATCACTGGCCTATGGGGCCCCTAGAACCTTAAGAAATGCAAAACATTCACGGTGAATGACGCGTTCTCGAGCTGCCCCCCTTAAACATCAAACAGCCCCCCTGTGGGTGTGTGCCCCACGCTGGGAACCCGGCACTCACCTCCGAACCCGGGCCGCAGCCTCTTGTCGTAGCCCTCCAGGAGCCCGTCCAGGATGCGGGTGTACATGGTGATGTTGTCCTCGGGCTTCTCTTCGGAGCTGGGCGGCTTCTGCAGAAAGCTTTGGGAACAGAGACACAAAAGGGTTCTGGTTCCTGATCATGATTTCTTTCTTTCTTCTTTTTTTAAAAATTATTTTTACTGCCCGGCCGGTGTGGCTCAGTGGCTGAGCCTTGATCTAGGAACCAGGAGGTCACGGCTCGATTCCCGGTCAATGCACATGCCCGGGTTGCGGGCTTGATCCCCAGTGTGGGGGCAGCCAATCTGTGATTCTCTCTCCTCATGGATGTTTGTCTCTCTCTCTCTCACATCAATTGTGTTTCCCTCGCTCGCTCGCTTGCTCTCTGTCCCCCCCTCCCTCCCTTCCCCTCTCTGAAAAGCAATGGAGAAAGTATCCTCAGGTGAGGATTACCAACATTTTAAGAGGAGCTTTCCCAGCCGAGAGCCAGCTGTGGGCCCCAAGGAGTCAGCCCTCGGCAGCTGGGGGGACAGCGGAACCCCGGAACCTCCTAAGGGCTGGCCGCGGGGTCCCGGCTCTGCTGGCTCTACTTTCTCTGGGAGGATTGGCCGAGAGCTGATGGCAGCATCCGGGACGGGGTGCTGGGCGGAACCCATGTGCGCCTGCCTGCTCCTCCCCGGTCCTGGACTTGGGCCCCTGTCGCCCTTCACCTCTGAACAGATCAATTCCCTTCCGATCGAGGAGGGTGGCAGTTCTGTGGGTCTCCCTGCCACACCCCGTTGAGATGCAACCGCGTGAAGCTCTAAGAAGCTAACGTTCAGTCACGTTGGTGCGGGGCCCACCGACGCAGCTTTCTCCTCTGCGACTCACCTTCTCAGAGCACTAAGTGTGCCCGGCTGGGGGTTGAGGGCGGACCCAGGAGGCAAGAGGCACCCTTTTGATTCCCAGTTGGGGCAATAGAGGAATCAACCAATAAGTGGAAAAGCAAGTCCATGTTTCTTTCCTCCCTCTCTCCCTCCCTCCCTTTCTCTCTCTCTCTCTCTCTCTCTCTCAAATCAATAAATTAAAAAGAAAAGGAGCCCTAGCTGGTTTGGCTCAGTAGATAGCACGTTGACCCACGGACTAAAGGGTCCCGGGTTCGATTCTGGTCAACGGCACCTGCCTAGTGGTAGAGTCATTC
This sequence comes from Myotis brandtii, assembly GCF_000412655.1. Taxonomy (NCBI): domain Eukaryota; kingdom Metazoa; phylum Chordata; class Mammalia; order Chiroptera; family Vespertilionidae; genus Myotis; species Myotis brandtii. The sequence goes on along the minus strand of NW_005366635.1, from coordinate 154,369 downwards.
CCTGCCCCGGTCAAGGTGAGTTTGGGAGGCAATCAATGGATGTCTCTCTCTCTCTCTCTATCTATCTATCTACCATCTATCATCTATCTATCTCTCTCCCCCTCCCTTCCACTCTCTCTCTCTAAAAAAAAATCAATGGTAAAATATCCTCGTGTGAGGATTAACAACAAATTACAAGCAGCGTGTCACAGGCATGGAGAGGAAGGGCCCTCCCCGGTCGCAGAAAGCAGAGCGTGTGCCCCCACCAGGGCCAGGGATCGAACCTGCACCCGCGACACCTGCCCTTGACCAGGAATCAGACCCACGACCTCTGGGAGTGAGGGCCGGCGCCCTAACCACTGAGCGGACCGGCCAGGGCTTATGACAGTGTTTTTAAAGGGGGCACGTTCAGCAGTGATGTCCTCGTTTCTGGGGGAAGGAAAAAACAAAAAAAACAAACCACATCTTCTGAGCCTCGTCCTACCAGGAACGGAGCCGCGGACACAATTAGGGACGCGTTTCTCGGCGATGTTCTCTCTGCCTCCGCGGACAGCCATGTCTGATTTACATAATTGGGATCAATAACGGCCATGGCGGCCCCGGGTTCGCGCTCACTTACTCGGGGGGACGTGGCCGGACTGGCTGTAAGCGGCGGCTGATCTGTCTCCCTAAGTGGCATTACTCCCCCCCCCCCCCCCCCCCCCCCCCCGAGTATTTAATTACTTCTGAGAAATGTACCTCCGGTCGACTCGTTTGTTACTTTAAACTCATTAAGTGAGCACCTCGAAAGGGCACGGGTTTGCGAGCTCTGTCCTCAGAGTTTCCATGACACACCTCTCGAGCCCACCGTGTTCAACAACACGATGTAAGAGGGCCCTGGCCGGTGTGGCTCAGTGGACAGAGCGTCCGCCTGTGGACGGAAGGGTCCCGGGTTCGATTCCCCAGCGAGGGCACGTACCCCTGCTGCAGGCTCGATCGCTGGCCCGAGTTGGGGCACGCGCAGGAGGCAGCCAATCGATGGCTCTCTCTCTCTCCTCCCTCCCCTCCCATTTCTCTGATAATTAAGGGAAAAATATCCCCCAGTGAGGATTAAATACAAACAAACAAACAAACCATTCCCTGGTCATTGTTTTGTTGACCCACAAGTGAATGTCGTGCGGCCGACCCTTCAGGACTGACCCTTCCCCTTCCCCATTGCCCCTCAGACGATTCCTCTTATCAGCCTCCCCTGTCCTCACCCCCAGGTCTAGTAACACCCGCGGGGCGGCTGGC
>NW_005366635.1:149667-152811 GCF_000412655.1 Myotis brandtii | reverse complement strand
GCCTGCGCCCAAGTACCCTTCACCTGCCTGTGACGTGGGATCTGCCAGGAGCCCCACTCGGAGACGGGGGAGCCGAGGGTCAGGTGGGTTAAGTGAATCTCTTGATGCCTCGGCCAGTGTAGCAGCCCTCTCTCCACGGGACGCCCGGGCGCCACCCCCAAATCCTCGCCAGGGCCCCTGAGACAGAAATCCCCCGACTTTGTCGTTGTAAAGACTGAGAATGAAGTGCTGCTGGGTTTCATTTGTCACGGGCTTTGCCCTTCGGCTCTGAAAACCACGGTGCAATGACTACAACTACAATAGGGTTTCCAGTGAATGGCCGGAGCCTCGTTCCGGCCTGTCTTCCTTTCCCTCGCCCCGGTCCCTCCTCTGCGGTATTGTGCTGCCTGGTATACGGCCTGTGTGTGTGTTTCTATGTTTTTGTTAACCCTCACCCGAGGATATTTTTCCATTGATTTTTTTAGAGAGAGAGGAAAAGAGAGAGGGAAATGTCGATGTGAGAGAGACATGTTGATTTGTCGCCTCCTGCACGTGCCCGGACCAGGGCTGGGAACGAACCTGCAACCCAGGTGCGTGGCCCCTTCACTGGGACTCGAACCCAAGACCCTTTGGTGCTCAGGCCCATGTTCTAACCACTGAGCTATTCTTTTTAAAATTATTATTATTATTGATTTCAGAGAGGAAGGGAGAGGGAGAGAGAAACATCCATGATGAGAGAGAATCATGGATCGGCTGCCTCCTGCACGGCCCCCAGTGGGGACTGAGCCCGCAACCCGGGCGTGTGCCCTGAGCGGGAATCGAACCCTGACCTCCTGGTTCATAGGTCAACGCTCAGCCACTGAGCCACGCCAACCAGGGCAACAAAATTATTCCTAAGTTCCTTTCGAGGAATAAGCAAGTGAGAGGAGCCGTATCAAAGACAAGACGTTTACAGGAGCTTTTGCACCCAGAGGTGAAGACGTCTCTTTGGTGGGGGCTGAAGGACCCCCCCGCCCCCCGCCCCAGGCTCAGGGGTGTGAAACCCGACTCCCTGCTTTGCTAGATGCCCCTCCCTGGACAGGACAGGCTCCAGCGCTGAAAACACGGCGAGGACGGGATGTGAAACTCCACTTACCACGCCGTCTGAGCCCGAGGTGTTCATTGTGGGGAAATGTATGACAGCGGATGAGAAACTGAATTGGAGATGAGTAAGCAGTCGTGCCTTTTCATAATAGCCACCCATGTGTAAATCATACATTTCAAGGAGTTTATAATAACAAAGCATTAGGCTCGGGGAAAAAAATCATCGCGCCAAATTGAAGGTGAAGTCGGATCCCTGTTGCATACATAAATCTGCATAAAAATATGCAGAGAAGCAAGAGGGAGGAAAACACACGGAAATAGGAAGGATGCTGGCTGCTGGGTGGTGGGATTAAGGGTATCGCCCCCCCCCCGCCCCTGTTTTTATACATTAGTCTGTGGCTCACGCGTTCATGTGCGTGTGCACACACAGGAGGCATTGTTTCCGGATGGGCGGTCGCTCTGACCTCTCCCTGCAGGGTATTAAGGATCCCGAACCCCGGGTTCTCTCGGGAAACGGGAGGGCAATGTACTGCCGTTCCGTGGAAGCTTCCAGAAACCAACAGCCACCACTCCGTGGCGCGGATGACCTCAGGAAGCCACCAAATTAGAGGAGAAAGAAAGCATTGTCGCTGCTAATGGCTGCGGCCCTGGGCCCATTACCTCCCATTTCAGACCCGCATGCACCGGGGGCCGTAATAGCTGCCTCCCGTCGCTGCAGAGGGCAGATGCGCCATCGTCCGCTCCACCGACTCTCAACAGCGAGACGCACGGATGTGCGTGTCCCTCAGCCCTGACATCGTGCCACACGGGTGCCGTCTGTCAGTAAACAACCTAACGGCCCTATGTGTCCACGGGGAGATGTGTACGTGGGGTGCGTTTTCACTTACACACACATGTTCCCTCGGGAAACATGGGGGACACCAAGGTGGCCAGCTGGGGTGGGGATGGGCAAGGAGGCTTTTGTGTGTTTACCGCCAAACGGAGGGTGCGGGCGGCGAAGGGGGTGAGCAGAGGCCACTGGGCCGCGTCTCCCAAAGGCGCGGGCGCCCCCAGGACCCCTGAAGGGGGGAGCACAGAGCAGCACTTACCCGCGGCGGAAGTCCAAGTTCAGGAACAGGTAGAAGACCAGCAGGGTCTTGAGCATGGGCATCTTAAGGGCCATCTTGGCGGACGGAGGGCCGCAGCGCCCACCGCAGCCTCAAGCTGGGAGGGACAAAGAGAGGACACCCCATAAACACCCACGTTTCCGGCTCCAGCTCCTGGAATCAGCTCCCGCTCCTAACACACACGACTGACGCAGAGGGCACGGCTCACGTTGGGCATCAAGAGAAATGCCCGTCTGGCCTCGTGTCCATTGACAGCGCGGCGGCCTCCTCCCCCCAGTCTCAGCTTCCCGCGTCTCTAGGACTTTGTGTTACCTCTTTAGCGTGTTACCAGCTGCCCCCCGCTCTCCGTCCTCAGTGCTGGACGGGATGGAGCTGGTTTGTGCTGTGCGAGCCCCGTGGGCTGGTGCTTACCTTTCTGGAATCAAGGGCAGCAGACGACGCCTGGTCCCACCAGGTGGGGAGAGAGAGTCTGTGAAAGAGGGGAAAAGGAGAAGGAAAAGAAAAAAAAAAAAGGCACGTTTAGGAAACCAGTCTTCCAGGGCCGGGATAAAACCCAACTGCAGGTCAGGGAGGCGGCCCCCTGTCAGTCGGTCCCCAGGGAGGAAAGAACTTCACGGCGCCCGCGTATTGCGGGGGGAGGGGTGTCGCTCGGGGTCTGTGCTGGGCTGTCAGACACGCATCCGAAATCCAGGCAGGCGGTCCCTCGGGCGCTGCAAGTAAACACCGAGCGAAGGAGGCGCCCATCTCCCAGCCTCTGCGCATAGGGTCGGGGGCGCGCGCAGCCCCCCTCGGGTTCCCAGGGCGCACGTTCCCCAAGGAGACCCCAGGCAGCTCTGGATGTGGGAACCACACAACAGGTTCCTCGACCTCAGACACAAGCGAAGCCCCTCGTGCCCAGAAGGGCAGGGCGCCCGGGTTCCAGGCGGTGGGCGCGCGGGGGGCGGGGGGAAGAAGGGGGCTGGCCCCTGACCCAGGC
>NW_005366635.1:141729-148512 GCF_000412655.1 Myotis brandtii | reverse complement strand
CGGGGCCTGCTTTGGGGATGGGATACTCTGCCCGCGGAAGTTTCCTTCGCTTGGCTTGGCTTTCCCGACCGCTGTCGTCGTCTGTGGGGCTTTATTGCTGGCACAGGGGTTTCTATTTTTTTAAATATATATATTTACAGTGTTACTTCTCCACAAGTGAGCTGCAACAGTGCATTCGCTCCAGGTGTCCGACCACAGGGATGCCGCGTTTATGTAACTGGAGACGTGACCGCCCTGATGGGTAAGCGGGGCACGTCTGCGAGACACGAAGTTATTAAGCGCGATGCCCGCGCGTCTCCATCCCCGCGCGACTGGTTTCCTAACGGGGCATCTGTTATGGAAAATCAATATGTTATGTGACTCCCTTCGCCTTTTTCACCCAGTCCCCCCCCAAAACCGCCCCTCCCATCTGCCAACCATCAAAATGTCCTCTGTATCTCTGAGGTGTTTGGGGTTTTTTTTTTTCTGTTTTGTTGGTTCATTTATTTGGGGGTGGTTTTTTTTTTTTTTTTTGGATTCCACACGTAAGTGAAATCACCTAGTGTCTGTCTGTCTCTCTCTGACTCATTTCTCTCCGCGTAAACCCCTGGGCTCCCCCTGCGCTGTCCCCAAAATGGAAAGATTTCATTCTTTTTTTTTTCCTTTTTTAATGGCCGAGTAGTATTCCGTGGTGTCTCTGCACTCCGTCTTCTGCCAGGCGGCCTCCACACCTCGGCTGTTTGTACATAAAGCTGCGAGGACACAGGAAGGTGTATGTCCTTCTGAGAATGAACGTGTTTCCTCAAATAAACACCTGGAACTATGGTGTCTGTGTCCGTCTCTGGCTCCTGGGACAGCCTTTGTTGGACAGTCTGTTTTGTCCGGCATTAAGTATTGCTACCCCAGCTTTTTTTTTTTTCTTTCCCCATTTGCATAAAATACCTTTTTCCATCCCTTTACTTCGAGTCTGTGTGTCTCTCCAACTGTAGGCAGACGGCTTGTGTCTGGGTCTTGTTTTCTTATCCATTCACCGCCCCCCCCCCCGCACCCCCTTGTGTCTTTGGATCGGGGCATTGGACCCCTTTACATGTTTAAATTGATTATTGCTGGGTGTGTAGGTGTTTTGATCACCTTCTTCCTTACAGAAGCTGTTTTACCTCTCCTGTCATGGCTTTCTCCCGTCTGTCCTTCTGTGCCGGATGACAGCCTGGCTGGGTAGAGGGGGCTTGGTGGTGGGTCCTTGCTTTCCGTCACTCCCTTCTTCAGCTGACAAACCTGGCGGGGGGGCTCCCTGGCAGGTTACGACCTCCTCTTCTCCTGCTGCTTTTAAGATTCTCTCTCTGTCTCGGGCCTTTGGCGTTTTGATTAGGACGTGTGCTGGGGGTCGGGGGGCTTGGGTTCCCCTGTTTGGGGCTCCCTGTCCGGCTTCCTGGGCTTGGGTGCCTTTTTCTTTCGCCAGGTGAGGGAAGTTTTCACTCATTTTTTTTTTTTCAAATGGGTTCTCAATCCCTTGCTCTCTCTCTTCATTCTGCGACCCATGTGCTGTGAATGCTGTTACGTCTGTGGTGGTCCCAGAGGCCCCTTAAATGATCCTCATATATTTTTTTTGGATTCTTTTATTTTTTTTCTTCCTTTTTGCGGTTCTGATTGGGCGTGTTCTGCTACCTCTGGTGGCCTCTGACTCACTCCTCTGCGTCATCTCACCTACTGTCGATTCCTCCCCGAGCCCCCTCTTCTCCTACGTTCACGGAGCCTCCTGACCACCACTGTTCTGAACTCTGGCCCCCGGTGAATCATGCGTCTCCATCTTGTTGGGTCCTTTTCCCCCTGGGCGCTTGTGTCTCTGTGTCCCCTCCTTTTAGCTGCCTCCCCTTGTGGTGCCTATGGAGTAGGTCCTGGTGGAGGGGCCTCACATAGGAGGCGTCCTGTGGGGCCCGGGGGGGAAGTCTCCCTGGTTCCCTGAGCGTACGGAGTGCCCCCCTCTAATAACCACAGGGCCCCCCTTTTTAGGGGCAGAGATAGAAAAGGGGGGGCCATGGGGGCCCCTCCCTCACCTGGCCTGGTCCTTGCTGCATCCTCAACAGCGCCCCCCCCCAATGCCTGCATCGCCTCTGCTCTTCAGAAAAAAACCAACACCTCAGGCTCCAGTGAATCTGCAATTCATTTGCGACGGGAGGGAAACGCAGAGCCCAAGTGGATTAGGTTAGAATTCAACGCTTACTTAATTGCAGCGTACATGGAAGGGGCTCCTAAAGGGCCATTTCTTTCTTTTTTTTTTTTCTAATGTATTTTTACTGACGCCAGAGAGGAGGGGAGAGGGGGAGAGGGGGAGAAAGAGAGAAACGTCATTGGTGAGAGAAAATCATGGATCAGCTGCCTCCTGCAGCCCCCCCCCCCGCCCCCGCACTGGGGACAGAGCCCCCAATCCCAGCATGTGCCCCACTGGGAATCCAACCGTGACCTCCTGGTGCAGAGGTTGACGCTCTAACCACTGGCTGGGGAAAAAAGGGCCGTTTCTGGATCAGAAAACACCCGTCAACAAGTGGTGGTGGGGTCAGCTGCTCGGGGAGCCCTCCCTCTGGGGCCCAGGCACACACGGGGGCTTTCGGCTTGGGGTTACGTCTGTCTTTGGCTCGGGGGTGCAGTTCCTCATGGGTGAGCATACACCTCGGGGTCTCTGGGCAGAAACAGGGCCCTTTTCCTGCCGCATAAACAAGATGGCCGGGTAGCTCAGTTGGGCAGAGCGTCATCCCCCTACGTCAAGGCTGCGGCTTACATCTCCAGTCAGGGCACGTACAAGAGGCAGCCAGTGAAGGGGGGGGGGGGGGGGGGAGAAACAGCCTCTCTCTCTCTCTCTCTCTCTCTCTCTCTCTCATAATAATAATAATAATAATAAAACCTAAGCAACCTGTTGGGGCTTTTGCAAATTCCAAACATCCTGAGATTTTTTTTTTTCCCCAACAGTGAGAAATTGGGAATACATTTCAGGACTTTCAGGAACAGGGCACAATATACAAACATTGCAAATCTACAGCAGTGCTATCCTGAATATACCTCTAGGCACCGTATTCAATAACTCTGAATCGTGGGGCTTATCGGATTCTAGAAAAAAAAAACACACACACATATCCCAGTGCTGACATGGAAAGTGGGTGAGACGCGCATTGCGAAGGCTTTCCAGTTCTAACCTGGATACACGGAACACAGGCATTTCTCCCTTTTCTAATTTTCTCAAGAGATGGATCACTCGGAGTTAAGTTCCAAAATCAATTAGAAACCATCAGAACCCCCACGAGACGGCACACAGGCGCTGCACCACGGCACGGCACCCCCCCCCCCAGTTCTGTTTACCAAGGTAACCCTCACGAATCCCATTTAAAAACCGGTGTGAAGACCAGCCAGCATCCACATCATGCACCTCACAATCAACCTGAATATGCCTTTCACCTCTAGGCGCTACAATTCCACGTCCGAGCCCGGCGAGGCTGCCGTGCCCTTGGCATATCAAGCAGCACGGGGACATTCACAATACGCAGAGTTCAGATACGCAGTTAGCGTGAGGCTCTACAACTGCCCACAATAAGTTGTCTAGGACTTTTTTTTTTTTTTTTGCCAAGACACAGAAACACAGAGCAGAGAAGCCAGGCATCACGCTCAGACCTGTGAGTGACGGACATCACACTTGAACCACGGACGCTGCAGGAGGCATCACTGACTGACACGTAACGCATGAAAAACCAGCCGTCAGAGCAGGTGGACGGCCTTCGGGTGAGCTATCTGTGGAAATGCCCGGGCTCTCTGATGGCTTTTTCTACCCGTTGAATGTTCATGCAGGGGATGGTAATTACCTTGAGTGAAATGGAATGGGTGACGAGGTAGGTGAGCCAGAGGGCTCACATACTCACCCTCTCCCCCGGAGGAAGGGGCGTCCGGGCTCCCCTCTTCAGTATCCGGAGACGTCCGAGTCCCAGGTCTGGCGGACCCGGGCGCCGGCGTGGCCAGGAGCTGTGTCCTCGCCTCCCAGAAACTCCCCGTCTAAGTTTATATACGACTATGTCAGAGACTTGTGTGCCAATAGGAAGTCAGTGTCCCCCCCGAGAGATGACAGCCTGCCAGCTGAACTCCCATTGGCTCAGTTTCTCGAGTGACATCGAGCAAGTGCGGTGAAGAGAGCCTGGGAGGCAGCAGGGGGCACCCCAGGCCCATAGAACCCCCGGTGCCGTTGGACCGGGCTCAAGGGGAATTTTCGTTTGCAGCCTCAAAGCCTGAAACGGCTGAACTTGGGGACGCCAGGTGTTGGAGCCCCCCACCCTGTCCCCATCCGCAGTGGGGGGCCGTGGAGGGAAGGGAGGCCGTGTCCTTGTGGGTGGGGGGGGTGATGGAGGTGCCTGTGTCATGAAAAATAGGGTCCCCACGAGCTTGGCAACAGGTTGAATGTGGGGGGGATGCACCAGGCCAAGGGTCCACTCCTGTAAAGTGACGTGTGCTCCCGCAACTGTGCGTAATTTTGCATCTGGGAAGGATCAAGTTCAAGGTAAAGACAGCAAGAGGGGGCCCTGGCTGGTGAGCTAAATGGTTAGAGCGCTGGTCCCTGCAACGAAGGGCCACAGGTTCAATTCCTGGTCCTGGTCTGGTTGCGTGAGCGAGAGGCAGCCAATAGATGTGTCTGACATCTCTCTCTCTCTCTCTCTCTCTCTCTCTCTCAAAAATCAATAAAGAAAATAAAAATTTAAAAAATATATTATTTCTTGAATTTCACAAAAACACCAGTGGAGGATTCTCATGCCAAATAGACACGGTATGAAAACACGCTTACAGAAGACATTTCAGGTTTCAGCCACGGACTGGAAGCTGATGTTTTTTCCCTTCCTTTACTTTTATTTTCCAGGGACGCAGCCAAAGAACACAGCACGCTTTACACCATTTACGAAGCCAGGTGAGTCCGCGACATCTTCAGTGCAGCTACCAAAGGCTGAAGGATATAGTCACTGTCCTACGAGCTTCTGACGTACCTTGCTCTAGCTCAGCGGTTCTCAACCTGTGGGTCGCGGCCCCTTTGGGAGTCGAACGACCCTTTCACCACAGGGGTCGCCTAAGACCATCGGAAAACACACATATAATTGCTTATTGTTTTTGTGATGAATCACTCTGCTTTAATGATGTTCCATTTGTAACAATGAAAATCCATCCTGCCTATCAGATATTTCCATGACGATTCATCACAGTAGCAACATTGCAGTGATGAAGCAGCCACGAAAATAATTGTATGGTTGGGGGTCCCCACAGCACGAGGAACTGTATGAAAGGGTCGCGGCGTTAGGAAGGTTGAGAGCCGCTGCTCTATCTGCTCTGTGTCTGACACATCCGCTGAAATCACGGTCAAGCCGATAACTGTGATTTCAATAACAATAATACCTAGCACCCCCTTCATCTACCTTCTGCGATCGTCCTCTGATTTCAAATTAAATCGTCTCTCGAATTCTGATAGGACATCTGATTCTAAAACCAAGTGCATCCAAGTTGAAAAGAAAGTGTTTTCACACTCGGAGCAATTTCAAACTTCACATCATTATGCTACATATTTGAGAAGATTGCCCAGGAAGATGAGGCTTGCCCGGGATCACACAGCTATTTAGCGGCAGAGTTAGAAAAAAATATATATATTACTTACTCTCATCATCATGCTGTTAGATTGCTTTTTTTTTTTTTTTTGAGATGGCTTTTTTTTTCCCCCTGGAGGAAAAACTCCTATCTAATAATTTTATGTGTATAAAGGCACGGTCTCCAGCTGATATTCTTATGGAAAGAAACAGGTTCCGGGAACAAATTTTTGCAGCAAATCTTTTGAAGACAGATTTAATGGAAACGAATTATCTGATAAAAAAATCATGTTTATCTTTATAAATTCAGCGACAACGCTGACGTCAGAGGGAAAACTTCTCTAGACACAGCCGCCCGCGGTGCCTCAACTGCACCAGCAGCTCAGACCTCGTCTGGGCCCTGTACTTGTCAATGTTTAAAGCTTTTCCAGGTGAAGGGCTCACAAGTTCCTCCCTCCCTCTCTCCTCTCCTCTCTCTGGTCCTCCCTTATTTCCACATATTCCAGATGCTGAGAACTGTCACTTGAACTACAGTTGTTCAGTAGCTTCGGTAGACGCCATGATTTAGCCTTACATGTCGTTTTAGCGTCTTATCTATTGTGTGCATATAATTTTGTTTACTCACCCAAGTAATTTCTTAGGACAAAAACTTTTTGTTTGTTCATGTTTTGTTTGTTTTTTTGTTAATCCTCACCCGAGGACATTTTTTCATTAATTTTTAGAGAGAGTGGAAGGGAGGGGGAGAGACAGAGGGAAACATCGATGTGAGGGAGACACATCAATTGGCTGCCTCCCGCACGGGGATGGAGCCAGCAACTGAGGTGCGTGCCCTTCACTGGAATTGAACCAGGGACCCTTCTGTGCACAGGCCGGCGCTCTGTCCACTGAGCCAAACTGTCCAGGGCAGGACAACATCTCGGAAGCAGAATCCTATGATGGAAGAGTGTGCCCCTTGAGAAACGTTTTAATATCTATCTATATCTATATCTATATCTATATCTATATCTATATCTATCTAATCTATCTCTATCTCTATCTCTATCTTCTATATCTATATCTATATCTATATCTATATCTATATCTATATCTATATCTATATCTATATCTATATCTATATCTATATCTATATCTATATCTATATCTATATCTATATCTATATCTATATCTATATCTATATCTATATCTATATCTATATCTATATCTA
>NW_005366635.1:137140-141434 GCF_000412655.1 Myotis brandtii | reverse complement strand
CAGAGGGACCTCAGACTCAGGCTGCCCCTCCCCTTGTCCCCAGAGGTGACCGACAGCAGGGCTTCTATCACCGTCCGTCTCAGGTTCGGTTCGTGAGAAGCAAGTTCCTCCCCTGATGAGGGTTCTCTGGCCAGTGACTTACTGAAGCAGCGCTGAACCGAAACATGTGCGAGATGTTCAACAAGCAGCAGAGGGGAGGCGCAGGAAAGACCAAGGGAGTGGGTTGTTTTTTGTTTGTTTGTTTGTTTTTAGATCTCTGGGCTCAACTCGATGTGTTGGGCGCCCTGTGATATCAATGACAGAGCAGGAGCCATCCACCTGGGCGCACCGTGGAGAGTCACTTGCATGAAAAGACTTCAGCAAAAGGCTATCCCTGTGCCCGGCTGGTGTGGCTCAGTGGTTGAGCGTCGATCCAGGAACCAAGAGGTCCCCGGTTTGAATCCCGGTCGGGGCACATGCCAGGGTTGTGGGCTCCATCCTCAGTGTGGGGCGTGCAGGAGGCAGCCGATCCATGTGACTCTCTCACTGATGTTTCTATCTCTCTCTCTCCCCTGCTCTCTCTAAAATCAATAAAAACATATTTAAAAAGAACAAGAGAAAAGCTACAAGAATTTGTCATGAGCTTGGATGTCCTAGGAAGTTCCTTTAGCCCAAAGGAGAATGATGTCAGATGGAACCTTGAAAAAAAAGGAGGAAAGTTAGAAACAGTAAATAAATAGGTACCTATGAAAGAATTATTTCCTTTTAAAAACATCCCTTAAGGTGCATTTATAGCAAAAACAATCTGCTGTGGTAGCTGGAACATGAGAAAGTAAAAATATAAGAAACAAGGCAGAGAGAGAGAGCTTGGGGGTGGGACGGGGCTGTGCTGAGGTTGTTGCTTTAAACAAGTGGGATTTGGCAGTCGATGGCAGACTGGTCACTTAAAAACGAATGCTGGGAACCATACATAATAACACAGGAGGACACCCTGGCCTGTGGGGCTCAGTGGTTAGAGTGCCGGCCTGCACACCTAGGGCCTTGGGCTCAATTCCCGGTCAAGGGCACGGACCTCGGTTGCAGGTTCGATCCCTGGCCCCGATCGGGGCATGTCCAGGGGGGCAACGGACTGATGTTTCTCTCTCACATGGTTGTCTCTCTCTCTCCCTCACTCCTTCCTTTCCACTCTCTCTAAATGGAAAAAAAATATCTCAGGTGAGGATTAACAATAACAACAAAAGAGTCTTACGCATCCAAAAAGAAGCTGTGAGCCCTGGCCAGTGTGTCTCAGCGGTGAGAGCATCGCCCCATGCACTGAAGGGTTGCAGGTTGGATTCCCGGTGGTCAAGGCACACACCGAGGTGGCAGGTTCGATCCCCAGTCAGGGCGAGTGGGTTGATGTTTCTCTCTCTATCCCTCCCCCCGTTCTCTCTCATCAATGAAAAAACATAATCCTCTGGTGAGGGTTTAAAAACAGAAGCAGATATGAACGGCTAATACGTAAATGAAATATATTTATATCCTTACACGTCATCAGGAAAAATGAGATGGCATTACCCGTCCATTATGACGGATGGAGAGGCTGTGGAGCAGCTACAATTCGCGTGCGTTTCTGGGGAAATGAAAAATCCTTCCATGCTTTGGAAATCGAGAATATGTGGGCCGTTGCCTATAACGCTGTACATTCACCTACCCTGTGACTCAGCCGTTCGACTCCTAGCTTTTGTTTTGTTTTTGTTTTTTCACCCAAGAGAAATGACACCATCTGTCCATCCAGAGACCTGTACGTGAGGTTTTATTCCTGACAGGCCAACAGCAGACAGGTCCCGCAACAGATGAAGGGCCAGACCGATCTCGGGAGGGTTACCCGTGGACCCCCGCACAGCAGCGCAGGAAGCCAGCCAGCCATCTGCACCAGCGTGCCTGGGGATCAGCCGCATGACATGACAGCAGGGGAGGGGAACGTTTTTCCTGCCGCGGGGCCATTTAAATACCATAACGTCATTTGGGGTGCGGGGGGGTGGGGGGCATACAAAATGATCAACTTAAACATTCGCCTGCTCGATTTGGACAAACATTGAAGGAACTCACCCCGAAGGGGCCGTGTCTGCAATACTATCAACAATAAAAAATACATTAAAAAATAACAATAATAATTAGCTCACCCCTAATGCCTTGGCAGGGCCAGACCAAGTGATTTCAGGGGCCTTATACGGTCCTTGGGCTGGACATTCCCCACTCCTGTACTAAAGGAAAGAAGCCGGACATAAACTAATATGAGACGCATAACTCCCTTCAGATGCAGGGCCGGACTAGGCAGCAGATCTACAATGACAGGACCTAGGCCAGTGCTTGTGTGGAACTGAGAACGGCAGGAAGGTTCAAGGGGCGAGGGCATTGTGGGAGAGAAGAAATGTAGAGTGGCTCATGCCTTTGTCGAGACTCGTCTAATTATACATTTAACGTTTTCCCTCATGTGTTATTTACCTCCAATGGATTGCGATTTTTAAAGAACGTGAAGGCCGGCCAGAGTGGCTCAGGGGTTGAGTGTTGCAGCCAGGAGGTGAGGGTTCGATTCCCGGTCAGGGCACACGCCCGGGTTGTGGGCTCGATCCCCAGTGTGGGGCGTGCAGGAGGCAGCCGGTCCATGATTCTCATCACTGGTGTATCTGTCTCTCTCTCTCCCTCTCCCTTCCTCTCTGAAATCAGTAGAAAAAAAATATATATTTTTAAAAAATAAAATAAATAAGACTGAGAGCCTGCCCGGCTGGAGCCTCGATGTGAGGTGGCGCGGCTGGATGATCACAGCATTTGTGATGCAGTTTTGCGTTGTTTTCTTTGAATGGCCGGGATCCCCCGCAGAGCGTTTCCCTACAAGAGGCACGTGGACACGTAGGAGAGCGAGCAACACGCGTGTGGATGGGAAGGTGTGATACATACAGACCTCGTTTTCCGGATCATTCCACTGTGCACCAACAGGACACAGAATCCCAAGCAGTTGCCAATAGACTTTTCCAGAAAAAAAAAAAAATCATCAGAGAGCCCTACTGATCTCTCACTATCCTCACACCGCACCCTTTCAGGTTCTGCGGTCACATTTTCCTGTTACAAAAATACAATCGCTGATTTTTTTTTTAAAAAAGGGCGACGATATTTAAAATTAATGCGTAGAGCCGTGCCAGCTGGCGGAGAAGGGCCCGGATTTAGATATTTACCTCTGTAAAGTCGGCACAATAGGGGAAAAAACAAACAAACAACCACAACACACCTCAAGCTTTATAAGGAAAAGAGGTCAATACGGAGGCGTCGTTATCTGAGGCCTGGGCTGGCCCAGGGACATCCGCTGAGCGTGAAGGGACCCTGCTGTGCGGGTGACGTTGGGTTGACCACACGCGGGACTGTGCCACCACCTCCCTCGCTGTGGGAAGTCAGGGGCACCAGGGAAACGTGTTTGAGCATCAGTCGCTAAAGAGGAATAGACCTGCCCGGCCGGCGGGGCTCAGCAGTTGAGCATCAACCCGTGACCCAGGAGGTCACGGTTCGGTTCCCGGTCGGGGCACAGGCCCGGGTTGTGGGCTCCAGATGCCTCGTGCGGGGCGTGCAGGAGGCAGCTGGCCCATGACTCTCTCTCATCATTGATGTTTCTCTCCCTCTCCCTCTCCCTGCCTCTCTGAAATCAGTAAAAATATATTGGGGAGGAGGGTGGGCGGGAAGAAAGACGAGAACCCAGGGCCCTGGGGGAGAAGACACCCTTAGGCACACGGAGGGGCGCACCGGTCAGGTGGATGTGGTGGATGTGGGCCTGCTGGTGGGCCAAGGTTCCCCGCGGGCTTCTAATGGGAACCAAAGGATGGGGGCCCCTCCCGAGAAAATGGGGTCCCTGGCCCAGCGTGTGGGCCCAGCATCCAGGGTTGTGGGCTCCGTCCCAGTGGGGTGTGCAGGAGGCAGTGAGAGGTGATGTTTCTCTCTCATTGATGGCTCTCTCTCTCTCTCTCTCTCTCTCTCTTTCCCTCCCCCTTTGTCTCTCTAAAAATCAATTTTTTTAAAAAAAAAAGCATATTTTTAAAAAAGAAAAAGAAAACAAGGTCCCTTGTTTGACTGAAACACCACGGACAGCTCCAGGCACGTTAATCTCCCGAGGCTGACAGGACCCCAACTTCCTGACAGCCCCTCTGTGCCACGCATATAAGCGCAAACCTGAGAGCACGGGGCGGGGGTGGGGTGGGCAGGGATCCCCTGAAATGTTTGGGGGGAGGGGAACCGATTTTTTTTAAAATAAAATGGTCTTAGTGGGCATATATCACGAATGGGGCCG
>NW_005366635.1:123629-134638 GCF_000412655.1 Myotis brandtii | reverse complement strand
CTGCCTCCTGGTCGTGGTGCGGCAGGTACCCTGTGGACAGTGTTTCGAGAAACTTTGCAATAAATCACAGACATGCAGACACTTGGAGAGACACACGGACGCTGTGATTCCGAGTGCCTCGCGGCACATGCTTACGCGGGGAGGCCGCGGTGGGTTTCATAGGAAGAAATCTTTGGCCCCGGAAAACTGTGTGGGTTTTTTTTGATCAAATTTTCATGCTGAAGGTCAATATTTTAAATTACGACAACGTGTGATTTAAAAAAAAATTTACCTTTCACTCCCCTCAGCCATTTCTACAAAAGGCATTATACCAGTAAAAGTGCTAGAAAGAGACACAGAAGGAATATGACTTGACATGCATTACATTAACAATTAACATCATGCATAGTTTACATTTTTGGGGGGAGTGATTTTGTAAAAAAATAATTCTGTCCAAAAACTATAGTTTATGGTCTAGAGAGAGAGGGGAAAAAAACCCACACAAGTTATATACTTAGGATCTACTCTCTCATCTGTGGTTTTCTTAATTGGGGACTTCACAGTCTCGAGAGAAGACCATTTTTTTATGGACGTTAATTGAATATTTAGTGGATCATTGTGTCAAAGGTCATTCTATTGGATGCCGAAAGGGAGAAGACACATTGATGTGGTGCTGTAAGAAGCCTGCACACTATTGTGTCCGTCCGGACCATGGACCGTTCTCTTTGCACTTATTTTTTTTTAATTTCTTTATTGATTAAGTTATTACATATGTGTCCTTATCCTCACATTACCCCCATCCCCCCACTCATGCCCTCACCCCCCTGGTGTCTGTGTCCATTGGTTAGGCCTATATGCTTGCATATAAGTCCTTTGGTTGATCTTTCCCCCTTACCCCCGCCCTCCCCTACCTTCCCTCTGAAGTTTGACGGTCTGATCGATGCTTCTCTCTCTCTGGATCTGCTTTTGTTCATCAGTTTATGTTGTTTGTTATATTCCACAAATGAGTGAGATCATGTGGTATTTATCTTTCTCCGACTGGCTTATTTCGCTCAGCACAATGCTCTCCCGGTCCATCCACGCTGTTGCAAATGGCAAGAGTTCCTTCTTTTTTACCGCAGTGTAGTATTCCATTGTGTAGCTGGACCACGGTTTTCTAATCCACTCGTCTGCGGATGGGCACTGAGGCTGTTCCCAGATCATAGCTATGGTGAATTGTGCTGCTGTGAACATAGGGGTGCCTATGTCCTTTCCGATTGGTGTTTCTGGTTCCTTGGGATATAGTCCTGGAAGTGGGGTCGCTGGGTCAAATGGGAGTTCCATGTTTAGTTTTTTGCTCTTTGCACGTAATTTTTAAGCTCGAGTTGCATAATGGCGGTGGCCTCACGTGGGCACCTGCCTCCTTCATGGATTACGAGTCGAGGTGCCTCCATTTTCTCTGGGCCCCGTCGCAGAAAGGCCCATTGCAGACACACACCACGACATTGAATGAATGCCCTTTCACTGGAGGGCAGGCCCCAACTCATGGTTACGCAGGACACGTGCAGGCACACTACTGCATGCGTGCTTGTGTGTGTGTGTGCGCGCGTGCGCTCACGATGGTAACTTCTGTGGCGTCTCTAGCCAGAAATGCAGTATAAACCACAATTGGGGATGGTTGGGGTTGGAGACCAAAGGTCATTCATTGGTCAGATCTCATAGGGTTGGAGATCAAAGGTCACTCATTGGAGATCAAAGGTCACTCATGGGAACCGGCTCCCATGATACGCTGGAAAAATTGGATTTTCCTTCACATATTTGCTTCTGAGCATGGCTGTGATCATGGACCTATGAGGATATTTTTCTTATATTTTATTAGTTGTGTTTTTTTTAAATGTTTTTGTTGATTTTATTTTTTTCATGTGGGCATATTTTAATTTTAATAAAATAAAAACCCTTCTAATCACAGGGCTGCCTCTCCCCGGACTGTGCTGGGCGCATGACGGAGGGGGGGGGGCCCCGGCGGGTAGTGGGCGCCCATCCCTGCCATCCAGGTCCCGCGCCCATCTACCAGGGAGGGCTGGGCAGGCGTCTCCTAGGCGACGACTAGTGGCATTAGATGCCTCTGCCTCCAAGTCCTGCAGGTTTTAGGGAGACCCATGCTGGGGGCCCACCTGCTGAGATCCTCGCTGTCTCCCACCATGGTGCCTGCCTCTCGCCATGGTGGCTGCCTCTCGCGATACTGGCTGCTCTCTCACGATGATGCCAGACTCTCGCGATACTGCCCGCCCCCAGCTATGGTACCTACCTCTCGCGATACTGGCTGCCTCTCGCTACACTGGTTGCATCTAGCGATGGTTCCAGCCTCTCGCGATGGCCGGCCTTTCGGGATGGTGCGTACCTCTCCTTTTTCATCTGTTTTTGTAGGGAAAGAACAGAGAATATTGTGAGTATGAGATTAGAACCATCACTCAGTCATCTTGTATAAAAACAGTATACATTCGATGGACGAGCTCCCTTCACCACCTGTCCTGTCCCAGACAACTGAATGTCCTTAGGTTATGAGACTCAGTAAGACATGGCCTTGCATTCAGGGTGTTGTAGCCGTCAGAGGAGAGATGTCAGGTGGTTGTCACAAAAAGTAGGGGCAAAAGAAAGGACCAGCCTGGCCTCGTGGCTCAGTGGGTGAGCCTCGACCTATGAACCAGGAAGTGAAGGTTCGATTTCCGGTCGGGGCATACGCCCGGGTTGCGGGCTGGATCCCCAGTGCTGGGGCGTGCAGGAGGCAGCCCATGTCATCACTGATGTTTCTATCTCTCTCTCCCCTCTCCCTTCCTCTCTGAAATCAATAAACATACATTTAAAAATTATATTTCAGTTGGGGGAGTGGGGCAATAGAAGTGTGCCTGGTGTGGCTGGAGGCAGATGTTCGGGTTAGGGAAGAAGATGGCAAAGGCAGGGATGGTTGGATAGGTGGTGGTGGAGGCGATTGGGAAGATGAGATTAAAGGGCAGGACCAACCCCTGTTCTCCTAGGCCCCTTTCCGCCGCGCCAAGGGTCGCAGATGCTAATTTCCAAGAAATAAGGAGCCCGTAAGTGTGTGTGTGTGTCTTTTTTAAAAATACATGATTGACATGATTTGAGCTGTGGTTTAAGGTGAATATTTTGGCCACAATGTAAACTTAGAGGAGTGAGGGCAATGAGGTAGAAGAGAGACGTTTACAAGGACATTAAGGGTCACAATGATCATGGCAGGGCCTTCCTTGACATTTTCATTAGATAGAGAGAGTGGAAGAGAGCGAGGGAGAGACTGAGAGAAACGTGGATGTAAGAGAAACACGTGCCCTCGACTGGAATCCAACCACCGACGCTCTGCCCACTGAGCCACACCGTCCAGGGCAGCTCATTTGTGTGTGTGTTTAATGTGTTTATTGATTTTATTAGTTTTCGTGTGGGCATATTTTAATTTTAATAAAATAAAGATCCTTCTAATCAGAGGGCTGCCTCTCCCCCGAGTGTGCTGGGCGCATGGGGGGGGCACCAGCGGGTAGTGGGCGCCCATCTACCAGGGAGGGCTGGGCAGGCGTCTCCTAGGCGACGACTAGTGGCATTAGATGCCTCTGCCTCCAAGTCCTGCAGGTTTTAGGGAGACCCATGCTGGGGGCCCACCTGCTGAGATCCTCGCTGTCTCCCACCATGGTGCCTGCCTCTCGCCATGGTGGCTGCCTCTCGCGATACTGGCTGCTCTCTCACTGGAGGAGTGGCTAATAAAAAATAATCATGGATGTTGCCAACAGTAATACTGTCCCTTTTTAAACAATTGCAAAGTGAAATCTTGATCTGCTGCCAGTGCCCCCAGGGAGCGCCCCCGGCTGCAAGATGATGCCAGACTCTCGCGATACTGCCCGCCCCCAGCGATGGTACCTACCTCTCGCGATACTGGCTGCCTCTCGCGACACTGGTTGCATCTAGCGATGGTTCCAGCCTTTTGCGATGGCGCCGGCCTCTCGGGATGGTGCCTACCTATCCTTTTTCCTCTGTTTTTGTAGGGAAAGAACAGAGAATATGTGAGTATGAGATTAGGACCATCACTCAGTCATCTTGTATAAAAACAGTATACATTCGATGGACGAGCTCCCTTCACCACCTGTCCTGTCCCAGACAACTGAATGTCGTTAGGTTATGAGACTCAGTAAGACATGGCCTTGCATTCAGGGTGTTGTAGCCGTCAGAGGAGAGATGTCAGGTGGTTGTCACAAAAAGTAGGGGCAAAAGAAAGGACCAGCCTGGCCTCGTGGCTCAGTGGGTGAGCCTCGACCTATGAACCAGGAAGTGAAGGTTCGATTTCCGGTCGGGGCACATGCCCGGGTTGCGGGCTGGATCCCCAGTGTTGGGGCGTGCAGGAGGCAGCCCATGTCATCGTTGATGTTTCTATCTCTCTCTCCCCTCTCCCTTCCTCTCTGAAATCAATAAACATACATTTAAAAATTATGTTTCAGTTGGGGGAGTGGGGCAATAGAAGTGTGCCTGGTGTGGCTGGAGGCAGATGTTCGGGTTAGGGAAGAAGATGGCAAAGGCAGGGATGGTTGGATAGGAGGTGGTGGAGGCGATTGGGAAGATGAGATTAAAGGGCAGGACCAACCCCTGTTCTCCTAGGCCCCTTTCCGCCGCGCCAAGGGTCGCAGATGCTAATTTCCAAGAAATAAGGAGCCCGTAAGTGTGTGTGTGTGTCTTTTTTAAAAATACATGATTGACATGATTTGAGCTGTGGTTTAAGGTGAATATTTTGGCCACAATGTAAACTTAGAGGAGTGAGGGCAATGAGGTAGAAGAGAGACGTTTACAAGGACATTAAGGGTCACAATGATCATGGCAGGGCCTTCCTTGACATTTTCATTAGATAGGAAACCCTTATCAGGGTTTCATTAGATATATTTTTCCAAACGTATATCCTGTATAATAAAAGGGTAGTATGCAAATTGTCCCCTGGACCGGGAGGTCGACGGGGAGCTCAACCAGGGTGTGGGGCTGGCCCCGCAGCCGCTAGGAACCCTACCAGTGCACGAATTTTGTGCACTGGGCCTCTAGTTTAGTGATATACGTAAACATTCACTACTGTATAAAATAGGTGTGTGTAAAACGTGTGTATCTCAAGGTGGGACACATATGTGCTTGTGCATGAGTGTTGGAGGAGTGGCTAATAAAAAATAATCATGGATGTTGCCAACAGTAATACTGTCCCTTTTTAAACAATTGCAAAGTGAAATCTTGATCTGCTGCCAGTGCCCCCAGGGAGCGCCCCCGGCTGCAAACAGACAGACAGACACATTCTGCGTCTCCACGCAGGCATCATCACACATGCTGATGTTTTGTAGAAATCACCAAAGGATGGATTCCAGTACTTGAACATTTAACATTCTTGCGCATTGTAACTTGTTTCACGGGTAATGGAGAGAGTCTGCATTTTTGTTGTTCCCCATCTTTCAAATTTTCCTTTTCCCCACCTTTTAAAAATTGATTTGAGAGAGAGAGAGAGAGAAGGAGGAAGGGAGAGGGATAGAGAGAGAGAAACATTGATGTGAGAGCGAAACATGGACCGGCTGCCTCCTGTACCTCCCCTACAGGGGATCGAGATCGCCCGCAACCCGGGCATGTGCCCTGACCAGGAATCGAACCATGACCTCCTGGTTCCCAGGCCGATGCTCATCCACCGAGCCACCTGGCGGCCCGGGAGTGTTCCAAAAAGCTGCCTGATGGCATTGCCAGTTTCAGGTTCTCTTCCCAAATCTATGGGAACATCTAGCCCCAGGCAAGCCGCTTACACTCACTCGGTATTTCCATCCCCGGCCTCCCAGATGCCTGTGGCATGCCCACAGAATCGGTTCCAAAGAGATCTGTCTACAGAGGAAACCGCGAGGAAGACGGGGACACACACACACACACCCACACACCCACGGCCACACCGACACGTGTGAGAAAGCCACCCTCCACGGGTGCGATTGGGAAGATGAGATTAAAGGGCAGGACCAACCCTTGTTCTCCTAGGCCCCTTTCCTCGCACCAAGGGTCGTAGATGCGAATCTTCAAGAAATAAGGAGCCTTTCTTCCCGGGAGGCAGGGAGGGCCCCCCTCAGAGCTTGCATTATGAATCCTCGTTAGCGTGTTAAGGGCCGGGAATGTGCGAATGCTCTTATTATTACTAAGCGCGGGGGGATGACTCAGCAGAAAGGAAAAAAGTGTTTCTCTGACCCAGTTAGGGCCAGGAAAGGTAGGGCCACGTAAGGCCCGGGCGGGCGGGGAGTGTGCTGGCCGTGGGTGCCAGGTGGCTGCCACTCGGGAGGGGAGGGTGGGGCCGGTTAAGCACATTGTTCTCACGGGCGGCGCGTTCGTTTCGTGCATAAGTTAGGATCGTGCATGGAGACGGGCCGAGGATAAGAAAGTCTAGGATGGACCTCCGAGATGGATGAGCATAATACCTTACATAAGATGCACCGTTCGGAGGGAGGTTTGTATTTAATATTAGAAGGAGCCTTAGGGAGCGTGCAAAGAGAATGCCCTTCTGTATCTCCCCTCAGGGAGGTTGTAAAGCTTTTGTGGCTCCATCTTTTTTTAAATAAATATATATACATATATATAACATATATATGTATATATATGTATTTCAGAGAGGAAGGGAGACAGAGAGAGAGAGAAACATCAATGATGATAGAGAATCACGGATCGGCTCCCGACTGGGGATCGAGCCCCCAACCCGGGCATGTGCTCTGACCGGGAATCGAACCGGGACCTCCTGGTTCAAAGGTCAACCACGGAGCCCCGCCAGCCAGGCACGGCTCCATCTCTTAACAGGCGGAGGTCACACGCTCTGTCCCGTTGTGAACGACCCGTGTGCTGGGCTCAGGGAGCGTGTGGTGTGTTGCACGTGGAAGTGAAGTATTTGGTCTGGTGCCAATCTGCTTGTTGACATATAAAACCTTCCCGATTCTTCCCAAGGAAAGCGCTGTGGATTCGGCATTTGGTTTTGCACCATCTGGCGCCCGTGGCACCTCTGCTTCCTTCCTCTGGGAGCTGAGCCCTTCTTTCTCTAGCGCGTTTTGCATCGAGTCACTGGCGCTGCCGCTGCATTGTGCAGCCTGCTGACCGTTTGGAATCTCTCAGGTTATTGTGTAGTGCGCGGCGAGATGTCGCTCGGGGACATGAGCACCAGCGGTTTGCTGCCATTTTGGCCGTTGAAATGCTGCTGGCATCGTGTCCTCTGTGGTCATCAAAGCTGATGACCAGCCTGGTGACGGAGGCGATGAGGGTGCTGACCTCTTCTTTTTTTAAAAAAAAATTGATTTCAGAGAGGAAGGGAGAGGGAGGGAGAGAAACATCAATGATCTGGGGGATCGAGCTTGCAACCCAGGCACATGCCCTGACTGGGACTCGAACCCCCACCTCCTGGTCCATGGGTTGACGCTCAACCACTGAGCCACACTGGGCTATTTTTTAAAAACAATTTTCTGTAAATCTATCATGATTTCAAAATAAAAATGTAAGAATTCTGAAGATGCATGCATCTACATATAACGACGCTATGTCTAAATGTAGATAGCATATGTAATAAACGAATTTTTTAGATAATAAAACTGGGGGATCGAAGATGTCAGTGTCATGAGTCTGATACTAGTTAAACAGATTTAAGGAAAGTGCTTGTTTCTGTTGAATATAATTTCCAATGTAGCTGATAACTGTATTTATTTATATAAAGAGGCATAGGTTAGCCCTAGCCAGTTTGGCTCAGTAGTTAGAGCATCGGCCTGCGGACTGAAAGGTCGTGGGTTCAAGTCCAGTCAAGGGCATGTACCGGGTTGCAGGGGATCCCGAGCTGTGGTTGGGGCGCGTGCAATTGATGTGTCTCTCTCACATCCATGTTTCTCTCTCTCTCTCTGTCTCTCCCCCTCCCTGCCACTCTCTCTAAAAATCAATAGGAAAAAAATATCCACGGGTGAGGATGAACACTAAGCAAAGTTTAAATTTTAAAAACATTATAGGATGAAAAGAAATGTGTGTTTAAAAGAAAAGAAAAGAAACGCGTGTTACAAAAGTAGTTCAAATGTCCATCCAGCCTATCTAATTTCCTAAGTGAGATATCTGAGAATTTTCACGCTTGATCTTCGTAGTAAATGCAATTACTGAGCGGCGAGGCCCTGATCCGCCTAACTCGCGTGGAGAAGAGCGCGGGGACCGTGCTATTTATACGCCTCATTCAGAAAGCCTCGCCTGTGTGCAAGGTCTCCTGGGGCTTGGCTGGGTGTGTTGGTGGGAGACTCGGTCTCACGCACACGGAGGACGTTGCTTATTTCAGAGAGGAAGGGAGAGGGGGAGAGAGAGAGAGAAACATCCATGAGGAGAGAGAATCGTGGATCGGCTGCCTCCTGCACACCCCCTACTGGGGATCGAACCCTCAACCCGGGCATGTGTCCTGCCTGGGAATCGGATCGTGACCTCCCGGTTCATAGGTCGACGCTCAACCCCTGAGCCACGCCGGCCGGCCTGAGTTTTCTCACTGTGGGACTCCGTGACCCGCCCCCTTATCCACGGGTTCATCTTGGCCAGAGAACCCAGTGTTCTCCGGGGAAGCAGAGGACCTTTTGAATGATATTCCAAAGGTGGAGAGCTTTCGTGTTGTTATCGAAATGAAGTCACTCTCCTGGGAGACTAATGATGCAGCAGTGGAGGTGAGAAGCCCAGGGTAGGTGAGGCTCCGGCCGACCCCCAGAGGCAGGTATCCAAGCCCTTTGGGAATAAACAGGCAGTTGGAAACCCGGAGTCCTAGGACGGCTTCCCAGTGAGCGTCCTACTCCTGAACAGATAACTTCGCCTTGGGCCTCGGTTTCCCCGTCGATAAATAGAAGTAGGGTTGCCGAGGTGATGGGTAAAGACGCTGCCAACCGTGAAATGCTATTGGATGGGAGGGCTGAACGTTCATGTCAAGTTCAAAGGAATCAATGGCCTTAAAATGTTTTCCCTTCAACCCCGATACCCCATAAGGAGTGAAGGTGGGAAGCCAGTTTTTACAAATTCATTGATTGATTTTAGAGACAGAGGAAGGATAAGAGAGAGAAGCATCGACTTGTTGTTCCACTTATTTATCCGGTTGATGCTGCTCTCTGTCTCTGTCTCTCTCTCCCTCTCCCTTCCTCTCTCTCTTTCAGATCAATAAAAACATATTTAAAATAAAACTGGCAACTGTCCAATCTCCTCCTATTCGCCCTCCAAAAGGTATCAGATTTTACTTCAACCGCAACTTTTTCCCCCCCTTAGTCACAGTGAGGATTCTGGTTCATGAATGTTTACACTATTTCACTTAAACCTTCTGTACACACATACACACGGCTGAGTACCCCGTCCCGGAGAACGTTCCAGTTCCATCAGAAGGAAGCGAGATTGCTCACGTTGGAAATGGAAGCAGAAGTTGGAGGAAAAGCTGGGGATTAAGATAAAGCCTAAACATTGCAACCTGGAAACGATACATTCAACAAATCGAGGCGTGCCGATACTCCAAAGATGCCATCTGCTTTCTCCTGTCAGAACGCGTTCAACGCACTTCCATCTCATCATGGAGTCAAACCGAGGCCTCAGACCTGGGATTCCCACCAGATCCTGGCAGTGGGGGGTTGGGGGTGGGGGACGCCAAAGATAAAGCCTAAACATTGCAACCTGGAAACGATACATTCAACAAATCGAGGCGTGCCGATACTCCAAAGATGCCATCTGCTTTCTCCTGTCAGAACGCGTTCAACGCACTTCCATCTCATCATGGAGTCAAACCGAGGCCTCAGACCCGGGATTCCCACCAGATCCTGGCGGTGGGGGGTTGCGGGTGGGGGACGCCAACATTTCAAACGTGAGTGAGCACTTCATTGTGCAAACCTTTCATTCACCTCCCACCCCCCGAGAGGTACTCACCGGAGGTGCTGAGCCACCTGGGGACGCGTGGGCTTCCGACTCGAGGCCTGGGGGGCCGTGGGGGCCCGGCAGGTGGGACCCGGGAAGCTACCCTCCAGCCATGGCGAGAGAGCCCACCTCCCAACGCCCACAGGGCCCCTGCCTGGGCCTCATCAGCCTGCACGGGTTCATCTTGGCCAGAGAACCCAGTGTTCTCCGGGGAAGCAGAGGACCTTTTGAATGATATGTCAAAGGTGGAGAGCTTTCGTGTTGTTATGAAAATGAAGTCACTCTCCTGGGAGACTAATGATACAGCAGTGGAGCGGAGAAGCCCAGGGTAGGTGAGGCTCCGGCCGACCCCCAGAGGCAGGTATCCAAGCCCTTTGGGAATAAACAGGCAGTTGGAAACCCCTTCTTCTTCTTCTTTTTTTTAAATGAGTCCCAGTCTGTGCCAGCCTCAAGCAGTGCTTCTTCCACATGGGACCTCATCTAAGCTCCTTTCCCACCTAGACAGGAACCCTCCACAGAAGCTAGGAGTTAGAAGAATTGGGGCTGCTGGGCTCAGAGCTAAGACAGTTGGGGGCCATGCAAAGCTAGCCAACAGGATGGAGGCTGGCAAGCCCTGGCCTCAAGATCTCTGCGTCGCTATTGTGTTTTTTGTTTGTTTTAATATATTTTTATTGATGTCAGAGAGGAAGGGAGAGGGAGAGAGAGAGAGAACCATCTATGATGAGAGAGAATTACGGACCGGCTGCCTGCTGCACACCCCCACTGGGCATCGAGCCGCAACCTGGGCATGTGCCCCAACGGGGAATTGAACTGTGATCTCCTGGTTCATAGGTGGACGGTCAGCCACTGAGCCATGCCGGCCAGCCGGCCAGGCTGAGAACATAATCTCTGGTGTGGCCGGTGTGGCTCAGGGGGTTGAGCACTGCCCTGTGCACCCAGAGGTTACTGGTTTGATTCCCAGTCAGGGCACACACCTGGGTTGCGGCCTCAAATCCCAGTAGGAGGCGTGCAGGAGGCATCTGCTATTTCTCATCGTTGATGTGTCTCTCTCTCTCTCTCTCTCTCCCTTCCTCTCTGAAATAAAAAAAATATATATTTTAAAAAATAACTTA
>NW_005366635.1:121775-123556 GCF_000412655.1 Myotis brandtii | reverse complement strand
AGCCTTGCCCAGAGCTGGTCTTCCAAAAACTGCCCTGCCCTCTCGCCCGCACGCCCTCGTTGCGGCGCTATATTTAACCGGCGCTCTGTGTCTGAGACCCGCCTGCTAGGTGGCTTTGTCGTTTTTCGCAGGTTGCTTTTCTGGGGATGTGTTTTATCTCCCCTGAGGCAGGTGACGGTTCCGTCTCTCTGTTCTCAGTTGTCCTCTCAACACTTCGTGTTCAGTCCTGGCCTATGGGCTCAGTGGTTAGAGCGTCGGCCGCCAGACAGAAGGGTCTTGGGTTCGATTCCCGGTCAGGGCACATGTTGGGGGTGCAGGAGGCAGCTGGTGGATGTTTCTCTCTCTCTCCCTCGCCCTCTCCTTTCCTCTCTCTCTAAAGGTCAACTAAAAATCTTAAAAACACAACAAGAACCGAACCAAAACCAAATGGATGTGGGTGTCTCGGGCTCCCAGTCCCAGGGGGGACGCGGCTTGTGCTCCAGCCTCTCTCCCTCTCCCTCTCCTTTCCTCTCTCTCTAAAAGTCAACTAAAAATCTTAAAAACACAACAAGAACCAAACCAAAACCAAATCGATGTGGGTGTCTCGGGCTCCCAGTCCCAGGGAGGACGCGGCTTGTGCTCCAGGCCCAGCGCTGTCGTCTCTGAGCGAGTCCCCGAGCGCTCTTTAGGGTTATGTATTGAGTCCATTTGCATTTGCCA
Organism: Myotis brandtii; assembly: GCF_000412655.1. Taxonomy (NCBI): domain Eukaryota; kingdom Metazoa; phylum Chordata; class Mammalia; order Chiroptera; family Vespertilionidae; genus Myotis; species Myotis brandtii. The sequence continues at coordinate 122,857 of NW_005366635.1, read as the reverse complement.
AACCGGCTTTCTTCCCCAAATTGACTTGTTAAATATCACTTTGGGCCATAAGGGGGGAAATATTTTAAGGAAGAGAAGACACGGGGAAGAGAGCGGAACCAGGAGGATAAAAGACACACACACATGCACGCACATACACACACACACACACACACGCACGCGCTGGGCAATGATGTAAGACGTGTTTGGCTGAATCGGTGGTTCAGATATTACTGTGGGATTAAGAGGTCAATAAAACACTCCCCCTCTTTCCCTCTCGGAACCCACTGAGACAGGGATCAAGCCAACCGAGTAGAAATGAAGACGTCAGGTGGATTGCCGGGGAGGCCTGCGGCGGGAAGGCATCTCTGATAAGCCAGGCTCCTCCCAGGCCGTCTCTTCCCTCGCTTCCCCGAGACAGGGCCAGAGGCCATGCCCCGAGGGCCCAGGCTAACTCTGCTCCGATGGACGATGGACGGAGGAGTGACCCCAGGCCCTGGCGGGAGGAGCGATAGTCTGGCACCGTCGGATGGAGACACCCGTCCAGTGTGAGGACAGGGACAGCAGCCTCGTACAGAAACGTGACCGATGGGAGGGAGACTCCGCTCACCCTACCCCCGAGTGTGTCTTAGAAGGAACAGGGCGTGACCTGGGCCTGTGAACAGAGGGGTGGTTTTTTAGGGAATCCTGTCATCGGGGTGGTAGTTGAAGAAAACTGCACGTGAATCTACTCCTTCTACGTGAAATACAGGTCATTTCATAGACTTCATTCTGAGCCACAGGAACAATCCACCGTGCCAGGCACACATGACCTGCTCCGAGCCAGTCATTTTAAAAGTTGATTTTAGCCGAAACCGGTGTGGCTCAGTGGATAGAGCGTCGGCCTGCGGACTCAAGGGTCCTGGGTTCGATTCCGGTCAAGGGCATGTACCTGGGTTGCGGGCACATCCCCAGTGGGAGTGTGCAGGAGGCAGCTGATCGATGTTTCTCTCGCATCGATGTTTCTAACTCTCTCTCTCTCTCCCTTCCTCTCTGTAAAAAATCAATAAAATATATTTTAAAAAAATAAAAAATAAAAACAAATAAAAGTTGATTTTAGAGAC
>NW_005366635.1:121333-121549 GCF_000412655.1 Myotis brandtii | reverse complement strand
TGCTTCTCTCTGTGCCCCGACTGGGGGTCGAACCCACAAACTTGGCATGTGGGGACCACACTCTAGCCAACTGAGCTTCCCGGCCAGGCCTCAAACTCGTCCTGAATGGGGGGGGGGTCCAGTCTCCCTGCCTGCGTGCCCCGTCCTCTCCCATAACCCGCTGGTCCTCAGGCCTGCGCTCCCTGCTCCCGGGGGCGGCCCCTGCCCCCGGCTTCC
>NW_005366635.1:109619-121205 GCF_000412655.1 Myotis brandtii | reverse complement strand
GGAACCTGCTGACTGGCTCCGCCACGGAGGCACGTACAGCTTCGGTCTCGGCGGAGCCTCCAAACGGCTCAGCACTTTGTGTTGCTTTTGTGCCCAATTATCTCTAAACAGAGAGTCGGACGGTTGTATCTGCGAATAAAAGATCCCCTTTGTAGAAAATTTGGGAATTATGAAACATCAAAAACCCACAGTGCCACCCGCAGAGAGCGGTGCTCCAGGAGTTCCCCATTTTAGTCTCCCTCCCTCCCCCTCTCTCTCTACCTCACTCACCTATTCATCCTACCCATCCAGCCGTCTATCATCTATCTATCGTCTCTATCTTCCTATTTTAAAAGATATATTTTTTATTGATTTATTGAGGGAGATAGAAACAGTACAGCTTCAGTCTCGGCGGAGCCTCCAAACGGCTCAGCACTTTGTGTTGCTTTTGTGCCCAATTATCTCTAAACAGAGAGTCGGGCGGTTGTATCTGCGAATAAAAGATCCCCTTTGTAGAAAATTTGGGAATTATGAAACATCAAAAACCCACAGTGCCGCTCGCAGAGAGAGCGGTGCTCCAGGAGTTCCCCATTTTAGTCTCTCTCCCTCCCCCCGTCTCTCTACCTCTCACCTATTCATCCTCCCCATCCAGCCGTCTATCATCTATCTATCGTCTCTATCTTCCTATTTTAAAAGATATATTTTTTATTGATTTATTGAGGGGGATAGAAACATCAAGGATGAGGGAGAATCATGGATCGGCTGCCTCCCGCATGCCCCCCACTGGGGATGGAGCCCGCAACCCAGGCCTGTGCCCTGACCGGGAATCGAGCCGTGACCTCCTGGTTCCTAGGGCGACGTCCGACCACTGAGGCACGCGGGGAGGGCCTGATACTTCTCAGTTGAAAAACCTTCCTCTGCCCCCTTCTCGGGGATCAGGAGGTTCTCACTCCACACCTTCTCCTCGGTTATTTCATTCGATTCACAGTCCCCGCCGACTGCCCTGGAGCGGAGGGCCTCTCAGGGGACGGGGTTGAACTCGCCGGCCGAGCGTGGCCGGAGGAATGGCAGCACGTGGGACGTCACGCCCCGCACACCTCAGGTGCCAGCCGCTTCTGTGCCAAAGGTGCACGTCAAGCAAGGGAGTCACCAGCTGTCCATCCCGCCGCCCGTGGCCAATGACACACTCCGATTCTGATGAGCACAGCAGCGAGTGCCTCCACGGCGTTGGCTCTGGCACCCCTGCGCCTGTGGAAGGCTTCGCACCCTGGGGTGACGGGAGAAAGGCACGTCTAACCAGCGCCTCGCTGAGCAGAGACCGCCTGCTCAGAGGCACCGCGTGGACGCCCGCGAGGGTGGTGCTCGGTGGCCTGGCTGGGCCACAGCTCCACCCCGACTCCTGGAAACGCATTTAAAAATGAATGTGTCGCCCTGACCGGTTTGGCTCAGTGGATAGAGCGTTGGCCTGTGGACTGAAGGGTCCCGGGTTCGATTCCGGTCAAGGGCATGGACTTTTTTGTTATATAAATTTGCTAAAATTTTGCATTTGATTGGAGAGGAGAATTAACCATGTTAGTTTCCCAGAAAAGTAAACCAGTTAAGAGGTACATTTGTTCCTTTCTCTGAATCAAAAAATCAATAAAATATATTTTAAAAAAAATAATTTTTTTTTTTAAAAAAGGAAATTGAATGAACAGCCCTAGGGTTCCCTAGTCTTAAGAGGAAAAGGAAGAGCTGAGGGAGCAGCCGGGAAGAGGGGTCGCGTGTGAAGAACAGTGACGGTCCGGGATGTCGGCCACCGTCTCCGTGTGGATGCCGCTGGAGGGGACACGGGTCTCCCGGGTTCCAGACGAAGGACCGTCTTCCTGCTCAGCTACCCAATCTGTGGGGCCCCGTGCACAGTGAAAAAGCAGGAGGAAACTATAATCTACCTCCTCTCTGAGGCCAGCGCTGGGCTTCTCTCTCCTCGATTCCTGCTCAGCTACCCAATCTGTGGGGCCCCGTGCACCGTGAAAAGGCTCCTCCAAAGCAGGAGGAAACTATAATCTACTTCCTCTCTGAGGCCAGCGCTGGGCTTCTCTCTCCTCGGGCCCGAGGCTCGATGGAGGGCGTGGAAACCGCGTCTTGGTTCCCTTCTGGGAACCTGGGCTGTGATGGCCGTGTCCCCGGCGACAGGGCAGCCTTCTGTGATCCCATGCACGGGTGCCCATCCCCATATTCCCGCTGAAAGGAATAACAGTCCAGGAAAAGGAAAAAGAAAACACACACACACACAGGAAACCGCGTCTTGGTTCCCTTCTGGGAACCTGGGCTGTGATGGCCGTGTCCCCGGCGACAGGGCAGCCTTCTGTGATCCCATCACAGATACCCATCCCCATATTCCCGCTGAAAGGAATAACAGTCCAGGAAAAGGAAGAAAAAAAAACCCCACACACAACCCCACGATCAAGCCAACATTTTTCACTTACAGGATGTGTAGCATTGTTCCTGTTGTGATTTGTGGAAGAGCAATAACCTCACCATTTCTGGGTGGGAGCCAGAAATAGACCTGATCTCAGAAATGAATGGGCTCGCTGCCTAAAAATAGCACATCTTCTTGGAAACGGGAAAATGCTTTAAACCGTGTGGCGGCGGCGCTAACCCACGTGACCCGCCTTTGAGGAGAGGAGAAGCCATTGTGAAATCCTAGCCCAGAGGCACCTATACAGAATCAAAGGCCTTTTGACGTCTGGGAGGATAAGTCGATAGCAGGGGCTCTCGGTGGAAAATGGAAATATTCACCCCTGTTTTCTGTGGAACTTTTTTCTTTTTCTTTTTTTTTTTTTTTTTGCCTCGTCTGCCCTCTTGAAGGGATTCAGACAGAAATGAGTTTAAGTGCTACTCAGTTCAGCAAATCTAATAATTCGAGTCTATTCACCTCTATGTGGAATTTAAGGAATAAAATCGATGAACAAACGAAGTTGAAATGGACTCACAGACACAGAGAACAGACTGCTGGCTGCCAGAGGGTAGAGGACTGGGGGACTGGTTGGAAAAAGCCAAAATGGCCCTAGCTGGTGTGCTCAGTGGATAGCGCGTCGGCCTGCAGACTGAAGGGTCCTGGGTCAGATTCCGGGCAAGGGCACATGCCCAGGTTGCGGGCTCGATCCCCAGGGGGGGGGGGGGGGCGCGTGCAGGAGGCAGCTGATCGATGCTTCTCTCTCATCGATGTTTCTGACTCTCTATCTCTCTCCCTTCCTCTCTGAAATCAATAAAAATATTTTTTTTAAAAAAAAGAAAAAGCCAAAATGCCTTCTCTTGATCACTGTAACTTGGAGGGAGGGGTGTTTGATTTTTGGGGACCCAGAATGCGAACTACTTAAAGGTACAAATGATGTGTTTCTTTTTTTTTTTTTAATATATTTTATTGATTTCTTACAGAGAGGAAGGGAGAGAGATAGAGAGTCAGAAACATCGATGAGAGAGAAGCATCGATCAGCTGCCTCCTGCACACCCCCCACTGGGGATGTGCCCACAACCAAGGTACATGCCCTTGACCGGAATCGAACCTGGGACCTTTCAGTCCGCAGGCCGACGCTCTATCCACTGAGCCCAACCAGTCAGGGCTGATGTGTTTCTATTTTGTTTAATATGTTTTCGTTGATTTGAGAGACAGAGAGAGAAACATCGGTCGATTGCCCCCCATATGTACCCCGACCAGGGACCGAACCCACAACCTGGGCATGTGCCCGACGGGGAATCCAGCCGGCGACCTTTCGATGCAGGGGAGGATGCTCCCACCAGCCCAGCCTCGCCGGCCAGGGCTGTGTTTCTTATCTCTGGGTCCCTAGCACCCGGCAGGGTGTTGACCTACGGTCGGTGGCTACGCGATGCAAGAGGGAGGGAGGAAGAGGGGATGGCAGGGAGGTGGCCAGTCCTCCCCCTTTGCCACACGGGTTCGACAGTCACCTCGGAGTCTGCTGTGGGAAGAGCCAGGTCACAGGAACGGACCCGAGCCCTCCACACGCACGGTGTTCGTAGAGGTGCCAAGACGCCCCAGCCTAAACTTCACTGCAGAAGCGCCTGCCGGGAGGCCTCCAGCACTTAGGGCTTATGTAAGCGGCGGCGCGGAGCAATTTCCCATCTTCGCTGACCCGAGAGCAATTTACCTGGGAGGCTTGCTATCCTCGACTCGCGGGAGCAGGTGCCGGCCCAGGTGCCCTGTGACTCCCAGCTGCGGTTCCAATCTTGCCATGCGGCGTGGAGATTGCCTTGCCTTCTCGGGGTTAGTCATCCTCTCCTTCCATTTCCTGCGCTGAGGAGATGTAGTCAATCACTTAATTGCGGAATAATGAGCGATATTCTCCCTCCCAGAGATGTGTTCTGGCCGCCGTAATGCGATAAATGCCAGGAGATTTGCGCGCGCGGGGAAGCAGTGTTGTTGTTGATCTCTCCCTGCAATTTACGGGAGCCTCTCGAATTATACACCTACAGCTGGGAGGAGGTTTTCTTCGGCTAATTTGGTGTGTGTTGTTACCGCTGCTGCTGCCTGTGTATGCTCCGGAGATGTTGAAAGGACTCACCTATGCTCGCGAACGACTCGTGTTCAAGAATGCCTGCTCCCAGCCCCAGCCATCGGGGCTCCTCCTGCCCCGCCACCACCCCCCATCGCTACCTGAGCCCTCGGGCTCTAAACCAGGGGACCCTGGGCTGGCCTGGCGTTCTTACCCCCGGAGACCCCGGCCTCTGACTTTTGCATGAAGTGGGATTTCGGAACCCCAGGGTCAAAATCAAAACACCTTGTGTCATAGTTCTTCCAATAGAAAACAGTGTGCAGATTCTAGGCACGTGACTTCACAAGCGTGTGGAAGCCCACCAGGCGTGGGGAGACGTGCATCTCGGTGGGCGTCAGTGTGTCATGCTGGTTAACTCGAGGCACACACGCATGCACACACAGACACACACATGCGCGTGTGCACGCACGCACACATACACAGACACACCTGAACGCACGCACGCACACATACACAGCCGCGCACACTCACATGCACATCCATGCACACATACACAGACACACCTGAACGCACGCACGCACGCATACACTGCCGTGCACACTCACATGGGCATGCTCACATGCACATCCACGCGCACACACTTAGAGGGGCCGTGCTTTCATCAGATTATCAAAGGGCTTTATGATCCCTAAAGAAGCCCAGAGCGATACGTGGTCCTCCTGTTGAATGGTTTTGTTTATAAGATTCTTTATAGGAGAGACTGTGACCTGAACACATTCTCGCCTCGGTGTTTATTTACGCCGACCCTGAGTTTGTCATCGGGCTTTTATGAGAGGGGTGGGGCGGGTGGGACCGGCCCGGCGTTGGCCTTCCCAGAAAGCACCCCCTGCTTACAGGATGTGCTTCTATCATGGGAGCTCCCCTGGGCTCCCTGCCCTGTTCCCGCCCAGCCCGGGATCAGGAGGGTGTTTGCTTTGTCCCGGGTAGATGGAGCTCTCTGGCCATGGGCGGGCTTTCCATGACGTCGTTCGCATGGGGCTCAGTGGTTGAACATCAGTGGAAGGAAGCAGTGTCTGTCCTCCCGGGCCCCGGCCTGGCCGCGGCCAGCGGCTGAGCAGAGTCTGACATCTGTCTCTCCTCCCCCCAGGATTACACCCTGACCATGTACTTCCAGCAGTACTGGAGGGACAAGAGGCTCGCCTACTCCGGCATCCCGCTCAACCTCACGCTGGACAACCGCGTGGCCGACCAGCTGTGGGTGCCGGACACCTACTTCCTGAACGACAAGAAGTCCTTCGTGCACGGAGTGACGGTGAAGAACCGCATGATCCGCCTGCACCCTGACGGGACGGTGCTGTACGGGCTCAGGTCTGTCTGTCTGTCTGTCTGCCCGCCTGCCCCTCGGGGCCCTGACTGTCTCCCTTGAGGTGGTAATGGCCGGCGAGGCCACATCCTCAAATGAATTAGGAGACATCATGAAACCTCTGAGCTTTGCAGAGAAAGGAATCCTCTAGGATCTGGGGCATCGCTGTGACTAGGACTTGTCACAAGCAAGCCCGGCCAGCGTGGCTCAGTGGTTGAGTGTCAACCTAGGAACCAGGAGGTCAGGGTTCGATTCCTGGTCAGGACACATGCCTGGGTTTCGGGCTCGATCCCCAGTGTGGGGCCTGCAGGAGGCAGCCGATCCATGATTCTCTCTCATCATTGATGTTTCTCTCTCTCTTTCCCTCTCTCTTCCTCTCTGAAATCAATAAAAATATATTTAATGTATTAAAAATATATTTAAAATATAGTCATGAGCAAGGGGACCTCCTGCTTGCACTGCTTTGATCTGATTGAATTGCCAACTCTGAGCACCCAGGCCCCCCAGGCTGGAGTTCCCATATTCTAACCACAAAGGCCCGTGATGAGTATTACTACCCTGACACGGCAAAGCTTTCAAGAACGTTCGCCCAGCGCCTTCTGCAGAGTCGGAAAAAACCCTTGACTGCTGCTGACCCCGGCTCTGGGCTCCGTGGAGTGCTGTCCGAGGCGAGGCGGGGCCGCCAGGATTGATGGGCCTGACTAAACGCGAGGCTCCCTGGTGGGTGCGAGTCATCGCTCCCCAGGCCTCCTAACGCACTCACTCGAACCAGAAAGCTAGGCTGCTTGTCTGGGACCCGAGGAGGTCCGGGGCTTCCCTGGTTACCTTGGAAACCGCCAAAATTTCCCAGGATGCTCCACCGCTGCTAGGGGGTTCCATGCTGTGACTATCGCCCCCTTGCTAAACGGCGCCCTTAAAAAATATTGTGTGTCTTGCATTGACTTTGCACTGGGTTTATGTTGTATTTAATTATTTTTTAAAAAATAACGTTTTTATTGATTTTACAAGGAGAGGAAATGAGAGGGAGAGAGAGAGACATCCATGGGCTGCCCTTGACGGGGATTGGAACCCGAGACCTTTGGGTGCCCCGGGCCAGCGCTCTAACCACTGAGCGGCCGGCCAGGGCAGAGCCTCCTGTCTTTGAAGCGAGCCTGCAGGTCTCTGTGAGCCTCGCCCGGCTGTCAGGAAGGAAACAGCCGGCCACCACAGTCCACGCATGCTCCGCAGCTCCTCGGCCAGCTGCTTCCCTTGAAGGCTGGTCCTCGCGACACCCCTGCCCTTAGACTTTCAAAACCACCAGAGCCATCGAGACGCATTTGACCGGAGAGTCATTTGAATTTTTGGACCAAAAAAAAGCACATCCTTATGTCAAAATACCGATCATTTCATTAAACTCATCTATACTGTGTGCATGATCCCTGTGAACCGAAGGACCATGTACATATATTCTACATCATATGTACACACACACACACACACACACACACACGCCCAATCTATGTATCATGGTTTTGTTATTTTAATATTATATTTTTATTGATTTCAGAGAGGAAGGGAGAGGGAGAGAGAGATAGAAACATCAATGATGAGAGAGAATCATTGATTGGCTGCCTCCTGCACGCCCCACACTGGGGATCGAGCCCACAACCCAGACGTGTGCCCGGACCGGGAATCGAGCTGTGACCTCCTGGTTCATAGGTCGATGTTCAACCACTGAGCCACACCGGCCGGGCCGGAACTGTTGTTAGTCTCCTGTCGATGAAGGTCTAACCCAACAGGGATTGCCTTCCTCCTGGGAGGTCCCCGAGACCCTAGCCGGCCGAGCTGCATCCCTGAGACCTTGGCCCGGCGGCAGCCCAGGCTGGTAGGTCAGGCCCCGTCTAGCTCCCCTGGGCTCCCTGCCCTGTTCCCGCCCAGCCCGGGATCAGGAGGGTGTTTGCTTTGTCCCGGGTAGTTGGAGCTCTCTGGCCAGGGGCGGGCTTTCCATGACGTCGTTCGCACGTCATCCCGGTCTTTTTCTGGGAAACCATGAACCCATGACTCTGACGACTGTGCAGAAACGCCAGTGAGTGCTCCTCACCCAGGGACTCGCGGGCGACCGTGTTCTCGTAGTGAGAAGAGGTTGTTTCCAAGCATCAACTATTTTCTCGCCTGGCCGGCGTGGCTCGGTGGTTGAGCGTCGACCTACGAACCAGGAGGTCAGTTGGGGCCCGTGCCCAGGTTGCAGGAGACAGCTGATCAATGATTCTCTCTCATCGTGTTTCTCCCTCCCTCTCTGAAATCAATAAAAAAAATTTTTTAAAAAATGAAGCTAGAACTTCTTTCAGAAGGTTCAAACAAAGGCTTCTAATTGGTTTGGCCGCCATTTTATTCCAAAACTATATGTATTTTTAATATATTTTATTTATTGATGGGGGGGGCGCATTGATTTGCTGTTCACTCACTGATGCATTCATTGGTTGATACTTGTGTCTGTCCTGACCTGGGATTGAACCTGCAGCCTTGGCGTATCAGGTTGACGCTCTAACCAACTGAGCTCCCCGGCCAGGGGCAAGGCTCACAGAATGAGCCCAGGCGTGCTGAACCCCCAAACCCTTGCTTTGTCAGGGTCCCCCGATTACCTTCCCATGAGCAAAGACGTACGTGATAAATTACCTTCCAGGAGAAGGATTATGCCGTGTTTTACTCCCACCGCTACTCCCGAAGTTAGGGCTGCGCCACCTGCTTCGGGTGTTGGCCTTACGCAGGCCACTGACCACATACCCTCCGTCCTCCCTCCCTCAGACCCAGCAACTCGCCAGCTCACTTGAAACTGGGCTCCTCCAATCCCTGCCCCTCCCAGGCACGCTCACTCCGCCCTTCAGGTCCGGGCCCTCCTCACGCTCACCTGCCAGGTGAGCTCAGACTTTCACTGAACCCCCAGCGGCCGCAGCGGCAGCATCTCCCCTTTACAAAGGCCCATCGGAGTCACAGTAGGTCTGCGCAGCGGCTGTTGTCCCATTAAATGGTGCAGTGCCTGTCCGGGTGCTGAGCTCCGGGCTGGGCCCGAAGCAAGCTCTCCACCAGCGTGGCTACGTCCAGTGAGGGGTGAAGTGAGGATGTGGGTATGCCTGCCTGCGGTCCCCAGGGGAGAAGTCAGCGCCTCTCCTGCGGCCTCGTCCAGTCCTGCACAGCCCTCACGTCTCCACTCGCCCATCATAGTTTTTACTGCCTTCATTTCGACACCTTCCAAGTACGACTTACGTGTAAAGAAAGGACTGGCCCTGGCCCGGGGACCGAGGGGTCTCGGGTTCGATTCCCAGTCCCCAGGGCACGTTACCTGGGTGCAGGATCCCCGCCCCAGTGGGGGGCGCGTGCGGGAGGCAGCGGACGGGAGCCCCCATGGACGTTTATCTCCCTCCTCCCTCCTGGCCTTCCACTCTAAGAAAAGCGATGGAAAAAATATCCTCAGGTGGAGATTAACCCAAAAATTAAAAAAAAATAAGCAAAAAAAGAAAGGACAGACCGGACAGAAGAGCTTCCTGGGAGCCCCTCTCTGCCTGAGGCCCCAAAGCCAACGAGACTCCACGGGAATTTTATGGGACTCGAGGTTTCTGTGTGGCTTTTCCTTTTTTTTAATCCTCACCCGGGGATATTTTTCCATTTACTTTTAGAGAGAGTGAAAGGAAGGGGGTGGGAGAAAGACAAAGACAGAGAGAGAGAGAGAGAGAGAGAGAGAGAGAGGAATATCAATGTGAGAGAGACACATCGATGGGCTGCCTCCCACGTGCACCCCGACCAGGGCCTGGGATCGAGCCTGCAACCGAGGAACAGGACTCAAACCCGGGACCCTTCGGTCTGCAGGCCGACGCTCTAACCACTGAGCAACCCGGCCGGGGCTGTGTGGCTTTCCGGTATCCTGAGCACGTCTTCCGTAGACAGCCTCGCGGCGGACCGGGGGTGTCGGGAGGAGGGGGACCCACTCGTGGCTGATGTGGGAGCCGTTTTCTTGCCGCGCTTCTCACCCCGTCTCTGCCCTCTGCCCCCCACTGTGTGCGTTTCAGAATCACCACCACGGCGGCGTGCATGATGGACCTGAGGCGGTACCCCCTGGACGAGCAGAACTGCACCCTGGAGATCGAAAGCTGTGGGTATCTGCGCGCTGGGCATCGGGTCATGGTCTGGCGGTTTGGCCGGGGCACCGCACACCATCGTCTTGACATTCTTTTTAACCGCCTTACAGATGAGAGGTTTACTCTCTACTCTGCAGATTTCACGGTTGAGAGGGAAGGAGAGAGAGAGGGTCAGGGGGAGGCTCAGGATGAGATCTGCGTTCGAACCTGACTGAGAGGGTCTGTCTGCTTTGCTGAATCTATAGCAAGACAAATACCCCCCACCTCGAGCCGCTCGCTGCGGAGAGAGCAAACACGGAGGTGACTGTGCCGTGCCGTCCTCCTCACACCTCCTCGCGCCTCCCCACGCCCGCGTGGCTGCACTCCCGGGACCCTGGGCAGCTGGAGTAAGAACTCATTTTCCATCGGGGACATGGCTTTGCACACAGAAGCTGTCTCTGCGTCGTGACAGTTTGCTTCCATCTGAAGCGTGTTCGGCGGCCTTACTGATAACTCAGCGTTGAGTGCCCCTGTGTGAGGGGCCCGGGCTGCGTCTGTGGCATCGAATACACACAGGTCCCACCTGCCGCTGGAGCCGCATCTCCGGGCGTCCCTGGATGTGGGGGCTGTGGCTCCTAATCCTGGCCTCTCCCCAGCGGGTTTATAGTTCATCTCCGCTGGATTTAGACGTGTCCGTGTTTATTTATTTTTATTCTTTTAAAATATATTTTTTCTTGATTTCAGAGAGGAAGGGAGAGGGAGAGAGAGATAGAAGCATCCATGATGAGAGAGAATCACGGATCGGCTGCCCCCTGCACGCCCCACACTGGGGATGGAGCCTGCAACCTGGGCATGTGCCCTGACCGGGAATGGAACCGTGACCTCCTGGTTCATAGGTCGGTGCTCAACCACTGAGCCACGCCGGCCGGGCGGCTTGTGGGTGTTTCTGTTGAATTTTTTTGTGGGTGGCAAAGGACTGACTTTGCAGTGTCCCTCGATGCATTTGTGGTGAGAAGGGACTGTCTGCCTGAGGACTGAAGGGTCCCGGGTTCCATTCCAGTCAAGGGCACAGGCCCGGGTTGCGGGCTCGATCCCCAGTGTGGGACGTGCAGGAGGCAGCCGATCCATGATTCTCTCTCATCATGGATGTTTCTCTCTCTCGCCCTCTCCTTTCCTCTCTGAAATCAAGAAAAATACATTTTTTTTAAAAATAAAAGAACAAAAATAGGGTGGGATGGGAGAGCTGAGGTTCTCCAAGCTCGCCACCCGCAAGCCTGAGTCACGCTTCACTCTGGCCACTGACTTCGCCAGCTAAAGGCCGGAGTAGACACCAAACTGGAACAGAACTTCCTGAAACCCCTGGCTGGAGGGCTTGTTTTCTTTTGACCATTTTAATGACGAGGTTGGAAGCTAGTCAGAGCTGCACACTACAGGCCGTATTGGTAATCGTGGCACCTTTGCGGAATGCAGACATAAAAATGCATCGCGTCATTAGGCAAAGCTGTTGAGAAATGGCCAGGATGGTTCTTGATATTTCAGAAACTAAGTGCAAACTGTAGAGAGAGGAATCGATCGAAGGACATAAACACATAAACCTTCGAGGCACAGGCTGGGGCCCGGGCTCAGCGGGTCCCTGGAGCTGCCGGGGGCGCCGCACGGG
>NW_005366635.1:101812-109559 GCF_000412655.1 Myotis brandtii | reverse complement strand
GGGGGTGAGAGATGAGGCCACGGAGGTGGGGCGGCATCAGGGACGTGGACCCGGCCGCACGGGCAGAGCGAAGGCAGGAAGTCGGCCGGTTTGCAGACCCCGAATCAATTTTCTTTTCGAGGTAAAACAAAATCTGCCAGGGGAGGCGGCTGGCAAAGGCCAGACCCAGGAAAAATAATGGTCCTTTGTAACCAGCCACAAAGGGCGGAGAGGGGAGGTGCGGAGGCGGGCGTTAGCCACACAAGGCCCTCGCCCCCAGGCAGCGGGATGCCGCCCAGGTTGCCGGCTGGGAGGGACCCAGGACAAAGAGAGGTCGCTGGGGCAGGACAGAGCCCCAGCCCGCTGGGGGCAGGGCAGGGGGAGGTGGAAGAGTGAAGCCCCTCAGAGCAAATGGCCGCAGGGTGAGGGGCCGCTTACCCAGAGGCCGCAGGGAAAGGGACCATTTTCAGCTTCGCCCTTGACTGCTGTGTGCCCTGGAGGAAGTCGCTCACCCTCTCTGGGCTGCAGCGGCCTCACCTGAACCACGGGCCACAGCGGCTCCTCACGGGAGTGTGGGGTGATGGTGTGTGCGCCCCACTTGCCCAAGGGCGTTCTGCTCCCTAGTCAGCACCCCCACCTCACCACCCTCCCCTCCCCAGCCCTCCAGGGACAGCACAGGCCCCTCTGGGCCTCTTGCATGGAGTCCCGTCTCCTTTTCATTCTCGCCCAGGAAACAGAGGCTACCCAAGGTCCCAGGGGGATGGGGCCACGTGGAAAAAAAATACACACATAAAACTTCTACTCACCCAAAAGCACACCCATCTCAGTGAAAAGCTGGTGTAACAAGCGACTTGTTCCAATTCTTTTCGTTATTCGCTAAGATTGTCTAACTTGTACATGTTAACATCTCATGCTAACGTCGTTGCCCGAGTCTTCCTATTATTTGTAGGAGGAATGTAACACATAAGAGGTGGGAGGCTAAGGATGAGCACACAGCACCTGTGTTGTACCTGCCTCTCTGGTTATCCTTTTGAAACTCACTACTTCCTGTCACCCACAGCATCATTCTGACAATTAGACTCACGCTATGGGCTTCTGATGGCTGGTGATTTTATCAAAATCTTGCAATGGGCCCGGCTGGCATGTCTCAGTGGTTGAGCCTCGACCTGTGAACCAGGAGGTCACGGTTCAATTCCAGGTCAGGGCACAATATATTTTTATTGATTTCAGAGAGGAAGGGAGAGGGAGAGAGAGAGAGAGAGAGAGAGAGAGAGAAACATCCATGATGAGAGAGAATCACGGATCTGCCGCCTCCCGCACGCCCCCCACTGGGGATGGAGCCAGCAACCCGGGCCTGTGCCCTGACCGGTAATTGACCCATGACCTCCTGGTTCATAGTTTGATGCTCAGCCACTGAGCACGCCGGCCGGGCCGGTGACAGCTTCTGGAATGTGGAGCGTAGATACGACGATGCTTCATTCCCGCCCTGTCCCTGCTCCTCTGTCCCTGCAGACGGCTACACCACGGACGACATTGAGTTCTACTGGCGCGGAGGCGACAACGCGGTGACCGGCGTGGAGAGGATCGAGCTGCCGCAGTTCTCCATCGTGGAGCACCGGCTGGTCTCCCGGAACGTGGTCTTCGCCACAGGTGCGTCCTCGCCCACTCTCCCCGCGGACACTGGTCTCCTTGTTTATTTCTTTATATGTTTACTTTTCAATCCTCACCCGAGGATATTTTTCCATGGATTTCTCCAGAGAGTGGAAGGGAGAGGGAGGGAGGGAGAGAGAGAGGAACATCGATGTGAGAAAGACACATCGATTGGTTACCTCCTGCACGAGCCCTGACCGGGGCCCTTGACCGGAATCGAACCCAGGACCCTCAGTCCACAGGCTGACACTCCTGAACTCCTGGTTCATAGGTCGGCGCTCAACCACCGAGCCACGCCGGCCGGGCAGACCCATGTTTGGTAACATAAGCAGCTCCCTGTGGGCAGCCCAGACACCACACATGTCCTTGGGGGCAGGGAGGAAGGGGAGAGGCCTGAGAAGCGGGGGCCCTCCCCCCATTCTTCCACCAGCTCCGTCGGGCAGACAGGAGCACATGGAGTGGCTGGGGGCCACCCCTGGGTTCCCGGGCTTCTCAAAGGCATGCGACCCGTCGATCACAGATGTAGAGCCAGCTCTGGGCGCCCCGCGCCCGCCCGCCTGACCCCGTCTGTTCTGCAGGCGCCTACCCGCGGCTCTCCCTGAGCTTCCGGCTGAAGAGGAACATCGGGTACTTCATCCTGCAGACCTACATGCCCTCCATCCTCATCACCATCCTCTCCTGGGTGTCCTTCTGGATCAATTACGACGCCTCCGCCGCCAGGGTGGCCCTGGGTAGGTGCGCTTGTATTGTATTGATCTTTGCTTGTTTTAAAGATCATTCTTTATTGTGGAAAGTGTCACGTAGGCCCCCTTTGCCCCATGGGCCCCCCAGCCGCCCGGGTAGGTGCTATTCTAAACCCATATCTGAAATGTGTGTGAACCGTGTCGTTACGGCATTAGTGAGGTCAAAGGCCAGAGGTCAACAGCAATGTTTTGCCATCCTGACACCAGTCTTGTCCACGGCATCATTTTCTATCGTTTTTTATTGTGGAAAGTGTCACGTAGGCCCCCTTTGCCCCATGGGCCCCCCAGCCGCCCGGGTAGGTGCTATTCTAAACCCATATCTGAAATGTGTGTGAACCGTGTCGTTACGGCATTAGTGAGGTCAAAGGCCAGAGGTCAACAGCAATGTTTTGCCATCCTGACACCAGTCTTGTCCACGGCATCATTTTCTATCGTTTTATTAAAAACTATGTTTTTATTGATTTCAGGGAGAGGGGGAGAGAGAGAGGAACATCCACGATGAGAGAGAATCACGGATCGGCTGCCCCCTGCACGCCCCCCACTGGGGATGGAGCCCATCTTCACTATATAAAATAAATTACTAACCTCAACACAAGTACAAATAGAAATTAATTAAGAAATTGGCTAGTAGTCCTTGGCTATGACCATATGGTAATATTCATACTTACATTGGTGACAAGTGTAAAACATACTTTTGAAGTTATTTATTCCATTATATATTGGAAGGTAAATATAAGGATGCTATTATAGAACTCAGCAGAGAAGAGGACAAGATTTTTACAGTTATTGCCCCCTGCCTTGAGAATTAACAAAATTACGTATTTAATAAAGGATCTTAAAGTATATTTGTAAGAGCTAAACACTAAATTTGGTTTTAGTTTTTTTAAATAGAGGAATTGTGAGAAGATAAAGTAGAAAAAGACAGCAAAAACCCCCAATATATATTGTTTGGACATACAAAACAATCATCACTCATTATTTGTTAAATATCTTGTTAAAATGTGCCAGGGACTGTTTTAAGTATTTGATATTCATTTCACAGCAGCCTTTGAGGTTGAGGAATCTGCCGAAGGTGGTGAAGTCAGTTTTTAAGCCCCGGCATTCTGACTCCGTACCATATTTTCAACACTAGCCTCCTGATTTATTGATTAATACTTAGGGCAGTTGTACTCCTTCACTTTTCTTACAGAATATACTATTTGGCAACTATAGATATTAAAGTCAAACATGAACTGTTCAACATTTATTCTTAAACACTAAGAACCCTTTTTAAACTTTATTTTTATTGTTGACACTGTTACAGATATCCCCATTCCCCCCTACCCCTTTGCCCACCTCCACCCAGCTCCTGCCCCCCTTTCCCTCTGGCCTTCACCACACACTGTTGTCCATGTCTGTGGATTATGCATATATGTTCTTTGGCTAATCCCTTCACCCTTTTTTTCAGAGAATATTTTAAATGGAGAACAACTTAATTGCTATACAGATATGTGATGGGTATATATAGATAGTTATAAACTGGACCAGCTTTTCTTATACAAAATTACCATTCTTTCTAAGACTGGTAATTGTTTACCTAAAATGTCACTGTACTTAATTCAATCATTACCTTACAAAATGTATGAGAAATCTATCTCTCACAGGTCTGGATGCTGGGAGTCTGAGATCATGGTGCTGCCATGGTTGGAGGAAGGCCCTCTTCTGGGTCGCAGATTTTTCATTGTATCCTCATGTGGCAGCAAGGGCCACCAATTGTTAATGAACTTTAAAATGGGAAAAGTTACGCCCTGGCTGGTTTGGCTCAGTGGATAGAGCGTCGGCCTGCGGACTGGAGGGTCCCGAGTTCGATTCGGTCAAGGGCACGGACCTCGGTGGCAGGCTCCATCCCTGGCCCCGGTCAGGGCGCTCTGGGTCGGCGCTCTGGACTGGGTCCTTGGGCGTTACCACGGCTCATTCATTGTCATCCGTCCCTAGCGGGATTGTTGCCCAACCAGCATGGCCCCAGGGAGCCCCTTTGTGTTAGAGCTGAGAGCCCTGGGGTGGGGGGTGGAGGGGGGCTGTGCTTCCCCTGGACTGGGACCAGCAGCCTCCTGCACACCCTGACTGGGGATCGAGCCTCGACCTCCTGGTTCCTAGGTCGGCGCTCACCACTGAGCTGCGAGGGCCTTTGCCAGGAGGCTCTGTGCTCCCAGCAGCTGCCTCTGTGACTCGATGCTGTGGACGCGCCCCCCCCCCCTTCCCCGTGAATCCCGAGCAGTTTTCCTCGTACCCAGCGGCTGTGCAGCCGTTCGG
This sequence comes from Myotis brandtii, assembly GCF_000412655.1. Classification (NCBI taxonomy): domain Eukaryota; kingdom Metazoa; phylum Chordata; class Mammalia; order Chiroptera; family Vespertilionidae; genus Myotis; species Myotis brandtii. The sequence continues at coordinate 104,895 of NW_005366635.1, read as the reverse complement.
TTGAATAGCGAACGCTCCAGACATCCCCGAATTCACTTACTTTCTCTCGGACCAGGCGGGCAGTGCGCCTCCTGACCTTGATTTATCTGTGTTTAACCTCTATTTGTTCCTGACGGTGGTGTTGTGTGTTTTTTTACCCACGGCCTGGGGGTGTTTTGCAAGGTGACCAAGCGCGTGTCTGAATGTCATCAGGTGGCAGAAGGGCCTTGTCCTCGACCAGGAGTCAGAGCTGCGGGCTGACATTTTCGCTCTTGTAAAGAGAGGGTTCCATCCCCCACAGGACAGCTGCCTTCGCATTTTCCCTAGAACGAGAGCGTCTTGCTCATGGGGAAGCTCGAAGGCCGGTCGGGAATGCGATGTCTGCCGTGTCCCAGTCGGGACACGCGTTTTAGGAAGAAACAAACATCCCCCTGGGATCCGTTTCGCAGGCGACGTTTTGTTCTGTTCTATTTGCATGTTCACGCCTGTCCAGGGAGAGAGCAGGGAGAGAGACTGCTGCAGTCGACGGTTCCCACTGGTGGATACAAGACAGACGCCTCAAAGAAGGCGTAGTCAGGAAATGGAGGGGAAAGATTCCTATACATGTGGTTGATCCTTCATTGGGGATCCCGAAATGTAAGCTGTTGTGGGAGTTTGCAACTGCCTGGGCGATCGGCCCCCAAGCCTCCGTATTGTGCCAGATTCAGTGGTATTTGTTTAAAGTGTTTGGTTTCTAAGATTTAACAGATTATAATAACCCTTTAATTCTTTCAGAAAAATAACAGTCCCCTATTATAACTTTTCATGGACATTTTCCACACATGGGTTCCCAGGAAAATGAAATCTTTTACATCAAAAGGGGCCGATGAGTTTACACTGAGGCATAAACCAGTTCCTTCCGGGACTATTATCTCCGTTACACGTTCACCCACTCGACACGGGAGCGACGTCCTGGGCCCGGCCCGCGTGGGTCAGCGGCACCGGGAGGCCGCCTGTTAGATCCCGGTCCCGGGCACGGCCCTGTCTCTCCGGCACTGACGTTTCTCTGTCTCTTGCCCTCCCTTCGGGTCTCTAAAAATCAACGGAAAAATACCCTCGAGTGAGGATTAACAACAACAAAAAGAAAGAAAGAACGGAGATGGAGTTTCCATCCAGTCATGCCCACGTGGGCATCTTGAAAGACGCGATTTGATTTTCTCTTCCGTAATTTTGTCTCCGTCCTGTGAAATTTCAATCTGAAAAGGCCCCCCTCCCCTTAGTCTGTGTGGGAATTTTTCAATCAGGGAAATACAATCACCAAGCCCCAACCCCCCGCCCCCTTAAACCTCCCAAATGGCATTTCCCACCAACACAGAGCTCGGCTTTGACACGTGTGCGGGTTCCGTCATCCACAGGCCGAGGCTGCAGGACACGTGGGTCAGGGTTTGCCTTGGGAAACGAGCTTTCCCCGCCGGCCGGCCGGCCTCCTGCCTGACCATGCGCATGTCCCCCCTTAGGTGGACGCCCACGGGAATATCCTGCTGACGTCCCTGGAGGTGCACAATGAGATGAACGAGGTGGCGGGCGGCCTCGGGGACACCCGGAACTCCGCCATCTCCTTCGACAACTCAGGGATCCAGTACCGGAAGCAGAGCGCGGCCCGGGAGGGGCCCGGGCGGCACCTGGGGGACCGGGGCCTGACCCACAAGAAGACGCACCTGCGCCGGCGGTCCTCGCAGCTCAAGATCAAGATCCCCGACCTGACCGACGTGAACGCCATCGACCGGTGGTCCCGCATCGTGTTCCCCTTCACCTTCTCGCTCTTCAACCTGGTCTACTGGCTCTACTACGTCAACTGAGCGGCCGGCGGTACCCGAGTTTCGCTTTTCTTTTCCTCAAAGACGTCACCTAACAACACTGAGTGGAATATTCCTCTGCCTGTCGAGTTTTTCTACCTGCTCACAAGCACACACTCACACACACACACACACACACACACAGACACACACACGCACACAGATAACATACGCAGTTGTATATATATGTGACCTTTCTCAGCATATATATAAGACACACGTGTCTATGAGGATGTATGTGTATATGTTTCTACACGCGGGTGTACGCACCCCCGTGGGTTGCCAAACACACACACGTACATGTGACCTACCTGTTTGCAGCTCTGGACAAACTCCACGCAGGATGCACATGCGAGAAAGTCACGGTGCGTGTTTTTTAAATGCAAGGGACGAGCGTTGTCTGAATATCATGCCTTGAGAATGAGGGCGGGACCCCTACTGTCACCCCAAACTGTGTCTCTTGTTCCCCTAAGTTACAGCTGTTTTGGTTTTAAAAAAAAACCGAAAGACAAACTCTCAGTCGTCAGAAACCCGGACAGCGATGTTGCTGGTGTCAGAGGACTCACCCCCCCCGCCGCCCCGACCTCCCCGCTCCGGCCACTCTGCCCATGGACTGGGCAAAGGCGCGCGGCCTTCTCGGCGATGGGGTGTCCGTGGCTGGACAGTGTCCCGGACGAGGTGGGCTCGCCCCCTGCCGTCCGACACGCAGGCGGACCCCACGCTGGCACCGGGACCTCCCCTGCGGGGGACCCGTCGGACCGGAAGGCCTCTCCTCTCCTCGGCGTCAGGACTCTGGTGTTGGCTCGGAGGGGACCAGCTCGCCTGTCCTTGTGGGAACTCAGTGGCGACCGATAGCTGACGTGTCCCGTCGCCGACAGTGTCACCCTCGCCCCCCCGCGTCCCATCTCTGGGTCTCTAGGCTGGGATTTCCCGGAAGCGTGGCCGTCTCAGGACCTTGGTTCCGCTAAAGGTAAAGCCACCGGGGCGGCCTCCCGGACGTGGTGTGTGGACAGCGGGTGCGTCCGCGTCATGTGCATCTTCTGTCGAGTTCCCGGCCGTGTCTGTGCTTGCTCCATGGCAGCATGCCGCGTCGCGCTCTCTCCACGACGCACCGCTTTCTGTCCCCCTAGAACCTCAGAGGGAAGCGCACACATCCTGCCGTTAGGTGTCGGAAACCGAGACACACCCTCACGCCTTCATTTCTGCCTCTGACATCCGTCACTAAGCACATCCGACCCCGGCTGGCCCGGCTGGGGCGCGGCGGGGGCC
>NW_005366635.1:83310-101774 GCF_000412655.1 Myotis brandtii | reverse complement strand
CACACACACGCACACACACCTCTCCATCCGATCCACAGCCTCATGCGTATCTGGGACTTTTTAAAAGCGCGTAGACACGTGACCAGGTGCACCGGTTTCATAGACGCGACCTTAACTTCCTACTTAGACGAGATCTTTCTAAAGAAAAAAGAGATGATATATTTTTTGTAAACAATCTTTCTATCACAGGCATCCGTAGCCTGGAAGGACGGCCGTTATGCAAACAGATGTCACAGTGCAGTGAGCGCATTTGGAGAAGAAAGAAAGGGGGGAAAAGCAAGCTAGTCAGGACAGAACCGCCAAATTAAGACTTTTCTCCCCAAATGCCACTCACGCCTCGCCCTCTCCGTTCTGCCCCAGGACCAGGGTCAGCCAGCCCCCCATCGTAACCAGCCTTTGTCTGTGGGCGTCTCTAGCAGCCCAGAGCCCCCCGAGGGTAAACAGCCAGCCACAGGGTCTCACGCTAGAAGAAGGACCAGTTTTTATGGAACCCTTTCCCTTCCTTCATTCCTCCCTCCCCTCAGCATCTCCTCCAGGTCCTTCTCCCTGGGGGGCTTTTTCTCTAGAGACTCGCCAGTGACCTCTTTTAATTTTTGTTGATTTCAGGGAGGAAGGGAGAGGGAGAGAGAGAGAGAGAAACATCCATGATGAGAGAGAATCACGGATCGGCTGCCTCCCGCACCCCCCACATGGGGATCGAACCCACAACCCGGACCTGTGCCCTGGCCGGGAATCAAACTGTGACCTCCTGGTTCATAGGCCGACGCTCAACCACGGAGCCACGCCGGCCGCGCTGGTACCACTGTTCTCCGCTCACACCGAGCGACCACCTTTCCCAGCATGCTTAGGGTGTGGGCTCTCGTCTCGAGCCGATCATCACTAGGTTTTATTTTATTTTTTTTACATGCATTTTTATTGATCTCAGAGAGGAAGTGGGGCGGGGGGGAGAGAAACATCCATGATGAGAGGGAATCAGTGATCAGCTGCCTCCTGCACCCCCCACACTGGGGATGGAGCCCACAACCCGGGCCTGTGCCCTGACCGGGAATCGAACCGCGACCTCCTGGTTCACAGGTCAATGCTCAACCACTGAGCCACACCGGCCGGGCCCATCACTAGATCTTAAAGGCGGCCCTACCTTTGTGGGCGTCTCTGACAGCTCAGAACCCACTGTCGTCTGAAGCGAAGTCCGCAGTCTCACGCTAGAAGCAAGGACTGGCCTTCATGAAGCCCTTTCCCTTCCTTCATCCCTCCCTCCCCTCAGCATCTCCTCCCGGTCCCGCTCCCTGGGGGCATTTTTCTCTAGAGACTCGCCAGTGACCTCTCGGCCTCCGGCTGTTCTCTGACAGTTTTTCTTTTTCCCGTGGGCGACACTGGGGGAGCTTAGAAGTCAGACAGATCGGGGAGAAACCTAGTAAGTGGCCTTATCATTGTTAACACGTCACAGAAACAATGACCTTGGTCCCTTCCGATGCTTCAGGTGGCTTTTTCCGTACCCGGTCACTCAAGGAGGAGGGCCCCCCAAAACGCAAAGGAACGTGGACAGAAACCCAGTCATTGGTCGCTTTCCGTACGACGGGCACAGCTGTTGGGAACTGTGACATTCATCCTTCCTGGTAGAGCAGCGACTCACAACACCTCTGACGCGTTAGTGGAGGGATCCAAACATCCAAGGCAGAGACCCCCCCGGGGCTCAGAAGCGCGACAGTCGGCTTCCCAAGGTTTTCTGGATCTAAATTTGCATGGTATCATCCTAGTAGCTTTTGAGCTTTTTATATGCTTTTGGCACCAAGACGGGGACCCACAACTTTATAGACACTGCGATGAAGTCAACATAATAGCTCTAACTATAAATAGTGTTTATAACTACACACACGCACACGCACATGCACACGCACACACAGATACATACGTATATTCTGTAAAAAAAAAACACACAACTTTTTAAGATCCTTGGGTATGTGTTTGCTTTACTCCATTTCAGAAGAAAACGAGTTTTCTTCCAATCCGATTATTTTATAGCTTCTCCATTTTGTAAACGTGGTGAGGCCCCCCCGAGACGCAGGACTCTGGCTGTGCTAGCGGGAGAGACTTGCGTCGGGTCCTCCGTCCGTCACGCGGACCTCTTGCCGCTACACAGCCCTTCCTGGCGTCGATGAGCGAGCCGGACCGATCATTCCGCACCCAGACCTTGGACGTTTCCTGCCGGGCGGCTGTTCCCCGCGCCCGGGCCTCTCGAGCGAGGAGAGACGGGTTGAATTTGGGATATCATGCTCTTTCTTTCTCCACAACTGAATGGAATAAAAAAAAAAGTTAATTTTTCTAAGTAGTCCTGTCTTTCCGAAATGCTTCCAAAGGGGCTCAAAATGTACAGACGAATCTTATTATGTCCGCGTCCAGATATACTTGAGACAATTCAAGAGCCCGGCTCCGTCACTCCCCGCGCACAAAGACGGACAACACTTGAGTCATCGGTGAAAACAGTGTTTGTTATGTTGTTCATCGATCTCCCCTCCCCCGCAGCCCCGGGCCCTCGAGAGAGGTTTCACTGTCTATACCATGAGCCATTCATTCCCCTCTCGGTATGAAACGAGCTAGGAAATATGTCATGAGGATGTTCTGTTAGCACTGGAAATCACAAGTACACCTGCAGTAGCGGGGTTTGCTGGGTTTTTTTAAAAAATATTTTTATTGATTTCAGGGAGAGAAAGGGAAAGGGAGAGAGGGACAGAAACATCCATGAGAGAGAATCATGGATCGGCTGCCTCCCTCATGCCCCCCAATGGGGATCGAGCCCGCAACCCGGGCCTGTGCCCTGACCAGGAATCGAACCCTGACCTCCTGGTTCCTAGGTGGACGCTCAACCACGGAGCCACGCCGGCCGGGCAGTAGCGTGTGTTTGTAACGCCAGCACCCGGAACCCTCGACATGGCCAGTCATTCCCGTGGAAGGCGCTCCTCCCCTGCCCAGCTCTGGCATTATTCCCACCCAGGGAATTCCAGGGGTGACGCCAAGTGGGTTTGGGGCTGGTTTTAAGGGGACAGGAACCTCCCAGCCGTAGAATCTCAATCTCAGCGTCTGGGAGAGCGTCCCATGGGTGTGGGTCCCACGAGGGGGACCTAAGAGAGAGAACAGGTCCAACTTGGGACCCGGAGTTCTTTCTTTGTCGCCCCGAGAACCTCCCGAGCCTGGATCACCCACCGGCCTCTCTCCCTGAGGGCCCAGCCCCGTGAACGCGGTTGGTCATTCTCGTCCTGCTGTGTTTCTGTGCCACGTCAGCGGGTCGGTCCCAGGTAAATACAGGCCTGCCCGCGGGGACAGGCGATGGCCGTCGCGATCAGTTCCCAGCCCCGTGAACGCGGTTGGTCATTCTCGTCCTGTTGTGTTTCTGTGCCACACGTCAGCCGGTCCTTCCCAGGTAAATACAGGCCTGCCCCGTGGGGACAGGCGATGGCCGTCGAGATCAGTTCCCCTGAGGATGTCCTCTCGCTGTAAAGATAAAACCCAATTTTGCTTACGCACAGAATGGATGTCATTCGGGGCGGGAGGTGGAGGGGGGGTGCATGTAGCATTTGACATGAAAAAAACAACTAAACAGCAGCATTGAGTGATAGGTACCATCTGAAACTTGTGGATGAGCAAATTCCAATTTATTAAAGGACGAAGGGACTTCAATGTGAAGCTGAATTTATTGTTGCTACCGTGGCCCTCGGACGCTGAAATGTTCAAACTCGGCCCAGATGCGCGTTCCCAGCGTGGGGCGCCCGCCCACTGGGGGGGGCAGTTTGATGTTAAGGGGGGCCATTCGAGAATGCGTCATTAACAGTGCATGTTTTGCATTTCTTAGGGTTCTAGGGGCCTCATAGACCGTTTATACATATATATTGTGACCTATCTATGCATCTCAGTTCTCTGTTATATGTTTTGAAACTTTATTTGCTATTTTCTCATATCCCTTCATATTATTATTATTATTTAACAATTCCTTAGTGAGTTCTTCCTAAGTACGCCCTTTTGTTTTTCATGGACACCATGTTCTTTGGAAGCTTGTTTAGACCGAGTTCATGGCCTTAGAGGCTTCCTCCACATGAACAGGAGCTCACTTTGTGGATAATAAGAATTCTGTGTGTGGGGGGGTGGGGGGCAGGATGTTAGAGATGCTCAGGGGGGCGTGGCCAGAACAAGGGTGGGAGCCACTAGACTAGACGGAGGGATCCATCCCCATCGGATTGCGTGTGGGGTCCCCCGTGTATTTCTGGGGGAGAACGGGATGGGTGGGGACCTTCCTGCCACCCAGTCTGGAGAAATGGATTCAGCCCCAGCTAGTTTGGCTCAGTGGATAGAGCGTCGACCTGCGGACTGAAGGATCCCAGGTTCAATTCCCAGTCAGGGCACATGCCCGGGTTGTGGGCTCGATCCCCAGTGGGGAGAGTGCAGGAGGCGGCCGATCCATGATTCGCTCCCCTCGTTGATGTTTCTAATTCTCTCTCCCTCTCCCTTCCTCTCTGAAATCAATAAAAATATACTTGAAAAAAAAATAAAAGATGTCTAAAACAATAAAATTTAAAAGAAACAACAAAAAAAGAGAAAGAAACGGGAGAAAGAGACGGAGGGCTGAGTGTACGGAGCTGGTTCCAGGACCGGCTGATTTTTTTTTTCCTTCTTTTTCCGAAATAATATGGAAGCGAGGCCTGGAAACGAGATTCACACCCCATGAATATTAAAAGGATTAAAACCTGTGCTCATAACGCTGCCCCTTCTGTCGACGGCGCTCGATAATTTCCCCGTCACTCCGGCCCACTTTACCGCATACCCAGACTCAAGTGGATGTAATAGCCCGGCGAGCTGACAATCACAGAGAAATATGCAATCCCCGGGCCTCAGACTCAATAGGCAGCGTTATTAGAGAAATACGCGACTCTCGAGCATCAGATCCAATCGGCAAAGTTATTAGAGAAACACGCGTTTCTCAGACATCAGGTTCAATAGGCAACGTTGTTAGGGAAATAGGTAACGTTATTTATGGATTCGGAGTTGCTACCCGGCACGGGAATAACAATACGAATGCTGGCAACGTCAATGAGGAAAATATTCAGTTACAGACCGTGAGGAAATTTGGGGGGTGGGGTGGAGGGGCGCATTATGTTCTCTCTCTTCTTTTTATTAAAAAAAAAACACACACATTTTTTTCAGCTACAGTTTACATTCAGCATAATTTTATATTAGTTTGTGCAGCGGTCTGCAAACTCATTAGTCAACAGAGCCAAATATCAACAGTACGACGATTGAAATTTCTTTTGAGAGCCAAATTTTTTAAACTTAAACTATATAGGTAGGTCCATTGTTATTAACTTAATTAGGGTCCTCCTAAGGCTTAGGAAGAGCCACGCTCAAGGGGCCAAAGAGCCGCATGTGGCTCGAGAGCCGCAGTTTGCCGACCACGGAGTTTGTGTGACTCCTGTCCTTCGAATGGGTGCCTAACGTCGTCTCTGAACGGGTGGGGAGAAAAACCATCTGGGATATCCTTAAAATCGATGGCCTATGTGTTCAGGAACCCATCCAATTATGGTCAGAGACGACACCACGATCCTCTCTCAGCTGTTTTTGCTGGCACCTGAATAGGTCTGTGGTTGCCCTGAGCGAGGGATGATGGAACCCGGTTCTTCTGTAAGCCCAGCCCTTCCCAGACCCTCGGGATATAAGGCACAGCTATAAATATGAGCTACACTGGAGACGCATTTGAAATTCCAGAGCCGTCCTTTATTCATGAAACAGAATGTGCTCATGTATTTATTTATTAATGTGTCTCATTATACTTGCATGTCTAGCTACATGCCAGTCATTTATAATGCTTTTTAAATCCTCACCTGAGGATCTGCTTCTAGGTTTCATCTCTTTTCAAATTTTTTATATGTTTTTATTGGTTTCAGAGAGAGAGAGAGGAAGGGAGAGGGAGAGAGAAAGATAGAAGCGCCAATGATGAGAGAGAATCCTCGGCCGGCTGCCTCCTGCACGCCCCACAGTGGGGATCGAGACCGGGAATTGAACCGTGACCTTTCGGGGCACAGACAAGACCCAATCAACTGAGCCATAGACGCCAGGGCTGCCTATTGGTTTTAGAGAGAGGAGACCGGGGAGAGAGAGAGAAAGAAACATCGATGTGAGAGAGAAGCATCGATCAGCTGCCGCCTGCATTACCCCTACTGGGGGTTGAGCCCCCAGCCCGGGCATGTACCCTTCGACCTCCTGGTTCTCGAGTTAATGCTCAACCACCGAGCCACACCCACTGGGCTCATTACTCCTTTTATGCCCAAAGAAATGATTGTGATGGAACACACCCATTTCTGCAACACTAGAATTTGATGACTCATCTAATCTGCCTAACAAGGCGTTACAAACAGCTGTTTGACACCACCTTGTCCCTCGTCTGTCTTGCCCTTCCTGCCTTCTCTCCCGGGCGTGGGATGCAGCGTGTCGCTGTGGGCTGGATGTTCGTACGAGCAGCAGGAGGGTGCGAGGAACACTGGCGAGCGATTCTGTTATACGAACATGGTGGACACCTCCCCCTGGCTTTTCCTATGGGTTGCAGGGGTCCGAAATTCACCAAGACCGTCTTCACCGTCTTTTTCTTCCAGAGAAAGTCATTGGAAATGTTTTATTTTTTAAATATATTTTTTATTGATTTCAGAGAGGAAGGGAGAGGAAGGGAGAGGAAGGGAGAGAGAGAACATCAATGACGAGAGAGAATCGTGGGTCGGCTGCCTCCTGCACACCCCACATTGGGGATCGAGCCCGCAACCCGCGCATGTGCCCTGACCGGGAATGGAACCGTGACCTCCTGGTTCCTAGGTCAACGCTCAACCACTGAGCCACACCGGCTGGGCTGGGAATGTTTTAAATCACAGCCAAGTGAGCTGTGGACCGCCCTCCCTGCCCTCCTAGGCCAGTGCTGCCTCGATTGTGAAGAACGGCCTGAATTAAACGCAGGTTCCTGAGTAGCAGGCAAGCCCTCTTGGTGAGCATGAAAAGTGTCTCAGCCGGTTGATATTCAATTATTCATCACAGGGTCTGAGTGGGGGAGCCGTCTCCCGGTTCCCACATGCTCAGTACCCGCTGTAGGTACCGTTGTCATGGAGACCGCTTGCGGGGCTCTCACAGACCTTGACTCCCATGTTGACAGGGGAACGGATAGACGGAAACTCCCTGGGGAAGCCGGGTGGTGCCAGGGTGCTAGGGGAGCTCCGTGCCCCTTCGGGGTGTGCTCTCATAACATTCAAAAGGCCATCACAGGCCCTGGCCGGGTAGCTCAGTTGGTTAGAGCATCATCCTGATCTGCCAAGGTTGCAGGTTCGAGCCCCGGTCAGGTCAGGGTGCCTACAAGAATCAGTCAATGAACCCTGGCCGGTGTGGCTCAGTGGAGAGAGCATCAGCCTTCGGACTGCAGGGTCCCGGGTTCGATTCCGGGAAAGGGCACACGTACCTCAGCTGCATGTACCTCGGTCGCAGGCTCGATCCCCAGCCCCGTTGGGGTGCGTGCAGGAGGCAGCCAATCTATGTGTCTCTCTCACATCAATGTTTCTCTCTGTCTGTCTCTCCCCCTCCTTTCCCCTCTCTCTAAAAACCGATGGAAAAACTATCCCCAGGTGAGGATGAACAACAACAGAATCAACCAATGAACCGTGGCCGGCGTGGCTTGGCGGTTAGAGCATCACCCCTCAAACCGAAATGTGGAGGATTCGATTCCCAGTCAAGGGCACACACCTGGGTTGCAGGTTCGCTCCCCGCCCCTTGTCAGGGCGAGTGCGGGAGGCAACCAGTCGATGTGTCTCTCTCACATCAACGGTAGATCCAATGGCTCGTTTTGCATTCATTTTTTTCCTAGTACCAACAATGCTAAATATTTGCAGCTGTCCTTATAAATGACATTCTACAGGGGCCCTTAGCTGGCCACTCTGATCCCACCCGGAGCCACTATCACCTCTGAGTTTTCTCAAGACCAACCCCCCGACCCCCTCTGTGGTGGGGCACAGCCTGCATGAGGGCACAGCCCCCCAGTTCTGCAGCCCGGGAGGCCTCCCGAGTTCTCACCAGCCCCCACTCGGCCTCAGCAACTGGTTAAAAATGCTTCGTTCGTTCCACTGGTGTCCAGGGGTCAGCCGACCTGCTGGTTCCTGACCTCCTTCAGATTTCCTGCTAATTATTTCCTCCGAGACCTCATCTTTCTACTTCGAATCAAAAAATGTTCTTCATTTGAAGTTTTTCAGCTTTTTTTTTTTTTGGTTCCATGGGGGGAGCAGTAATACCATTTCCAGCTCTCTGCATCCGTCTCCACGTTGAAATTGGAAAACTCGACGTCCCGTTACACATCAGACCAGCCGTTCACGTTGTGCAGAGGATGACATGCTTAGCATTTCTGCATCTCGGCTGATCCAATCAGAACAGAATATCTACCCGGTCAAGGGCGTCCCCATGCCCCCCAATTCATCTTCTGCCAAATATGAGATTTTAAAAAAATATTCCCTTAATTGCTGACAAAAAGAAAATATACAGCCTACTTCGTGTAATCAGAACTATCGCTGGCCAGCCGTGCGAGTAGCTTTCAGCTGCCGTTTCCAGAGACATCGATCACGACGTAGCAAACTCGAAATGCACCATCCTCGAGCGACTTAATCAACGCAAACATTTAAGCGGCCTTTTCTCCCCCCACCTCGTATATGTTGAGTTAACAGAAAAGCACGTCCCTGTGACCGCGTGGAGAATTATGGCCTTAATTAGGAGGAAGCCAGCAAGCTGCAAAAGACTCCCAAGTCCAGCACCTCAGACCTAATCACAATTTCCCAACTGCGCTGGGTCTCCTAACAGAATTAGATGGAAATCCTCCGGAGAAAACACTTTTCTTGCAAGGTTGCAAATATCGCTTTGCCTCGTCCCCCCCACCCCCACCCCACGGGGTAACCCAGAAATACTAAATCCTTCCAGAATAATCTAGTTTGTCAAGTTTGGTTACCGAGAGATCAAAGGGACCCAGGGGTGAGGTGCCTGCCTGTCAGTCTGACCTGGCAAAGGGACCCTTGGCTGAGGGGGGTGGGCCCATCAGAAGCCCGGGAAGCTGATTGGTTGCTGTGAAAAGCCTCCCGGCTCCAATGCCAGGTGGATATAGAAGTCTCACTGGGTGACCCCAGCTGGGCCTGTAGGTGGGTGGGCGAGTTCTCGCTCACCTGGGGCAGGTGGGCCCCAAAGGCCGAGGCTCCCATATGAAACAGAAGCCCTCCTCCCCTCTGGGCACCCGGGAGCCATGACCCCTCCTCCCGGGACCTGCTTTTTCAAGGCCCGTCCCGCCCAGGGCTCCTGCCCATAAAGAGAGAACAAGGCGGCTGCGTGCGCTGTGAATGGAACTTCTGCCAAGTCACTGAAATACACTGGTTTTTTTTTTCTCACCAAATAGGAAGCATAAACCTCATACAATCACATAGCATCATTAAAACGATTGTTTTTAAGGGAAGTGACTGGCAATTTTTTTAAGATATGTGTTATTGATTTTCTACAGAGAGGAATAGAGAGTCAGAAACATCGATGAGAAAGAAACATCGATCAGCTGCCTCCTGCACGCCCTCCCACTGGGGATGTGCCTGCAACCAAGGTACATGCCCTTGACTGGAATCGAACCTGGGACCCTTCAGTCCACAGGCCGACTCTCTATCCACTGAGCCAAACTGGTCAGGGCATGGCAATTTTTTTAAATGTGTTTCTTATTGATTGTAGAGAGAGAGGTAAAGAGAGAGAGAGAGAGAGAGAGAGAGAGAGAGAGAAACATCGATGAGAGAGAAACATCAACATCTATCGGCTTCCTCCTGCACGCCCCCCACTGGGGATCACACCCGCAAACCAGGCTTGTGCCCCGACCGGGAACCGAACCGGTGACCTTAGTGTGTGGATTGACGCTCAACCGCTGATCCACACCGGCCGGGCCACAGTGCTTCTTGCATTTCCAGCTTCCTTGTCTCCGGGCCCCGGAGTACAAGTGCTTGTCCTTAGCCCCTTAGAGGGTGGGAGGATGAAAGGAACAGTGGATTTTCCAGGCGGGATCCCTGGGACCCTGACCCTGAGCCCTGAGCCTGCCCCTGCCCACAGTGCCAAGGCTGCTCTGCCAGCCTGAGGGCTGAGGAGCCCAGCACCTGGGCTCCCCACAACCAGCACCAGGTGTGGGGGAGCGAACCCTGGTTGCTTTAAGCACCTGGATTCGGGGGCTGTTATGACCTCAATACACCACAGCTTATCCTGGAGGAGACTCCAGCACCTGCATGATCGTCACCGCTTCTAAATGGCGTGCGATTTCAGGACAAAGGCGGCAGCAGCCTTTGCACCCAAATCCGAGGTCTTTTCATCCAGCCGTTGCTCATAAACAAGGCTCTTTGAATTGAGATGTATTCAACCCGACCACGCAGTAAAGGGGAAACTGTGTTTCTAGGGCGGAGGGAAGTGAAACAGGCAGAGCCGGGATGCTGGGTGGTGGCGGTCGGGGGCTTTCCGGTGACTGTTTTCTGGCGGCGTCTACGACGTCACCGAGCAAAAGGATTCACTGTGTTTTCGGAGACGAGAATGAAGTTGTGCTGATTCTACGCAGAGGGCTTTTCTTCTCCTGACGCGGCTGTTTCTCAGGGCGACACAAACGTGTTTGCTCTGCCGTAGTGTTAAGCAGCCGGTGGGCCCCTAAAAGGGGGCCCTTGCCATTTAGGAAAACCTCCTACACGCTCAGCATTGAATGAGCAGCCTCGGGGTTTGGGAACCATCCTAACTAGAAAGTGAGCAGCAATTTTTTGTTTGTTTTTTAGGTTTTTAAACATATTTTTTTATTGATTTCAGAGAGAGGAAGGAAGAGGGAGGGAGAGAGAGAGAAACATCCATGATGAGAGAGAATCATTGATCGGCCGCCTCCTGCACGCCCCCTACAGGGGATCGAACCTGCAACCTGGGCCTGCAACCTGTGACCTCCTGGTTCATAGGTCGACGCTCAACCACTGAGCCACCCCGGCTGGGCCAGAAACAGCAGTCTTCGTGAAAGGAGCAAGGCAGGCATTAACTGCGATTAAATCCCGGGAGCTCCTTGCACGGTTGTGGGTGTCCCCTTTGGAGAGAGAGGCCGCTGTTTTCGCTCGGCTATTTTCCTTGGCTTCCTGGTCTGTTGTCACACTCCCGATGGCCCGTGGGGCAGGGACCTCGATGCCAGATCAAGTGACGTCTCCATCAGCCCCTCTGACAGAGCCTGGGACCGCCGGAGACTTTAACAATGTGCTGATTTTCCCCCCAGATACAGCAGCCTCGTGTCCAGATTGAATGACTGTGGGTTTTTTTGTGTGTGTTTTTTTTAAACTTCTTCGGGGAAGAAAACATTATAGACTCATGTCTCTAATGAGAGAGACAGAGAGAGAGCGAGAGAGAGAGAGAGAGAGAGCAAGAGAGAAACATCAATGGGCAATATATCGGTTTGCTACCTACGTCAATGTCTGAACTCTGCAAACACCTCATAATCTAGATTTTTTTTTCTCTCTCAATCTGGCCATGATCATCATGATAAGATTTAGGTGACACCTTGCCTCTGCGGCTCTAGGTTCATAGGTCGATGCTCAACCACCGAGCCACGCCGACTGGGCAGGATCGAACCTGCAGCTGAGCCACACTGGCCAGGCACCGTGGCTTTTCATGATACCAAACTGCAAAGCAGGTTTATACTATTTGATCACCTTGGTTCACGATCCTTCACCGAATACCTAGAGCACTACAATAAAAATACATATTTTTTTAGGAAAAAAAAAGAATGCCTTCCGGATTTCCGTAACTTCAGAAAGCAGAACCGCCGTGTAAAAAGCGATGCCATCGGCAGGCACATTGCACCGACGTGTCGCTCCGTACATTCTTTCTGATCTCACCTTCTATGGCCCCGTTTGTGAAATTGAAAGGCACGGAGTGTACTCTCTGTCTGGGAGATTTTGAGGGTTTTTTGTGTGTGTGTTTTTGTTTTGTTTTTAATCGAACTGCAGCTTTTTGCAGAGAGGTAGTTGCATATTCATAACCGCTGGGCCCCGGTGCCAAGAGCTGAGACAGTTGCTCAGAGGGCCCTTCCCGTGACACGTCAGGGGGATGGATGGAAGTGCTGAGGCCACTGCTATTTTAAGAGCCCGGGCTGCTGGTGGCTGGGCCGGCATGAAAGGAACGCCGCCCGGGGAGACGGGGGTTGGCGCGCGGGGGAGACAGCCCTTCCGTGGTCGGCGAGAGGGAAGGACGAAGGCAGAGTGTGGCGCACATTCTCTCCCTTAAACACCAACTGAATCGTGGACATCCTTCCGGTCCTGGAAGAAATGCTCCAAATGTGTTTAGAGAGCTAGTTTGTGCTTTTTCTTCAGTTGTTCTTTTCTTAAAATACAGTTTTATTGATGTCAGAGAGGAAGGGAGAGGGAGAGGGAGAGAGACATCCATGATGAGAGAGCATCATGGATCGGCTGCCTCCTGCACGCCCCATACTGGGGGTCAAGTCCGCAACCCGGGCCTGTGCCCCGACCGGGAATTGAACTGTGACCTCCTGGTTTATGGGTTGATGCTCAACTTCTGAGCCACGCCGGCCGGGCTGGGAAATTTTTTTTTTTTTAATCCTCACCCAAGAATATGCTTTTATTGATTTTTAGAGAGAGAGGAAAGGGGAGAGAGAGAAACATCAATGTGAGAGAGAAACGTTGACTGGTTGTCTCCCATAGGCACCCGGACTGGGGATCAAACCCGCAACCCAGATGTGTGCCCTGACTGGGAGTCCGACACGCCACCTACTGGTGGGTGGGATGATGGTCCCACCCACTGAGCTGCTGGCCAGGACAAGACTGGGAAATTCTTTCTTTCTCTTCCTTTCTTTATTCCTCCCTTTCTTTCTGTCTGTCTGTCTTTAAATAATTATTGAGTGTTTATAATAAGTTCTCTTGGCTTGATATTCCAAAGCTGTTACCCAAACACGTTCCGGACCCCTGAGGAATTGGGTCCCAGGGGAGGGCCAATCCCATCTCAACCTTTGATGCCATCGGCCCAGGAAATGGCAAGCGCCCCCGGGAAAATGCAAATGAAGACCCTGCGAGTCCTTTCTCAAGTTAAGCTCCCCGAGGGAGAGGCAAGCCAGACACAAAGCTGCCTCTGCCCGGTTAAACATGCAATTCTGTGCGGCCCTGTCGGGCAGGCTCAGCAGCGGCCTGAGGACTGAAGGGTCCTGGGTCCGACTCCGGCCAAGGGCACGAACCTCGGTTGCAGGCTCCATCTGGGCGCTGGCCAGGCGGCAACCAGTCGATGTGTTTCTCTCACATCAATGTTTCTGTCTTTCCCTCTCCCTTCCACTCTCTCTGAAAATCAATGGGAAAATATCCTCGGGTGAGGATTAAAAAAAAATAATGCAATTCATTGCTCATGCGGCTGCCGAGCACTGAGGTTCTGGGAGACATTTTCCTCATGTGATTGCTGACCAGACGCCTCGGGCTCTGGCCGCAGTGCTGACCGAGGCAGGCGATGCTGGTTCTGCTTGCCAAGCGCCACGCTGGCTGGTGCAAGTGACTCTAGAGCCGGATCTAAGGGAAGAGACGAGCCCGGCCGGCGTGGCTCCGTGGTTGAGCGTCGACCTAGGAACCAGGAGGTCACCGTTCGATTCCCCGTCAGGGCACAGGCCCGGGTTGTAGGCTTGACTCCCCGTGGAGGGCGTGCAGGAGGCAGCCGATCCATGATTCTCTCATCATTGATGTTTCTCTCTCCCTCTCCCCCTCTGAAATCAATAAAAATATATTTTAAAATAACCCGAGTCCAACAATAGTGTTGAATAAACAATGGCAACAAACCGAGGAAGTTAACGATGAAATAAAATTGGAGGGAACGCTGACACGGATTGGCAGGGATCTTCAGAACATATTGAGTACAAAAAGCAAGGCACAGGCAGCGTACATACTGTACTTCTGTGTTTAGAGAGAACGTTTTCCGCACCATTTTGGCAGAACGTACACATTATATAATGCTTTCTTGTTTGTTTGCACAGGTTGAGGCTTCCAGAGCAGAGGTTTTCCTACTTGCTTTCGGGTTTGGTTTCTGGATTGGCCCTGGTGCCTGGCGCACAGCAGATACCTGCCATAGACATACCCACGGCTACTTCCTCTCTCCCACAGTCTCCTCTTACAGGAACGTCACAGAGGTTTTGGGGGCGGGCCAGTCTCTAATAGGCTATAATGATATTTTTTAATTCTTTTTTTAAATATATATTTTTATTGATTTCAGAGAGGAAGGGAGAGGGAGAGAGAGAGAAACATCAGTGATGAGAGAGAATCACGGATCGGCTGCCTCCTGCACGCCCCCGACTGGGGATCAAGCCCGCAACCTGGGCATGTGCCCTGACGGGGAATCGAACCCGGGACCCTTCAGTCCGCAGGCCGCTGCTCTATCCGCTGAGCCACACCGGCCAGGGCGCTGCTCCACGCCTCATCTGAGTTGCTTCCGAGTCCAGAGCTTCCAGACTCTGGCTCAAGGACCTCCCATCATCAGCATCTTCCTTGGTTGCTTGGCAACACCATCCGGCCATTCCCTTCACAGCCCCCCTGTGAGGCACCTGTAGGCGCTCTAGTGAACGCCGCACACACATCCCCGGACTCGGGAGGAAGATTCCATCTTTCCCCGTCTGCGCAGGGATTTCCTCCTCGTGGCCTTGACGGCGGTATTTCAGTCCAGGTCTCCGTGCATCGGGGGAGCCGGGCGCTGGGAACGGTTCCCTTTCCTCCGTGTGTGGCAAAGGGTGAGCTGCCATTCAGAGTGAGCGCCGCGGGGAGAGCCGCTCTCTCGCCTGGGCCGGCACCTTCATGGCCTGTGGTGAAGCCTCGATGTCCTCACCCCACTGAGCGGTTCCCGTCGCGCCCATTTTCATCCTTTTTTCACAACTTGCTGCCCCGAAGGGGAGTGTGTGTGTGTGTCCGTGTGCGCGTGTGCACGCATCTTTCTTCGTCGAGTATATATTCGCAGCACCTATGATAACCTGAAGCCGCCCAGGGAACACACAGGCGCTTACGCCCGTTCAGGGAAGAGGTGATCCTCTCGCCCCAGGTCAACTGCAAGAGAGAAATCAACAGTCACAACAACGGCTGCCCTGGCCGGTGTGGCTCAGTGGATAGAGCACTGATTCCGGTCTCTCTCACACTGTTTCTCTCTCTCTGTCTCTCCCCCCACCTTTCCCTCCCTAAAAAAAATCAATGGAAAAATATCCTCAGGTGAGGATTAACCACAACAAAAAATAAATAACAGCAGAGGAGACTGTGAGAAGGGTCTGTGGGGTGTTAAGAAACCGTCTTTGCTTATTGAGCAAAAGAATAACGGGTAGGAGCCAGCAGACACCAACGCAAACGATTACTCGCCATGGGAGCCGTGGGGAGGGTAGAAGTGAGGCCTCTGTCTTTATATGGTCATGAGCTCTGCACTTATGTTCAAATGGCTCCGAGAAAGACATTGAGCCCGGCCGGCGTGGCTCAGTGGTTGAGCGTCGACCTATGAACCGCGAGGTCACGGTTCGATCCCCGGTCAGGGCACTTGCCCGCGTTCCAAGCTCGATCCCCAGTGTGAGGCGTGCGGGAGGCAGCCGATCCATGATTCTCTCTCATCATTGATGTTTCTCTCTCTCTCTCTTCCTCTCCTAAATCAATAAAATATATATTAAAAAATAATAATAAAAAAAAAGGAGGCAAAGCCCAGTGCTGGTGACGGGGGAATGGGTGGGGCTGACCTCCGTCCGCTGTGCAAAGCCTTTTCAGCACAGGCTGTGACGTGCACGCAGCACGGGGTCCCGCTGACAGCTTCGGGGAGGGAAACTGCAGGAGATGGGAGCTGTGTTGGAGGAAGATGCGTTTGGCTATTTTGTGCAAGATCTGTTGACTGCAAATGAGACCACTGAGGAAACAATTGCAAAAAAAAAAGAAAAAGGAATCTGTGTGCAATGAAGACATCACAAGCAAGATGGGGGCCAGGGGGGGATTCCAAAACCTAAGAATATTCCGCTCCCACACGCAGGTGTGGAAGCCTGCGCCCGCGGAGGCAGCCAGCGTGTAATTACTCCGAGCCGGTGCCACTGTCGCTGGAGATCAGGGTGGCAGCGGCTCATGAGCGCACTTCCCGGGGGGCCGAGGCAGCTGCTGTTTGGGTGACGACGTCCTGTTTGCACAGAACGAAAGGATTCGCGGGCTGATGGGATGAGAGGCAGGAGGTGACGGGCCGTCCAGCTGGGAGGCCCCAGAATCTCAGCTCGTTCCAAATCGACACGGTTGGGGGATTGAGGCCCACAGGGTGATCGGATTGGTCTCTTTTTTAACTTTGGTTACAAATAGTTTTTATTGAATTTTGAGAGAGAGAGAAGGGACAGAGAGAGATAGAAACATTAATGAGCGAGATCATCATCGATGGGCTGCCTCCTGCACGCCCCACACTGGGGATGGAGCCCAAAATGCAGGCATGTGCCCTGACCGGGAATCGAACTGTGACCTCCTGGTTCCTGGGTGGATGCTCAACCACTGAGCCACACCGGCCGGGCCAGATTGGTCTCTCTTAGCTTTAATCCTTGGAACTCTCTTTTTTAGAGTCTTTAAAAATGTGTTTTTATTGATTGTTTTAGAGAGAGAGGAAGGGAGAGGGAGAGAGAGGTCAACATCCATCGGCTCCAACCCGGGCATGTGCCCTGACCGAGAATCCAACCGTGACCTCCTGGTTCATGGGCTGACGCTCAACCACTGAGCCACCCCAGCCGGGCTGACTTTTTCTGAGGTGACTGCTGCTTACTCAACGGGGAAGATGAGAAATATTGGTGTTTAAATGATCATCTACCCCGTAGGCTGAAAACTGTCACCGTCGGCTTTAGGAATAACCAGCGTTTTCTTGGGGAGCCTTTAAATAGCAAGCTTACCTGTCAGCCAGAAGGATGCTTCGTGAAAGTGGGTAAATGATATTAAACGTGGATAAATGATATTAAAAGGGAAGGATTTCAATGGCTCTCAGCCACCCTCTATAATGACAGAAATAATACCTCACGCTCACTTTTCCCTTCCAAACACTCACATATTCTACGGTGTTTACTCTATTACAGAATTTGCCAATTGCGGGGCAATGGATTTTTATTTTTTTGTTAAAATGCACAAGTGTATCTAAAGATCAATTTTTTTGTCACGAAGAAAAACACATCAATATTGTGTAACGCAGCCGAGGCTGCACCGGCTGGACTTGACCGCCAGCTAATTGCCATCTCAACGTATTTCTGACAGAAATCCACTCAGCATGAACTTTGGTTCCCCTGTGATTCCCAAGGTTGCTTGAAAGATTCAATTTATGAGCAACCTGTGCAGCAATTTCTGTAGAAAATACAATATTTCCTGGAGGATTAAAACGTTGTTTTAAATAGAGACAGAAATGGACACGATGCCTCCAGACCCGGCAGGGGGCCCAGGGCTAGGATGTGCAAGGAGGGACTTCGCCTCTTTGGGCGCCTTGGGAGCTGGAGGTGGGCATTCCGAAAGGATCGCCCCCTGAGGCAGGCAGTAGGCGTCTTCTCGCTCATCATTTTATTATTCATTGACTTGAGAAACATCGATTGGTTGGTGCACTTACTTATGCATTCACTGGGTGATTCTGGTACGTGCCCTGACCGGGGATCGAACCTGCAGCCTTGACCCTTGACGTGTCGGGACGAACCATGGTCCTACCGACTGAGCACCCGGCCAGGGCTCGTCTTCTTGTCTGCGCTTCTTTATCCGTGACGGTCCTGAGCCACATCCCTGCCAGGGGCCTGGGGGTTTCCGCTCCTGCCACAGATAAGGGTCTGGGAGAACCTCATGTACAGGAAAACCTCCGGTAGTTATTTCGGGTGGATCACGGGACTCCCCGCTCCGAGGTGAGCCTGGCCCACGTCTACACGCTGGCAAAGGTGTTATCGACAGCGACCACCTGGCCACGAAGGGCTAGACTCTTCCGGGAGCGGTGCCTAAGGGGCGTGAGGGATTCTGACGGGAAACGGTGGAGAGACGCATCCGATGTTGCAGAGAGACCCAGAACCAGACCTGTTGCTACGAGGCTCTTTGGAATCCGGCGGCGATGCTGGTTTGTCTGATCAATTAGCAAGCTCACCCTGACCTCTGCTTTGTCATTTGGAGCCCAGTCAGCCAAGGCCGTTCAGATCCCTTTCGATTCCCTCATGAGTATGAAGACATTGCCTTTCTTTACAAAGAATGTTTCCAGAGAGACAGGGTCCAGACGGGGGAAGCATCATCTGAAGGAAACCACACATTGTAAAGTTAAACGAGACCCAGCTGCCCGGCCGGGTGGCTCAGTGGTTGAGTGTCGACCCAGGAACCAGGAGGTCACGGTTCGATTCCCAGTCAGGGCACATGCCCGGGTTTTGGGCTCCATCCGCAGTGTGGGGCTTG
>NW_005366635.1:69782-82854 GCF_000412655.1 Myotis brandtii | reverse complement strand
TCTCTCTCTCTCTCTCTCTCTCTCTCTCTCTCCCCCTCTTCCTTCCTCCCTGAAAGCAATAAAAATATATTTATCAAAAAAATGAGACCCAGCCACAGGGAGAGTATACGGCGTAGCGGAACGTCAGGCCTTTTCCTTCAAAGCAGAGGGGGCCTCTGCTACTCCCAGTCCTCACCTGGGACGTGGTGGGAAGTCACCACGCAGACGAAGCAGTGACGTTTGCTCTGGTTGGAGGAGGCATCAATGACCCAGCCACTGCTGGGGCCCCGGGAGGCTGTGTACACCTGCCTAATTACCACGATGATGAGGATGATGATGGTGACGGTGATGGCACCTGGTGCTTAGGAAATCCTCCCAAACAGGGTTTTCTCCCAAAACAGGCCACCCGTCTAGGCTATGCTGGGAAGACCCCTATTGGTGGATGCACTCATCCTAGGAAACAGGTTCTCTGGAACATAGTCCGTGGTTTGTTTTATTTTAATGCATTTGTATGGATTTCAGAGAGAAAGAGAGAAGGAGAGAGAGAGAAACACCAATGATGAGAGAGAATCATGGATCGGCCGCCTCCTGCAGGCCCCACACTGGGGATCGAACACTGACCTCCTGGTTCCTCAATCCCTGAGCGATGCGGGCCGGGCTGAAACATACTAGTAACCCTGACCTCCTGGTTCCTAGGTCAACGCTCAGCCACGGAGCCACGCGGGCCGGGCTGAAACATACTAGCGGTTTGTTGAGAGCATAAGAAACACAGCACCCGCTCTGCCCTTCACACCGCGCACGCCGCGCCAGCGCCACTCACTGGGGAACAGTGACCTGGGCCCCCAGGGCCTCAGCATCTCTCACTGACCTTCTCCGATCTTCCCTGGACGGTGACGTGTGGGGGGAGCATGACAGATGCTTATCGACCCACCGTCCGAACACCTCGGGGGCGGGTGTCCTTCTCCCTGGCTAGCGTGGCTGTGGGAGCTGTTAGGAGCTGGTGGTTTAAAAACACCCTCTGCAGGCGGCCTCCCTGACTGATGGCCCTTCCCCCGATCTGACCGCAGACGAGGCCTCGAGGAGTCTCAGGAGCTATGGGAAGTCCATTGTAAACGTCGACGGGGCCCACCGGGCCGCCCCGTCCAGGGGGCAGTCGATGGCATCACGGTGGGTGGCGGCTCCAGCCTATTTGATGAGAACGACGTCCCATTTTCTATTTTTATTTTATTTTTTGTTCAGCCTCACCCGAGGATATATTTCCATTGATTTTTAGAGAGAGAGGAAAGCGAGGGAAAGACAGAGAGAAGCGTCGATGTGAGAGAGACACATTGATGGGTTGCCTCCTGCTCGCGCCCCGACCAGGGCCCGGGCCGGGGAGGAGCCTGCAACCGAGGTCCGTGTCCTTGACCGGAACTGAACCCGGGACCTTTTGGTCCACAGGCCGACACTCTACTGAGCCAAACCGGCTCAGACTATTTTGTTTTTTAACATATTTATATATTGTATTGTTGATAGTAATACAGAAGTCTCCCATTTACACCCTCTTCACGCCCCTCCTCCCAGCCCCTACCCACCCCCAGGCCTTCCCCACCCCTTTGCCCGTGTCCATGGGCTAGGCATGTACGTATATAAGTTCTGTGGTTTAGCTCTTCTCATCGGGTCTTATTTCGTGGGTCCATTCGTTCTGTTCATTAGATTCCACATATAAGTGAGATCATGTGATACTTGTCTTTCTCAGTTTGGCTTGTTTCATTTAGTTTCATTCATAATATTTTCCAGGTCCCTCCATGCTGTCCCCAAATGTAAGAGATGCCTCTTTTTTACAGCTGCATAGCATTCCATGGTATAAATGTCCCACCATTTTCCCCCCACTCATCTGTTGATGGGCACTTGGGCTGTTGCCAAATGTAAGCTGTTGTAAATTGCGCTGCTATGAACACAGGGGTGCACACCTTCTTTCTGATGGTGTTTCAGGCTCCTTAGGATCTGTTGCTAGAAGTGGGCTCACCAGGTCAAATGGCAGCCGGTTCCATTGTTAATTGTTTGAGGAAACTCCATACTGCTTTCCACAGCGGCTGCCCCAGTCTGCATTCCCACCAGCAGTGCGAGGGCTCCCTTTCCTCCGCGTCCTCCCAGCACTTGTCAGGTGTTGGCTGGCTGACGGCAGCCGTTCTGACAGGGGTGAGGTGAGCCTCGCGGTGACCCCTCTTACACTGAACACGGCGCCTTGTGATGGCGTCTCTACCGTTTCCCCGCCTGTAACGGGAGCATCGACACGGAGGCGCAGAGAACGCCCCGTCTCTCCGGAGGGCGCACAGCGCCTCCCCACACGAAGCCGTTAAAATCCGGCATCACGCCGAGTCCCTGCATGTGGTCTTTACTGGATTCCGAGGGAGCCATTTAAAAATCGTGTTTTAACTTTTGAACCTGCTTTTGAATTTAAAAAAAAAAAAAAGGCAACTCGTCGCCTCTGGCCTAATGGATGCGACTACGAAAGGCTGATTTTACGACCGAAGAAATGCATTTGACTCAGCACAGTGGTGACAGCGCCCTCCGCGTGATGACTCCATTCAATTCCCCCCTTTCATCCATATTCAGGTTCATTATCTCGCAGACAGAGGACAAGGCGGCAGGTCATCTGTCAAGTCTGGATGCTGGGAATCTTGGATGCCTTTCTGTGTTTTGCGTTTTTTTGTTAATCCTCATCCTAGGATATTTTCCCATTGATTCTTAGAGAGAGTGGAATGGAGAGGAGAAAGAGAAACATTGACGTGAGACAGACACATTGATGGGCTGCCTCTTGCGTGCAGCCCGGCCAGGGAGGAGCCTGCAACCGACATTCGTGCCCTTGACCGGGAATCGAACCCGGGACCCTTCAGTCCGCAGGCCCACGCTCTATCCACTGAGCCACACCGGCCAGGGCCACAGAGGAATTTTTAAACCTTGTTTGCAGTGGATGGACTGCCCTTCGCCGGAACATTCTTTTCGCTCTCCGGCATCCTGGAGGAATTCTCTGATTTGCGCGTCCTGTCCGCCCACGTGGTCATTTCTGGGAATGGAGTCCCTCGGGCACTGAAGCACTTTGTCAGCTCCGGCTGCCAGCACGGAACCCGCAGAGTGGGCGGCTCACACCACAGAAATGCGTGGTCGCAGGGCGCTGGAGGCGGGGAGCCTGAGGCTCAGGTGCCCGGCCAGGGCCAGGATCCGGTACTTTTATTACTGTTACTGTTAAGCATATCTTTCCTTCTATTTCCTGAAGCTTTTGTTATAGTTGCATAAGAGCTTCAAAAACTCTTATGAGTTTAAATTACAAGTGTATCTTGAACTGGAAACGTGTTGCCCCGATGTTCCTCTGCATTCCTTTGCTATCACATCAGACGGAATTCATGAGGAGGAGCCTTACACGGCTCCTACACACGCTGCTTCCGGTCGGATCAGAAGTTCAGGGCAGGGAGCGTTTTCTCCAGGGACGCAGAGGGAGTTCTTCCCGGCGAGGACGAAAACACCGAGAGAAATCAAGAGAGAGGAATCGCGTGACTGGGGCCCTGGCAGAAACCCCAGGGAGGACCTGCTTAGCTCAAAGCCTGCGTCAAAGCCTGGGAGACAAAACCCGGTCATTACATGTTTTTCGAAACATGGAGATGCGTTTTTTTTTCCATTTAATATTTTCATTAAAAATACATTCTTGTCCTGGCTGGTACTGCTCGGTGGTTAGAGCACAGGCCTACGGACTGAGGAGTCCTGGGTTCGATTCCAGTCAAGGGCACATGCCTGGGTTGCGGGCTCGATCCCCAGCGTGGGGTGTGCAAGAGGCAGCCGATCCATGATTCTCTCTCATCAAACCCGGTCATTACATGTTTTTCGAAACATGGAGATGCGTTTTTTTTTCCATTTAATATTTTCATTAAAAATACATTCTTGTCCTGGCTGGTACTGCTCGGTGGTTAGAGCACAGGCCTACGGACTGAGGAGTCCTGGGTTCGATTCCGGTCAAGGGCACGTGCCTGGGTTGCGGGCTCGATCCCCAGTGTGGGGTGTGCAAGAGGCAGCCGATCCATGAGTCTCTCTCATCACTGATGTTTCTATCTCTCTCTTCCTCTTTGAAACCAATAAAAATATTTGTTTATAAAAAAGCTCTCTCTGTCCACGTCTACTGATTCAAGAGACCTCAAGTTTAAAAGGTGCGACCACTACTAGAATAAAGAGTGCCTCATTCAGAGTGATCTCTTCGTGTTTATACCTGGATCATGTAGGACAAAAATCAATCCAATGAATGTTCCGGATTCCTGCCCCCCAAGAATTACAAAAACTTTGCTTGAGTAAACGTGAGATACGAAGCCAGATCTGATGCAGGCTCAGATGGGGACTTCCTCTCCCTGGGAAACGGAATGTAGATGCCCGCACAAAGGGTCCGAGCCCGCCTGGTACCAACAGCATCCGATCGTATTCCAGTGGCTTGAAGGAGCGTCGATGGGAGGTGGGACAGCCAGCTGGACTCGGGGCACACAAGGGGAGGGCGTCCCTCGAAGAAGAAATCGGCCGCCATCGCTGCCCCTCCTGGTGCCGGCCCTGCGCTGCCTCCCTGCTAAGCCCTTACCCGCCTGTTGCTCGGGCTTCTCACTCACCGCGGCCCCTCCTGGGCCTCAGGTTGAGGCGGCAGCATCTTAGGATATGGGTCTCCACCCCCTTCCCACCTGGAGCTGAACGGTGCCAATGCCTGACCAAGCACAGCCCACCCTACTCTCATGCCCGGGGTCAGATCACCTTAGTTCTTCATGGCCCTGACTTCTGCCCAGACTTTTGGCTCCGACCTTCACAACCTGGTGCTCACGTCTAATGCCAAACTCACCCCGTCTGGTAGCTTAGATGGTATTTTACATAAAAAGAATTCTAGCCCTGGCCGGTGTGGCCCAGTGGATAGAGTGTCGGCTCCCGGACTGAAGGGTCCCGGGTTCGAGTCCCCTCCAGGGCCCCTTCCTCGGCTGCAGGCTCTTTGGCTGGCCCTGCTGAAGGCACCCAATCCGTGTGTCTCTCCCCCTGTCTCTCCCCCTCCCTCCCACCCGCTCTAAAAATCAATGGAAAAATATATATCCTCCAGTGAGGATTAACCACCCCCCCTCAAAAAAAAAAAGCAGCCCTGGGTTAGACTGCCTCTGACTCCAGCTAATGGCTGCGGGGTGCTGGGCTCTGTCCTCGTAACGTGTCCACGTCTGCCCAGCACCACCTGCAGCCTGGCCTCAGCTCTCCGAGCCCCGCGGGTGGCTGTGCAGCGATCGATCGATAATAACCGGCGGCCTCTTGTGGATGGACGTGAGCGGAATATCAACTCCGACTTTGGGAAGCGTGGGAAGAGCGTCGTGATCAGACGCCTGGAGCCCAGCCCGCCTGCACCCCCGGGGCCGTCTCCAGTCCCCTTTGGTGACGCAGCACCGACCCCCATCCAGGGGCACTGAGGTGTCACCTCTGAGGCTGGGGGGAGGGGTGTCTGGACTTGCAAATGCATGGGAGGCGGTGGCCACCAGGAGATTTTTCTGGGCTTTGGCCCAGGGAGCTCTCCAACAACTTCAGTCTGTGAGTTTATTTTTTTATTGATTTGGGAGAGAGAAAGGAAGGGATGGAGAGAGAGAGAGAGAGAAATTTGTTTTTCTACTTATTTATGCATTTGTTGGTTGATTCTTGTCTGTGCCCTGCTGGGAATTGAACCTGCAACCTTGGTGTATGGAGATGATGCTCTAACCAACCGGCTACCTGGTCAGAGCCAGTCTGTTTAATACATGAAGTCCCTCCTGTCCTTTTTTAAAAATATATATCTTTTTATTGATTTCAGAGAGGAAGGGAGAGGGAGAGAGAAACATCAGTGATGAGAGAGAACCATTGATTGGCTGCCTCCTGCACGCACCACACTGGGGATCAAGCCTTGACCGGGAATGACACTGTGACCTCCTGGTTCATAGGTCGACCCTCAACCACTGAGCCACACCGGCCGGGCCTGTTCTTAAATCTCGTCCCAGTCAGAGCTGTGCTGTCAATCATCCCAGGTTACATGGAAGTGACTCCCAGATGTAAACAGAGGACCCAATCCCAGGACCCACTGTCCCCAAAATTCCGCGTAAACCAACACCTCGCCTTGGGCGCATCACGTCCCCCTCTGGGCCATCTGAACCACAGCTCAGGAAGCGGCACGGCGGCTGCTGTTTTTCCTTCTTATCCGCCAGGCCCCTCTCTCCCTTTTGGAGTATCTCATCTTTTCAGGCCATGCGTTGGAAAAAGTAAACGGTAACTTGGGGGTTCCGGGCATGGCTCTGTGGGAGAAGGAAAATGCACTGTGCATTTGGGGCAAAAAGATGAACTGAAGTCTGTCATACGTGTAATTGTCTCCTAGGAGACCCAAGCATAAATCATCACCATGGAGACCGCTTGAAGCCATGAGCATGGATAATCCCCTGGGCCTTGTTTGGGGCAAGAAAGGCTGCAAATGAGAGCGGCCAAGCCTCGCAGCGATGACCAGGGTGAGGGGGGGGCCGGCTCCGGGCCTGGCCCAGCAGCCCTGTGGGCGACCGCATGGCTGTGCTCCTGACAGGCCTCCTGCCCCTGACAAGGAGGGGACCGTCACAGCAATGCCACGGCTCCCGAGAGAGCGGCCGCTCAGTCCACAGCCGGGCTTTGGGGAGACGCCGCCCAGAGTCCTTCCACGGTCTGACTGAGAATAAGAGAACTAATACGCGCAATAAAATAAACGTTCCCTTCAACGCAGAGAACGGGTGCCGTGTGTTAGGAGCCTGGGGTACAAGGTCTACATTTTATTTTATTTATTTTTTAAATATATACTTTTTTATTTCAGAGAGGAAGGGAGAGGGAGAGAGAAACAGAAACATCCATGATGAGAGAGAATCATGGATTGGCTGCCTCCTGCATGCCCCCCACTGGGGATGGAGCCCGCAACTTGGGCGTGTGCCCTGACCGGAATCCAACCCGGGACCCTTCAGTCCGCAGGCCGACGCTCTAGCCACTTAGCCACACCGAGAGAACAATAAAAATATATTTTAAAAAAATAGTTTGATTTGTGGAAGAAACTGGGCCACATGGTAACCTGACAAGCTCAGGGAAGGCCTGCGGAGCAGCCTTGCAAACTCAGAGACCTAAAGTCACCACCAAGGATTAGAAAGCAGTGTGTGGTGGGTAGTCACGTCCTAGGCCAGTATCTTCCCAGACAAAGATCAACTTGGGCCTCAACTGAGCCTCCTGCCTTTTTGCATCTAAGTTAACATACCTTTGGAATGTCGGGGTCACTTCCCCTTCTCCGGACCCCTCAGGGCAGAACCAGTGCACCAGGGCAGAGACCACAAATTCCCTCGCTGTTACTGTTACCGTGTTAATTGCTGACTGTTAGCCTCCTGCATCCACCTGAGGAAAAAAAAAAAAAAGACCAAAAGGACACCAGTGGAGATGAGTGTGAAAATGCGGGTCAGTGGGATGCACTGCGGGGGTGGGGTGAGGGGCAGGAGGGGAAGGGGACTGGCTCCCCGTTTTCTCTGTCACAGCCTTCAGACCCGGTTACAGAGAACTGTCCCCATTTTACAGGCCAGGACACTGAGGCTCACAGCGGCCGGGTCACTGGACCAGAACTACCCAGACAGCACGCTGGAGTCTGGGTCCCGCCCTTTCCCATCCGCTGTGCATCCAGGCTAGACCTGCGATCAGCCTGGAGCTAAGGGGGTGGGGAGAGTGCCCGGGGGACTCACTGAGGAGCAGGTACGACTGGTCATCGGCAGCTGGCCAAGACCTCGACGTCAGTCAGCTCGCCCCTGCACAGAGGGGCTGCCACGGGAGTCTGACTGGGGGTGGGGGCGGGGCTCCGTGCTCAGCCTCCCCGCCAGAGGCATCCAGCAGCCCAGATGCCGCACCTGGGCCTCTGAGTCATCGCCCGCCCGCCGCGGCGGTGGAGGTGATGTTAATCCCATCTGACAGCGCGCGTGGTCCAACCTGGAGAATAGAAACCGTGAGTCACCACCCTGCTCCCTAGACCATGCGTTTAATTAAAGGGGGGCCGGGTCCCCGTCGAGCTTCGTGAGGTCAGCCTCCCCGCCTGCCTCCACCGAGCTCCAAGGGGTGGGACCCCTCCTGGTGCCTCTGTGTACACTGGTGGGGGCCCCCCGTGCACCCCGGCATGGCAGAAGCTCACAGAACAGAATGAGCAAGCGTCAAAGATATTCCTCTTGCCCTGAACAGTGTGCTCAGTGGTCAGATCCCCAGCCTTCGAACTGAAGGGTCTCAGGTTTCGATTCCCGGTATCGATGTCTCTCTCTCTCTCTCTCTCCGTCCCTTCTCTCTTCCACTCTCTCTAAAAACCAATGGAAAAAAAATATCCTCGGGTGAGGATTAAAAAAGAGATAGAGCCCAGCTGCTGCGGCTCAGTGGTTGGCACAGACCTATGAACCAGGAGGTCGTGGCTCTAGTCCTGGTCAGGGGCACGTACCTCGGCTGCAGGCTCCATCCCCGGCCCTGGTCGGGGTGTGTGTAGGAGGCAACCAATCGATGTGTCTCTCTCGCATTGATGTTTCTCTCTCTCTGGGTCTCTCCCCCTCCCTTCCACTCTCTCTATAAGAAAAAGCAAGAAAGACACGAACAATTGTTAAATCTGCTTGGAGCAAGGATTCAGCCAACCACAGCCCACGTGCCAGTCTCTATTCATAATCGGAGAATGGATTTCACCCTCTCCGACGGCTGGGAAAAAATGAAAAGAAGAATGTTTTCTGGCGTGTGAAGATGAGACGACGTTCCAATTTCAAGGTCCATAAATAAAGTTTTATTGGAGCACAGCCACGCGCATTCATCTGCATACGGTCTGTGGCGGGTCTGACACGATGGGCAGTGCTGGGCAGCTGAGATAAGGCTGCATGTATAACTCCCAGAGCCTGAAATACTTAATACCAGCCTTTCACAGGGGAAAAAAAAAAAAGTGCCAACACTTGACTTGGAATATATGCTGATGCGTATCTTTATTGTATAATTACTTCGACTCCCCTGTACACGGCAGATTCTTCCTCACAAAGAAATCAGCTTCGCAATCCACACGCAAGTTATCAGGGAACATATTTTTTGCAAATGCATTAAAGGTAAAGACAGTGAAGTTCAGAGAAAGTGACTTGCCCAACACCCCCTAGTCAGTAATGCGATTTATGCCAATATCCAAGAGTATAATATACCAATATTAAATTTATATGGAAAGTAAAAGGAACTAGAATAGCCAAAATGATTTTGAATGTTTTTTAATATGATTTTTAAAATTGATTTTACAGAGAGAGGGAGAGGGAGGAAGAGGGAAAGAAACGTCAATCAGCCTGCATGCCCCCGACTGGGGACTGAGCCCGGGCCCAGGCATGTGGCCTGACTGGAATCAAACAGGTGACGCTCAAGCAACTCTAACTATTTGATTTTAAAACCAAAAAGCTACATTAATCAGGACAGGGTGGCGTTGGTGAAATGGTAAACACAGAGAACACAGAAATATAGTCATAAAGTCCAGAAATCCATCCATGTCTGAAGAGATGGCCAACACCTTTTGACAGAGGATTACAAAGTTAGATTCTCAAAAAATGGCCCTGGAACAACTGTACATCAATATGCAAAAACAAAACAGACAGACAGACACACACACACACTCAACACCCTCCGCCCACACCCCGCTGCTTTGCATCTTCTATGAAAATTACGGACCGTGGATCTGATTTGGGGTTAGGCGGAGATTTCTTAGCTACAATATCAAGAAACGCAAACCATTAAAAACCAATTAATAATTTATCGAACATCAACATTTTAAAAGGTCTGCTCTACACCACACACGGTTAAGAGAATGAAAAGACAAGCCTCCAACTGGGAGCCATTATTCACAAAACACACAGAACAAGCACGTGTACGTAGACGGCATCACAGAACCGCCAGGACCCTGTAAGCAAGCCAACAGCCCCTAACAAATGAGCAAAGGCTCTGACAGCCACTTCACCAAAAAGATGATAGATAGATAGATAGATAGATAGATGATAGATAGATAGATAGATAGATGATTGATAGATAGATAGATGATAGATAGATGATAGATGATAGATAGATAGATAATAGATAGAAAGATAGATGATAGATAGATAGATAGATGATAGATAGATGATCGATAGTAGATAGATGATAGATAGATAGATTATAGATAGATAAATGATGAATGATAGATAGATAGATAGATAGATGATAGATAGATAATAGACAGATAGATGATAGATAGATGATAGATAATAGATAGATAGACGGCATGTTAAGTACATGCACAAATGTGCACCATCGTTAATCCTCAGGGAGACGCAAATTAAATCTCCATGAAGTACCACTACTGCCTAATAAAACGGCACACACACACACACACACATAAATACACAGATACACATATAAACCAGCTTGTGGGTGGGAGAGGAAAGCGTGCCGTCTTTTTGGGGAGAACCATTTTGGGAAGCCCATTACAAATGCAGGGGACGCAGTCTTCGAGGCAGTAACTCTGCGTCTGAGAACCAGTTCATTTCCATACGTCTCGGCAAAGACGTCCAGGGACGCCGCCTTAACAGGCACGTGTGCGTGAATGTTTTGTAGTCATTACGTCTTTGGAAAAGCAGCCAGGCTCGATTAGCCGGGAGCCGGCGAGAGCCACGGAAGGCAGGGCTGGGGAAGGAAACATTTACTTTCTAATTTCTACTCTCGTCGGCTGTGTGGTGTCTCTGGAATTGGTGCCATATGTTTGTGTTCCTCCCAGAATTAAAGACCCCAACAACTGAGGTGGATGCAAATTGACACACAGCGAGGCGGGCTGGATGGCTTGTCCGCGTTCAGGGGATTCTACGTTCCGAGGGGAGACGCGGGACCATCTGGGTCCGGCTCTCCGTCCCAGGCAGCCTGGTGCCCGAGTAAGCGGGATTGCATCTCGAAAAGCTGTGTTCTCTCTGTCTTCTGCCTCTGCCCACTCCCCCTCCCCCATGTTCCCAAGCCGGAGTCTCTACAGTGGGAATTAGAGTGTCAGACTTTATTCCCCACTCTTATTTCAGCTGCTTCTAACTTTTCGAAGAAAAAAGAAAGAAAAAACACCCTATTGTGTCTTTTTTGTTCTGTGTTTGTGGGGGATCAAGTGCCTAATGAAGTGTGAACAGTAACATCTCCCCCCCCATCCTGACCCCCGTGTCTGGGCCTCAGGAGCCGGTGCTAGGACTGTTGCAGTAGCCTTCAGAACTGGTCTCTGAGACTCCAGTACTCCAACACGCCCCGCAGACCGGCCCCACCGTCCATGCGGCAGCTGAGGGAGCTGGCGACAGCACGGTGATAGCTCCGGTTCCTCCCGGGCTCCCTCAATGCCTCCTCGTTCCCACTAGACCGGACCTTCTCTCCTTGGGATGACCCAGCCTCTTCCCTCCTCTCCAGCCCATAGCACATGCCCCAATCTATGAAAACCCTCAGCCACCACGTGCCTGGAGGCAAGGGGCAGCTCTCACCCGCTTCCCTTCTTTTTTAAAATATTTTTTTTATTGATTTCAGAGAGGGAGGGAGAGAGAAACATCAAGGATGAGAATCATCAATCAGCTTCCTCCTGCACGCCCCCTGCTGGGGATCTAGCCCGCAACCGGGGCGTGTGCCTGGCCAGGAATCCAGCCGGACCTAACAGACCCTCCAGGTGGGCTACTGACCGCCCTGTGCTCTCATCCGTGTGTACGAACCGAGGCCCACGTGCACCATCCATTGCACGCCTGGCCTCCCGACTGCTGTGTGAGCTGCGTGGGCAGGCACCCCCGGCAGGATTCACCTTCCCGCCTGCTGGGCCCAGCTCCACGCCTGGAATGGGGTCGACGCTCTACAAACGCCTGCCTGACTGAATAAGGGGACCACCCCCCCCACCCCCCGATGCTGCAGAGAACCCTGCTCCATGTGGACGCTGAGCTGCCTGGCGGTCATCCTGACGAGGGCCTCATGAGTCTTATTTCAGTCGCTGGGAACGCAGGCAGCCCCGACCAGCCGACTGTCATCACACAGGGCACGGTTCAGAGCAGGGGTTCCCAGCGTGGGGCACACGCCCCCGAGGGGGGGGCAGTTTGATGTTTAAGGGGGGCAATTCGAGAATGTGTTATTCACAGTGAATGTTTTGCATTTCTGATGGTTCTAGGGGCCTCGTAGACAGTCTGTACATACATATTGTGATATATTTATGCATTTCAGTTCTCTATTATGTCTGAAACCTTATTTGCTATTTTTTCATATCCCTTCACATTATTATTATTTAACAATTCCTTCGTGAGTTCTTCCTCAGTTCGTCCACTGTCCTTTCGTCCTTTTGTTTTTCTCTTTCGTGGACGCCATGTTCTTTGGCAGCTTGTTTAGACCAAGTTCATGGCCTTTGAGGCTTCCTCCACGTGAACAGGTGTGCAGGAGGAAGCTGATCAACGATTCCCTCTCATCACTGATGTTTCTCTCTCTCTCCCTCTCCCTTCCTCTCTGAAATCAGTAAAAATATATTAAAATAAGTAAAATAAAATTACATAGGTGCTGGGTGTACGGTTCTATAACACGTCCTCTGTCTGTTGTCCTGTGCGCTCACCGCTCCAAGTCAAGTCTCTCTCCATCACCAATTACCCCCATACACCCTACTCCACCCCCTCCCCAGGCGAGCACCACACTGTTGTCCCTGCCCATGCGTTTTTCCTCTATTTTTTCCCCTTTTTTGCTCAATCCCTCCACCTCCCCGCCAGCCCCTGCCCCTGGACAGCTGACAGCCTCTCTCTACCTATTTTGCTTGTTAGTTCATTTAGGTCATTCGAGTGAAATCTTATGGCCCTTGTCTTTCTCTGACTGGCTTCTTGACCTCATTTCACAGAATGGTCTGGGGAGCTGAGGTCAAGGGTCATCCTTTCCTGGACTCACTGAATAGTGTGGACACTCGTGCATCTTGTTTATCAGGAAGGATTTCTCACCTTAAAAGAGAGCGGTGCTATGCACAGCCCATGGACACGGGCAGGAGGGTAGTGAAGACCGACCCTAATGGGTGGGTGGGTGGAGGCTGGGAGGCGGG
>NW_005366635.1:64134-69754 GCF_000412655.1 Myotis brandtii | reverse complement strand
GGAGGTATCTGTAATACTATGAATAATAAACATATATACACACCAAGATAAGATAGCAGTGCCCTTGCTGAGACCACCTGTGCATCATGGGCTCTTCTCCATGACAGCAGATGAAGGCTTGTTTAAAGTCTCAGAAACACCCATCAATCTCCAGACCCCAGACCAAATGCCCGTCACTAACGCTTTGGGACGTCCCCGGATCTGATGCAACGAATTCACGGCCGTCCCACCTCCAGGCCAAGCTTCCACTTGAGAAGTGACTGTAAGTTGAGATCTCACTCAGCTCCCAGAGGGTCCCTAAAGACAGCTTCGCACATTCGTTACCAGCTTCCCTCTCCAGAAACCTTAACAAGCCCTTAACATTTGCTAACATTTCTCTCGATTAATCTTTTCTAAAAATCTTCAATGTAAATAACAAGTATATTATCCATAATTCTTCATGTAGGAGAAATAATGTCACGGTATTTATCTACGTGCAGTAAGCAATTTCCACCCTCTGGTCTATTACTATGGGTTTCCTCGGCAGAACTGCCTTTTCTTCATCCTCTGAGTGCAACACCAGCAGCTAGGAGTGGACGTACTTTTAAAAATATAAATATGTATTTTCATTGATTTTATAGAGAGAGACAGGGAGAGGGAGAGGGAAACATCAATGATGAGAGAACCACTGATCAGACCACACGCTTCCGAGTCCCCGATGCACAGGGCGCGGACGAGAGAAACATCAATGATGAGAGAGAATCACTGATCAGACCACATGCTTCCGAGTCCCCGATGCACAGGGTGCGGACTCACCCAAGAGGAACTGAGGAACCTGCCTGGGCCCTGGCCGGTAGCTCAGTAGGAACGACAAATCCACATCTCTCTCTCTACAATCAATAAAAACGCGAGCAGAATGACCGCCAGAACCTGCCAGCACCCAAGAGGAACTGAGGAACCTGCCTGGGCCCTGGCCAGTAGCTCAGTAGGAACGACGAATCCACGTCTCTCTCTCTCTCCAATCAATAAAAACTCGAGCAGAATGACCGCCAGAACCTGTCAGTACCGCGAGAAGCAACCTCTTGGGCGTATGGGATGAGGCCCACCCAACCGAGCCACACAAGCGGGTAACAGTGAACCTCCAGGTCCCCGTGAGGTGAAAGCCCCCGTGAGGCTGAATTAGGTCTTTGCACTGACATTGCTAAGTGCCGTGGGCTAACCAGGGCGTGCAGAATGCCTGGTGTTAGAGTCTGGACGGAGTGATGGCTTTGACGCCACGAACCTCCTTCATGAAACAAGGAACAGTGGTCGATTCCAATTCATACTTGAGACGTGTGTGTGGTTAAGCCATGAGGCTGTCCTCGGATCGGCCTGTTCTTCTCTCACCATCAACTCCTGCTCTTTGGTGCCTCGAGGGCTGGCCATCAGCCCCATTTGTAAAGTGAAATAAATGAATCTTCCTTGAAGGGCATGATGCCGAGGAGGCTCGGGAAAGACCTGCCTTTCGGGGGTGGAGCCGACGATTTCTCTGTTCCCAGGAGAAGGGATTTCATGAGCGTTCACGACTGAGCTGGTGGGAATTCACACTCCGCATCTGTGTAGATGGAGACTGTGTGCATTCTGTAGATCTGGGACTCCTTTCTCACTTTTCAAAAGTTTATTTTTGTGCCTTTTTTTGCCCAGCCGGGGTAACTCAGTGGTTGAGTGTTGACCTACGAACCAGGAGGTCACAGTTCCATTCCCAGTCAGGGCACATGCCCGGGTTGGGGGCGTGCAGGAGGCAGCCAATCAATGATTCTCTCTCACCATTGATGTTTCTATTTCTCTCCCTCTCCCTTTCTCTCTGAAAGCAATAAAACATTTTTTTTTAAAAAAAGTTTGCCACCAGCATATGTTTAAAATGGAATTAAATCAGTAGTATGACACAAGAAATTCTATAGCTGCTTCTGTCAGTCATAACAATCAACTGTTTAACAACTTCTTTTCTCTAAAGAAATGAATTAATACATCTGCAATATAATTTCAATAATTTCCAAAAATTACTCTTAAATTTCTTCCTTTGGACTTGAAACGATGTTTACACAAAATTTATTCAATCAGCATATTCAGAAGTAATTTATTCCTTTTAGCTCCTTCTTGGAATACCATTAAGATGTGCATGCTAGCAGTTTAGATGTGAATTATGGAATGTATTTTTTTGCCATGTTTGGATAAAAAGATACCTGGGAAATAGTGAAGGATAAATAACTGCCTTAAAAGGAATAAATGACAGACATTACTGTGATCCCCGAGAAGAACGTAACCTCTTGTGAAGTCTAATAGGAGCTGGCATCATGTGCTAATATCGTGCTATTTACTAATTACACGCTGTTAGCGATGCATGTTTTCTGATCTGCAGATGCACAGTGGTGCTATATTTATTTTATGGCATTTGAGATGCCAATCTATTTATAAAGGGACATTAAGGAATGCGTAAAACGAATGTTTCATTCAGTTTTTTAAAGGAAAACAGTGCGACGCAATGTAAGTGTGTAATAGGGCCGAGCTATGCGGAGTGACTGCCTCTCAAATCCTCTATTGCCGTGGGCCCTGGGCATATGCTGTTCCTATTGCCCAAAACACTGTTCCTATGTGCCTGCCCCCCCCCCAGCCCCACTCTCTGTTCTATGTACAGGTATATACCCCCAAAATGGGAGAGAGGAGATGCAGGTGAGGTACCTAACCACCTCACTGCTAGCACTCGAGGGGTCCTCTGTGAGCTCTCCATAATTATGACCCCCCCTCCCCCATCACCCCGATTTTACGATAAATACTTCATGGTTTTTTTTTATCATTTTACCCCTGGGCTTCCCTGTACACATCATCCAATCCTGTCCACTGTGGGAACTGGAGGTGAAGTGCAAGAATGGAAGTGGTATTGTGTGCCCTGGCTCCTTCCTTGGATACTGAAATCCATTCTTTAAAAAAAAACAAAAAAAAACATTTTTATTGATTTTTAGAGAGGAAGGGAGAGGGAGAGAGAAACATCAATGATGAGAGAGAATCATGGATTGGCTGCCTCCTGCACGCCCCACACTGGGGATTGAGCCCACAACCCGGGCATGTGCCCCGACCGGGAATCGAACTGTGACTTCCTGGTTCATAGGTTGTTGCTCAACCACTGAGCCACACAGGCAGGGCCTGAAACCCATTCTTGCCATCAACCCTTGCTGCACTGCACTCATTTTTGTGTCTAATATTCCGATACATGGACAAACCACAATGCACTTACTTGGTTTTACTTGTGACAGACCTCTGGGACTCTGGCCTTGTTTCTGATTTCAAGCCCACCCACGGGAGAGTTCCTGTACCATTTTCGCCTTATTTGTGTTCTTTTTTTCCTAAAAGAAAAACATGCAATTTAGAGGATGTTTGTTAGGCATTTTCCTAGCAAATATAATAAATGTTAAAAATAACACTATGTTAGGATGCTTGTTAGGTTGGGGGAGAGAGGGGCTTTCCAAGTGTTACTCTGCACTTTTGTTATTGATTTATTTTTTTTAAGAGAGAGAGGAAGGGAGAGGGAGAGAAAGAGAGAAATATTGATGTGAGAATAAAACCAGGGAGTGAGCCAGCAACCTGGGCATGTGCCCTGACAGGGAATTGAACCCCCAACCTTTCAGTGCATGGGACAACACCCAACCATTGAGCCACACCAGCCAGGGCTGTGTTCTGCATCTTTGTCAGAAGAAGAACTACTATGTGGTTGCTACTCTGGGCTCCTCCTGGCTTTGGAGGCGATCTGAGCCACAGTGCCCACGTGTTCTCTTTAGAGGTCACAGGCCTGAAGCAAAGTCCAGTCTCTCACACTCATTCTGTTTGTTCGTAACCTTCCTGACCCGCTAATGAGCTCCTTCGTGAACCAAAATAATAATCAGTCCGACCTCCGTCATCCAGCTCGGCTGCAGGGAAGAATTCCGACCGTCTGAGAAGTCAGGACTCCGGGCGGGAGCTGGGTGCTGCAAAGGGCTGGCTGAGCCCAGAGGCTGGCTCTGGGCCTTGGCGTCTGGGATCCGTGCCCGGAGCTGCAGATCGGCCCTCGGACGCACCGCACGGCGCTGGCTGGGAGGGGGGATCTGGGAGGCAGCCGCGCTGCCCCTGCAGGTTCCACAGCAGCAAAATTCACCTCCCCAGGGGCACCCTCGGCCTTGCCTCTGGACACCGTCTGGTGACCAGGCACCAGAAGCCGCTGGTGCCAAAGGCTAGCGTTTCAGCCCCAAGTGCAGTGGGCACCCCTTCTCCACCCCCATCATTGGAATAATGCCAGTTCAGAACTCAGTCTGCACTATGGACCAGGAGGCCAGGGCACATGCCTGGGTTCTGGGCTGGATCCCCAGTGTGGGGTGTACAGGAGGCAGTCGATCAATGACTCTCTCATCATTGACTTCTCTCTCTCTCCCTTTCTCTCTGAAATCTCCCAGGCCCTGGCCGGTCAGACGGGGATCAGTGCACCGATCGCAGCCACAAGGTCAACTTCAAGAGCAAGGCTGGGTCCAAGATAGAGAGTGTCCCTGGCCTAGGCGGTGGCCACACACAGCAGATGCAGAGAACTCGGGGGGCAGGGGGGCAGGGTGCGCCTGCCTGGGTGGGCCCAGCCCCGCGTTCATCCACATCTCTCCCTCCTGGGGGTACGAAACGCTGCCCCTCAAAACCTCTCTCACGACCTACCCTTCCTCGCAGATAACTCGAAATTCTGCACGAAGGGGAAGACGGGCCATCAACGCCCACTGGACGGTGTGACACAGAAGGAACAGCGAGAGTCTCAGATGTGAGCAATGAGCTCCCTCAAGCACCCTTCTCCCGACACCAACGCCGGACGCAGATGAGCAGATGACACTAAGTGGGGCAGTTAGGCAATTAGGCCCATTATGGCTCCTCGGCAACTTCATGGAGAGGACGGTAAGTGGACGTGCGGGACAGAGAGGAGGAGGAGAGGCTTCTCCATCGTGGCTGTCAATCACAGCGTCCCAGCCGCCCGGGGCCCACATTGCCACGTGCCTCTCACCTAGTGCCCTCGGCCCGAGACATGGCCCTCCGGCTCCTTCTACAACAGGAGACGCGGACCACATCTGCATCCCCTGCGTGTGGCCGGGCGTTTGCCCGGCACGGAGGCCACACTGGTGACCGCGACACAGGCTCTCCCAGGGCCCACGCGGCCACAGCCCGCCCGGGTCAAAGGTCACGCGAATCCGAGTCCCTAATGCACAGGCCGCGGACTCACCCAAGAGGAACTGAGGAACCTGCCTGGGCCCAGGCCGGGTAGCGCAGTAGGAACGACAAATCCACATCTCTCTGCCGTTTCTCTCTCTGAAATCAGTAAAAACATATTAAGAAAAATAGATAAAGAGGCAGCCGGCACCGAGAGAAGCCATCCTCACCCAGAGACGCAGCAGTATGGGCGCTGCTGCAGGGATGGGCACCTACTACCCCCTGGGCCCCCTCAGGCACCCAGCACACCCTGAGTATAGACAGCCCTGTGCCTAGAAGGATCTTTATTTTATTAAGATAAAAATATCCCCACAAAATAAATATATAAAATCAATAAAAACATTTAAGAAAAAATGAATGAACTTAGAAATCGATGCTGCAAGAACTCAGATTG
>NW_005366635.1:61982-64093 GCF_000412655.1 Myotis brandtii | reverse complement strand
GGGGGGGGGGGGGGGGTGCCTGCCACGTGGGTACCGTGGGAACCGGGGTGGGAGGCCTTGCTCCCTCTGCAGGCACAGGGAGTGGGGTCCGCTGTGGATCGGGGAGGAGGGGGCCATGTGCAGCCTTTGGGAGTCTCTAATTGCAGGCCAGCTCCTGAGTAATGACAGCCTGCTGCCTAGCCCTTCCCGGGATATTTTTAACCCTGAATTCATTTTTACCCCTTTTGTGGTAGCCATTTCAATGGGAGAAAGTCCTCTTCTGTGTCCTCTTACGATTTTCTGTGATATGTCCTGGAGAAAACAGCTCAAATACATGTCGCACCTGCCATTTTTATGCTTAGAAAGGACCCCGGTGACATTTCTGGAAGAGGTTGAAGCCACAATTCAATCAAGTATTTAATCTAGGTTTGGTATCAAACAAACAGCATTTTAAAAATAAAATACAATGATTAGAATATCCTAGAAAACACCATCAGACCTATTACAATGTAATCTAAAGCTGGAAAAAAGTATTGGCAAGTTTATAATCAGGCTTTAAAAAATCAAAAAAAGGACTAAATGCCATTTTAGGAAAAATGGTGAAAAACAATAACAAGAACAAATGCAGGAGATACAGAAATGTTAGGCCCTCGGTCATCCTAACAAGGGACGTATGCTTCTGGAAAAGCAAAAGCCACTACAAAGACCTAGTTCAGGAGGAAACGGCCGCGAAGGAACGGGGCCAGAGAGTGGAGGGTTCGGCGGTCCTTACGGACCTAATTCACAACGACCACCGTCCCATTCATCCCCGAAAGAATACGCTCCCTTTTCAAACAGACGTCCGTTCCAGAACCACATTCTGAGCTGCAAAGACAATCACCATGTTTGATGTTTCCTTTCAAGGTACATAAGTGCTTGGCCTTTTAAATTGTTTTCTTCTTGCACTGCTTTGTGAAAACAAATGTGGTTTAATAAGAAAGGAACTAAAAATAGAACTGCTTGGTCACGCAGGGCTAGGGAACCCTGACGTGAGCCTGCAGGACCGAGTGTGACTGGTTTTCTAAGAGCTTCCTTGCCCCCCAACTTGCCAGCCCCTGACCTGGCCACACTTTTGCTTTTTGGCCCAAAGGCCGCTGGGAGCCAGTGAGGCCGACATTTCCCCCCCAAAGGCGTCCTAGAAGCTGCCCTGTTCCCAGGTTCTCACACTGACCTTGCAAGCTGCCTCGTTAGAAACCCTGTAGTTTCTCACGTACACCCGACGCCAACCTCTTACACGGTTGTGGATACTATCTCCCAGGCAGTTTGTTTGTTTGTTTTGTGGTTTTTTATTTGTTTGTTGTGTGGACAAAAGGGGGCCACATACTAACCTCAGAAACGCAGAGAAGGCCTGCGTGAAGGCCCTGCAAACTCAGAAGTCACCACAAAGGATGGCCTGGAACTAAAACCTTCCATTAGAAAGCAGTTCATGGTGGGCAGTCACGTCAAGGTCAACTCCGATCCTCGCTGAGCCTATTGTCTCTCTGCATCCAGGTAACCAACCTGCGGAACAGGGTGACTTACTGTTAGGTTGCTGTTGACTGTTGACGGCCCTGCACCCACGTATGTAAAAGGTGCACGTGTCCATCATTTCACTTTTTACCCAATCCCCGAGGTTCCCCTGCTTTGCTTCCTCCCGCCCCCTCATCCATCACCGGCGGATTTCAGGGAACCAGGTCCCCCTCCTTTGGGGGTAATTTACAAAAATAAGTGGGAACCTACTCTTCTCCGGAGCATTGTCCCAGCGCGGGGAGGTTCTGCTTCCCGGCAACTGTTGACAGTTTGGCTCAGATAAACTCACAAGAATTCTTCACGGGTTTGACTGTTCCCTTATGTTTCGGTTTTCCCCCCCTGACATGAGTGTTAAAGTA
This sequence comes from Myotis brandtii, assembly GCF_000412655.1. Taxonomy (NCBI): domain Eukaryota; kingdom Metazoa; phylum Chordata; class Mammalia; order Chiroptera; family Vespertilionidae; genus Myotis; species Myotis brandtii. The sequence goes on along the minus strand of NW_005366635.1, from coordinate 62,207 downwards.
GCGCAGGGCGTGGACTTCTCCTGTCACAGCTGTTTGGGTGTTTTGCTCTGGTTTCCATGTCAGGCCTCCCCACAAGACCTTAAGAGCAGTAGCCTCCCAAGGCCTCGGCCCAGAGCGGGATGGGAAATCCGGTCTAAAGGGTCACGTGGCGACCGACCAGAGGCCGGGGCCGCTCACGGCTTCCTTTGCCCCAATCTCCCCGCGGGCCTTTGAGCGAGGGCGGCC
>NW_005366635.1:58367-61957 GCF_000412655.1 Myotis brandtii | reverse complement strand
GCGGGCGGGACAGCGGCGCAGCCGGGGGCGGGGTCAGGGCGGAAGGCGGAAGCAGACGCACTCGATTCAACTGGCTTACACTGGGCCCGGCCCTTGTCGTCTCCCACATGGTCTAGCGGTTAGGATTCCTGGTTTTCACCCAGGCGGCCCGGGTTCGACTCCCGGTGTGGGAACGCCACAACTTTTTTTTCTTCTTTTGGAATCAGGTATAAAAAATACACAAAGCCCACGTACATTGTTTTTACCAAGAAGAACGCTAAATATAATTGCTGACAGTTGTTACTTCCTTCCTGGGGACGTGGAGCGATTCCCCAGCCAGGAACGGTTTGTGTAATCAGTACTGATGTCTTTGCTCATCCTTTAATTTACGTCCATGACAGACGAAACGATTATAATTAATATTTAGTAGTCGAACCCTATTAAGGGGAGCACTCTTTCCGCAGCTTTATTGAGATGTAATTGGCAGGGAAGCTTGTGAAAGGTGATGGTGTGCAACACGGTGTTTGATGGGCGTGCCTATTGCCCAGCGGCTGCCACAGCAGGTTAGCGAACACCTCCATCACCGCACGGGAACTGCCATTTCTTTCAGAGAAAACAAGTTTAGGTGCAGCCAAGTCACTGCTGTCTCTGCCCCCCACTCGGGGCTTCTGGCCCGAGGACAGAGAGACGGTGGAGAGGGAGAGAGAGCTGTTGTCCCACTTATTTATATACATTCATGGGTTGATTCTTGGATGTGCCCTGACCGGGGATCGAACCCCAGCGGGAGGACACTCCAACCTGAGCTACCCGGCCAGGGTGCCTGTGCATTTTTCATGTTAGTGCACCCCTAACGTTAGGTGCACTATTAGTGAAGAACTCACACGCTGGGGGATCTTATTCTGGTGAGAGAAAGCTTACTAAGGGGAGTATATTTTACATACAGGGAACACACACACACAGAGGGGTGGGCAAAGGTAGGCTTACAGCTGTGAGCACAGGAAGCAGTTCATTCTTGTATCGTTATTTATGAATTATAGTATTATTTTCCACATGAACAACTGTAACCTACTTTTGCCCACCCACATGTCATAGACAGGGTGTCCCCCAAAAACGTATACACACTTTGAATACTTACTCATTCCAATGGCTTAAATCTGAAAAGAATCATTGGAATGAGTAAGTATGCAAAGTGTGTATACATCCGGGGGCGGAGGGGACACCCTGCACATTGGTTTATATAGATAAGTAGTGTTTTATGTGACATGTGCATCGCCTGGACATATACATACGTAACCCAGGAGAGGGGGTACGGTGCACACGCTGGTCACGTGACCGTGGGGACCCGCCATCAGCCATCTGCTCCCCCAGAGGTGTCTCCCTCCGCAGGACTCTGCGTTGGCTCATTAGCCCAACCCTGAACCAAGTCCTCCGGCCAGGTCTCCGACTTCCACGTTAACCTACTGTTCGGTCTTAACGCTCCTGACGGAGCTGCGTTCATTACAAGCAGGCGCTGCAAGGAGCCCGTCACTTCGAGTGTCATTTGTCACAATAAACCGGTGTTCTTTTCTTCCTGTCATTTTTAGAACTTTGGTTACCACAGCAACCCAGGGCAGCTTTTATACATAGGGTCACTTACGTTCAGTCTGTTCCTTTTATTTACTTGTTTATGTATTTTATTTTATCTTGTAATTTTTATTTTTTTTTTACCATCAGGAAGATGAGCTGTTTTCTTCTTCCAACAAAGCTCACAATGCGGTGGAATAATCAGGCATAATGATGAGTTGGTCCACTGAGGAATATTACATGTTTAAATGAAAAATCATTACCTTACATCTGCATATTCAAATGCTCTGTTTAAAAAAAAATAACGCCTCTAAGAAGAAGCGAGTGCCAATTTAATCTCCCAGGTACGGCTCATTAGAAGTCGGTAGCCCTAGGATATAATTAGTATTCCATAAAATAGCAGGCCAGGAAAAAGCAGCCGGGCTGGGGCAATCCAGGCGTGCAATAACAAGCAGCACTCGGCTTTCAGCTGCCCCACCCCCTCAGGGGTCCTGGGCTCGCTGACCCAGCCCAGGTCCTTTGGGGGGTTCTGTGCTCTCCACCCACACTTCCCTTTGCAGGGAGAGCAAAGCCATCCTGGGCCACACAGCTGGGGGAAGCAGCTTTCTGCAGGGCACAGAGGCACTCCAGAAGATTCCAAACTACCCGGCACAGGAAGAGACCGGGGAGGAAACACCGCAGGCAGGGCCTGCGTCTGTCCACACGAGCTCTGAGAGCCAGCGAGCCTTTACACCAGCCACCCTGCACCCACCGGCAGTTCTCACGTCTCCCCAAAGCCCTTTACCTCCTCGTCCGTCCTGGCCCATTTTTTTTCTATGAGATTCCAGCATCTTCTCATTTTGCTTCACCTTCTAATTGCAAGCCCCTGGCCTGAACCAACCTGTTCTCCTTTGCCCCGTCCACGTGCTCCTGCGTAAAGCAGGCCAAGCCATTTCCTCCTGACTCCTCCTGACGCTCGCCCCGCCGCCTCTTGGCTTCCTTTGAAATCTCCGGAACTCTGAGGGCCTCCACACTGCTCAGCCAACAGGCCTAGGGCCTCCTTCCGTTTCAGACCAGCACACGCTTCTCGGGCCCTGCCGTGTGCCCAGTCTCTGGCTCTGCGGAGAGAAAGACGAGCAAATTAAGGTGTCAGACTTAAGAACTTTTAAGTCTAGTTGAGGGAAACCCCATGCAGAAACCGATGATTTCAGTATAGTTCAGTCAAAAGGAGATTTGACAGCTCAGGCATAAGTAGAAACTATACCTAAGATTATCTGGTCGCTCCTGGAGAAAATAACGCCTGAAATGCATCTTTAAAGATGAAAATATGGAACCAAGCAGAGAGATGGCACGGACAGGGAGAGGCACGCAGCAACAGGCCGCCACGACAGATATTGCTAGAAAATAGAAAGAGAGCCTGGGGCCCCGGCCACTGTGGCCCAGTGGGTTGGGTGTCGCCTGGTACACCCAAAGGTTGCAGGTTCGATTCCCGGTCAAGGGCACCTGCCCAGGTTGCGGGCTCGATCCCCAGTAGGGGGCGTGCGGGAGGCAGCTGATCCATGTTACACTCTCCCGCTCCCTTCCTCTCGCTCTAAAAAAAAAATCAATAAAAAGTTTGTAAAAAATAAAATACATCGAATTGAAAGATTTCCTGAGGCTTCTTATATTCTGACATCTGCCCCCACATTTTCCTGTTTCTAAAGTGTGTCAGGTACGCTATGACGGTGGGAGATGTGAAACAGTGAATTGTTAGGCGTCAACGGGCTTCCGCGTATCAGTCATTTTCTTGCAAAAGGCCACAGAGCCGAGAAGCGTGAAGTTAGGGAACGCGGAGGGTTCTCTGACATCACACACACGTCTCTGTAGATCAATTACCCTTTTCCTGTATATAATACACGTCAATTTAAATAACGCAGGGATTTTTTTTTTAAGTTTTACTACCTGGGAAGAAAATTTGGGAAAACATTGAGGAATTTAACATCACTCAGAGTAAATGAGCATAGCCCGGCCAGTGTGGCTCAGTGGTTGAGCGCCGACCTATGAACCCGGAGGTCACAGTTTGATTTCTG
>NW_005366635.1:47823-58239 GCF_000412655.1 Myotis brandtii | reverse complement strand
ATTAATGATTCTCTCTCAGCATTGATGTTTCTATTTCTCTCTCTCCCTTCCTCTCTGAAATCAATAAAATATATATATATATTTAAAAAGTAAATGTGTATAAGTCATTCCACTCTCAGATTGGTACAACCTGTTGGAAACGATGCCGATACTCTAGAGCAGCGGTCGCCAACCTTTCGGACCTCACGGACCACCAGCTGGCGACCGCTGCTCTCGTGTGTCCGGTGGAGACCACGGTTTGTGTGTCCATCACTCCCTTAACCTGCCCTGCAAATTGGAGCAAATCAAACCCTATGTTTCTTTTTTTATTTTTCTATTTTATTTTACTTTGGCTCTTATTTTTTAAATGATGTATATGGGAGAGCTTTTAATGTAATGAAAAAAACTTTTTTTTTAATAAATGGGAAAGTTGGTAGAGCTCTTGAGAAGGTAAATTATAACAATTAAAAAGACGATGAGATGCATGGGTGTCTAATCACGAGAGTACATCATAAATAACAGTGTCTTCCTCGTACATAATATCTTCCTGGTACTCCCAGTCAGCCTGTCTCCTCGCTCTCAGGTCAATATTTCTCTCTCTCTCCCTCCCTTCTTCCCTCTCTCTCTCTAAAAAAATCATGGACAGAAGAATCCTCGAGTGACGATTTCCGCCAGGACACAGCAGCAGATTGTAGTCTGCCAGCAAGACCCGAGCTCCTCCGGCCGAGCAGCCGAGCTATCTCCTGGGAACCTGTCACGGAACGGGAATGACAGGGATTCTCTTTTCCTGTAGAGAGAGGCCTCCAATTTAAAACAAATACAGGAAAACCTCAGTGGGGTATGCTTTGAAGTTCAAGGGCCGCTTCCTCATCAGCTTAGACCCAGTCCCATCCTCAGAGAAAAGGAGGGAAGAGAGCCCTGGCCGGTTTGGCTCAGTGGATAGAGCGTCGGCCTGCGGCCTGGAAGGTCCCAGTTTGATTCCGGTCAAGGGCATGTACCTTGGTTGCGGGCACATCCCCAGTAGGGGGTGTGCAGGAGGCAGCTGATCGATATTTCTCTCTCATCGATGTGTCTAGCTCTCTATCCCTCTCACTCTCCCTTCCTCTCTGTAAAAAATCTATAAAATATATTTAAAAAAAAAAAAAAAAGGAGGGAAGAGAAAGAAACTTTTTTTTCTCCCAATGATCCCACCCACAGGTTCTGTTCATCCGCTTCTCCTGGGAACCACGGTGTGTACAGACGGTAGGGCTTCCGTCGCCATGGAAACGCGTCACCCAAGGTCCACTTAGGAAGCAGCCGGGGGTCTCCTGGTTGCCAGGGGCGACGTTGTCCTCGCGGCATTTCAAGGCGGGGGCTGTGTCACACATTGGAGGGTGTCCTGCGCGATCTTTTTTAGCATTAGCCTTCAGCTACATCAGCGGTTCTCAACCTGGGGGTCGAACGACCCTTTCACAGGGGTCGCCTAAGACCATCGGAAAACACATAAATAATTACATATTGTTTCTGTGATGAATCACTATGCTTTAATTACGTTCAATTTGTTACAATGAAGTTGGGGGTCACCACAACATGGGGAACTGTATTAAAGGGTCGCGGCATTAGGAAGGTTGAGAACCATTGATCTACATCTTCTGTCTGAACGCCCATTTCTGAGAACAAATTAATCGCCCAGGACATCTGCATAAACACTACACACCGTTATCAGGGACGTTATCTGTTTCATAAAACCAAATGGTGGAAGAGTAAAATAATGTTACCTACCACCCGGCCGGTGTTGCTCAGGGGGTTGAGCACGGACCTATATGATGAACCAGGAGGTCACGGCTCCATCCCCGTCAGGGCACAGGCCCGGGTTGTGGGTCCGATCCCCAATAGGGGGCGCGCGGGAGGCAGCCCACCCATGATCCTCTCTCCCTTCCTCGCTCTGAAATCAATTAAAAAAATAATTAAAAAGTAAATAAGTCATAAACGTATGTTTTGCAAAGATGGATCCCCAAACCTTCGATCTCGGTAGCACTACCACCTTCTGGGAGGGCGGGGGCACGCTCCCGAACCTGCTTGCCGGCTGGGTGTCCCCCCAAAATCAGGGGTCGGAGACACGGCCACCGGCTCCTCCTAAAGCGCGGGACTCGGAACACACGTGCATCCCCTGCGTGTGGCCGAGAGTCTGCCCCGCATGGAGGCCACACTCGTGACCGCGACACAGGCTCTCCCAGAGGCCCACGCGGCCGCAGCCCGCCCAGGTCAAGGGTCACGCGCTTCAGAGGCCCGGATGCACAGGCCGCGGACTCACCCAAGAGGAACTGAAGAACCTGCCTGGGCCCTGGCCGGGTAGCGCAGTAGGAACGACAAATCCATGTTTTTCTCTCTCTCTTCCTTCCTCTCTCAAACCAATAAAGACCGAGAGGCAGGCTCCATCAGAAGAGACGGTCGGTATCATTAGAGAAAGGCCGCCATCACAACCGAGACGCAGCAGCCACGCGGACGCTCCCAGTATCGCGAGGCACAGCCACTGTCGCGAGAAGCAGCAGTATCGCGAGAGACTGTCAGTATCGCGAGAGGTAGGCACAGTGGAGCGAGACAGTGAGGATCTCAGCAGGTAGGACCCCAACATGGGTCTCCCTAAAATCTGCAGGACTTGGAGGCAGAGGCATCTAATGTCACTAGTCGTCGCCAAGGAGACGCCTGCCCACCCCTCCCTGGTAGATGGGCGCCCACTACCCGCTGGTGCCCCCCATGCGCTCAGCACAGTCCAGGGAGAGGCAGCCCTGTGATTAGAAGGGTCTTTATTCTATTAAGATAAAAATATGCCCACACGAAAAAATAAAATCAACGGAAACGTTTAAAACACACATACACACACACACACACACACACACAAACACCCAACATGGGTCTCCCTAAAATCTGCAGGACTTGGAGGCAGAGGCATCTAATGTCACTAGTCGTCGCCAAGGAGACGCCTGCCCACCCCTCCCTGGTAGATGGGCGCCCACTACCCGCTGGTGCCCCCCATGCGCTCAGCACAGTCCAGGGAGAGGCAGCCCTGTGATTAGAAGGGTCTTTATTCTATTAAGATAAAAATATGCCCACACGAAAAAATAAAATCAACGGAAACGTTTAAAACACACATACACACACACACACACACACACACACACACACGAATGAGCTGCCCTGGACGGTGTGGCTCAGTGGGCAGAGCGTCGGTGGTTGGATTCCAGTCCAGGGCACGTGTTTCTCTTACATCCACGTTTCTCCCCGTCTCTCCCTCGCTCTCTTCCACTCTCTCTAAAACAATCAATGGAAAAATAAACTTGGGTGAGGATTAAAAAATATATGCATATACCCACAAAAAAAATAAATCAATAAAAACATTTAAAAAAAACAACAACTAATGGACGTAGAAGTAGATGCTGCAAGAACTCAGATCGTCAAAAGCCACAGTGGGATCAGGTATGAAAATCTAGGTTTGGGTGTCAACAAACAGCATTTTTAAGAATAAAACGGTTCGCATAACCCAGAAAGCACCATCCAGACAAATTACAGTGCAATCCAGGGCTGGGGGAGGGGGGGTATTTACAAACTTACATAAGAGTAGTGGTTCTCAACCTTCCTAATGCCGCGACCCTTTAGTACAGTTCCTCATGTTGTGGTGACCCCCAACCATGATATTTTCATTATTGCTACTTCATAACTAATTTTGCTACTGTTATGACTCGTAAATATCTGATATGCAGGATGGATTTTCACTGTTACAAATTGAACATAATGAAAGCATAGTGATTAATCACAAAAACAATATGTAATTACATATGTGTTTTCCGATGGTCTTAGGCGACCCCTGTGAAAGGGTCATTTGACCCCCCAAAGGGGTCACAACCCCCAGGTTGAGAACCGCTGCTCTAAATGCTGCTCAGAAGTATTTCTGTGGCTGGATTGTGGGTTCACACTGCGTCCCACTCAAGGTGCGTGCAATGGATATGTCTCTCTCTCTCTCTCACTTCTCTCCATCCCCCTCCTTTCCACTCTCTCAAAAGCAATGGAAAAAATATACTCAGACGAGAAAAGGGAAGAAGAAGAAAAAAAGAAGATGCTGGATGCTCTGGGGGTCTGCGTGCACCCCGAGGGATGGGGACTACGTCGGCAGCGTTATTTGACAGCCTCCCCGAGGTGAGGAAGACATCTCCCCACAAGCAGACAATGCCAGCTCCCCTCTGGCCACCTCCTCTCGGGCCCTGAAGCAGAGACGGAGCCGTCATCTTGACTGCATTCACCCGCTCTCTCGCGCTCTTGAAACAAAACCACTGCCCGCCCCCCTGAGAGGCGCCCGGTGCTTCATCTCATCTCCATCAGCTCTGGAGTGGCTGCTTTTAGCACCCGCCGCCGTCTACCCCAGAACGCGCCTGGGCCTCGCACTCGAGACTGTGTTTCAAAGGACAAGCCCGCCCGGAGGGGACCGTAATGAAGCCTTTCTCTTTCCCGCCCATTAAGGGAGCTCAAGTGCGCCAGGCGCTGGGTGCTCTGCGGACTCTCACTTCCCCCCCAATGTGACACTCGTACAAGGGCGCATGGTGTTTACCAAGAGGGACCCCCGCCCTGCCTGTGTGGCTCAGTGGTTGGAGCATCCACCCATGACCCTGGAGGTCACGGTTCGATTCCCGGTCAGGGCACGGGCCTGATCCCCCAGTGTGGGGCTTGCAGGAGGCAGCCGATCCATGATTCTCATCATGTTTTAAAAATATATTTTTGTTGATTTCAGAGAGGGAAAGGGAGAGAGAAACATCCATGATGAGAGAGAATCACGGACCGGCTGCCTCCTGCACGCCCCCCCGACCGGGGACCGAGCCTGTAACCCAGGCACGTGCCATGATCGGGAATCGAGCCGTGACCTCCTGGCTCACGGGTAGATGTTCAATCACGGAGCCACGCCGGCCTGGCTGACTCTCATCCTTGATGTTTCTCTCTCTCTCCCCCTCAAATTAATAAAAACATACGTATATTTTAAAAACCCACCTCTGAGAGGCTTCACAAACATTGAGACCCCAACAAAAGACCAGCCTGCACCCTGAGACCCCTCGCTCTGCCTGCAGATCGCCCCCGGGGGGTGGCGGCGCACGTGGCTGACCAGAGCCCTCGCTCACAGCCCATTGCACAGCACTTAGCCGCTAATTGAAATTTCACAGTACAATACTTAAGACACAGCTCCAAATTGCATCGCCATTTAAGCAAATGTGTTTCCCTGGCCATTGCACCGGGCGCGATTTCCTCCCGGCTACGTGCTTCCCGTGATTTGCTGCCGGTGGCTGGCGCCATTAAGTCCTTCAGTTATTTATTTCAGGGTATTCTAGAAGGTCCTGTCTCCCCGGGAGTCGCATTTCACCCAGTCGTGGGCTTCATCATCCCCGCCGACCGCGGGCCTCTTTCGAATGAGTTAATGAGTGAATGGACGCACAGAGCGAGGCTTAAGTCGGCACCGGGAAGGAAAGAGCACAGTTCCGTTCTCGGGGGGAGAAACTAGTTCTCGGCTCTCCCCGAGCCCAGACCTCAGGCCCTCCCGGGTTACTTTATTTGTTCTCTCAGACCAGATCCCAGGGTGAGGTTCTGTACGCGCTCCAGCCACAGGAACACCCACAGGCAGCCTTTAGAGCAGCCGTGGGCAAACTACGGCCCGCGGGCCGGATCCGGCCCGTTTGAAATGAATAAAACAAAAAAAAAAGACCGTGCCCTTTTATGTAATGATGTTTACTTTGAATTTATATTGGTTCACACAAACACTCCATCCATGCTTTTGTTCCGGCCCTCCGGTCCAGTTTAAGAACCCATTGTGGCCCTCGAGTCAAAAAGTTTGCCCACCCCTGCTTTAGAGAATCATGGTAGGGCCCAGCTGGTGTGGCTCAGTGGTTGGGCGTCCACCACGGAGCCAGGAGGTCACGGTTGATGTTCGGGTAGGGCCCAGCTGGTGTGGCTCAGTGGTTGGGCGTCAACCACTGAGCCAGGAGGTCACGGTTGATGCTCCCCAGTGGGGGGCGTGCAGGAGGCAGCCGATCCACGATCCTCTCTCATGGTGGATGCTTCTATCTCTCTGCCCTTCCTCTCGATAAAAATATATTTTAAGGAAAGAGATGTGAGCCCCTAGGAGGATCCTACCCCATTGCTCAGCCCCCGAGCCCCCGATCTCAGCACCCTCGGGCTCTCAGCACCGTCGCCCGTGGGACAATGCTGCATTGGAGAGTTTGGTGGCAAATGCTTCCCTGGAACGGATTTGTGCGTGGTGGTGGTGGTGGTGGTAGATAAACGACTGCAGACATTTATCATCTGAGAACAATCTGTTTTTTCCCTCGGGGAGAGGATGTAAGTAATTGAAAGATAGGATTATTAACGTAGGAACCACGAAAGCGGCGACCCTGCCCGTTCCTAACAGCATCGAAGATGTCGTTGAGCAGCGGCCACGCGTGGGAGGGGAAGCCAATCGACAGCCAACGACAGAAACGAACCGGGACACGGGGCGCCGGGCGCGGCTGAACCTCAGTGCCTCCTCCACGACGGCAAGTGGCCGCGCGTCGTCCGGGGACGTCTTCTGTATTTCATGTCGTGTCTGGGGTCTCTGGAACCCTTATTTATGGGAGGGGCTCGCGTTCCGTTTAAAATCATTACGAGGATGCCCGGCCGGCGTGGCTCAGGGGTTGAGCGCCGACCTCTGAACCAGGAGGTCACGGTTCGATTCCCGGTCAGGGCACACGCCCGGGTTGCGGGCTCGATCCCCAGTGTGGGGCGTGCAGGAGGCAGCAGATCCATGATTCTCTCTCATCATTGCTGTTTCTATCTCTCTCCCTCTCTCTTCCTCTCCGAAGTCAATATATAAAACAGAACAAGGCATCCGCCCTGGCCCGGGTGGCTCAGTTGGTGAATCGTCCTCTGCACCCAAAGGTTGCTGGTTTGATTCCTGACCAGGGCTCCATTCCTGGTAGGGGCCAGGCAGGGGGCAGCCAATTGATATCTTTCTTCCTCTCTCCCTCTGTCTCTCCCTCTCTCTCTCCCTCCCTCTCTCTCTCAAATCAACAAATAAAAAAATTTAAAACAAGAAAAGGGAGAGAAGAATGCCCGAGAGAGCCCGTGTCTTCTGACACTTCTGAGATGATGAATGCCGGCCTCGCTACGAACAGACGCACATCCATCTCAAGGCCTTTTAAGGCCACGCCGTGCCCTGCGTGGGCGCCGGGGACACAGCTCACGGCGCCGCAGACGGCCGGTTCTGTGCCCGTGTGATCATTCGCCCTAAATGGCTCTCCCAGAAAAATCCCCTCTGTGTTACCGACCATCATCCATAACCCGCCTCCCGGGGTGTGTGTGTGTGTGTGTGTGTGTGTGTCTAACACTGAAAATCGAAGGCAGGCACGCGCCACGGCCACTTTCCCGGCCAGGCCGCCCTGCTGGTCCCCCCAGCACAGAAGGCCCCTGCTCCATCAGGTAGCCATGATCTTGTCTAACCCGACGTTTTAAGATGAAAATATTGGCTCCTTAAATAGCCCCCCAATCCCATGGGCCGGCCAGGGGCCTCCCTTCCCGCCGACCCACTGATTTGTTGTTTTTAATTAAATCCGGGAACAGCCACGGCCACTTTTGCACGGATCCCGAAGACGACAGTGTGTGTGTGTGTGTGTGTGTGTGTGTGTGTGTGTGTTGTGTTTAAGCTGATGAACAACAGCAAGGTGCCAAGCCCCTCCCCAACCCTCCCCCTTTTCTTATTATTACATTTAAATTAGTTGGAGAGTTTCGATAAAGCACCGCGGACAAGAAGACGTATTGCTATCAGATCAATAAATCCGTGCTGGTCCATCGAGGAAGGCAGGCTCACGGGCGGCCCCGGAGCGCGGGGGGCACGTCGGCTGCGAGCGCTCGGGGAAAACGGCTCCTAAGTGAGACGTCGAGCTACAAAGAGAGCATTTCTGCTTTATCTCCCGCGGCCCCGGCCCCGCCGCACGGCGCCGGCTATTTGCTCCGACCTCACTTAGAGCATTTCCTAACTCCCCGGTGCTGTCGATGTAATACACCATTTACGGGCCCCCGAAAAAAGAGAGAGGAAAAGAGAAAACGGCAAGCGTTTCAGGTGTGTTTTTCAACCCGAGACCCCTCGTCTCCATAGCAACCAAACGTCTGCGATGGCGTTTCTTTCCTGGAAAGGGGAACGGAGACCACAGCGAGCCAGGGTTGTACTTTTTTTTTTTAATATATATGTGTTTTTTTGTTTCAGGGAGGAAGGGAGAGGGAGAGAGCGAGCGAGACATCAGTGATGGGGAGAGACACAGGGATCGGCTGCCTCCTGCACGTCCCCCCCCTGCTGGGGATCGAGCCCGAAACCCAGGCATGTGCCTGGACCGGACCTCCTGGTTCCTCGGTGGGTGCTCCACCACTGAGCCACATTGGCCGGGCACAGTGTTAATGAAGAGACGCTCCAGCCCATTGCGTGGGGTTGGCGATGGGAAACAGCGGAGCCTCTTGGTGGGGCTCACTCGGCGTCCTGAGGTTCTCGTCGGCCACCTGACATGTTCTGACGCCCGTCCCAGACGGCCCTCGCCAGGTCAGAGCCCGGCTGTCCCCGGATCTTTGCTGGAATTCTACAGGTTTGCAGTGTGCGGTTCTACCACATATGATCCGTCTATCGTATCGTGTGTTCACCACCCACGGTCCAGTCTCCTTCCATCACCATTGCTCCCCCCCTTACCTTCTTCTACCTGCCCCTCCCCGTGGAAGAAGCTCTTAATCCCATGACAGACAGATCACAATTGGGTTAGCCGAACATGGTGCTCTGGACTCCAGCTCCTGAGTTAGTTCAGTGAAATCTAAAATAAACAGATGTAGCCCTGGCCGGTCCGGCCCAGTGGTTAGAGCGTCGGCCTGCGGACTGACGGGTCCCGAGTTCGATTCTGGTCAAGGGCATGTACCTCCGTTGCAGGCTCAATCCCCGGCCCTGGTCTGGGCACGTGTGCAGGAGGCAACCAATCGATGTGTCTCTCTCACATCAACGTTTCTCTCTCTGTGTCTCTTCCCCTCCCTTCCACTCTCTCTCTAAAATAAAATAAAAAATCCATGGAAAAATATCCTTGGGTGAGGATGGACAAAATAAATAAATAATAAAAAGTAAAGTAGCCCTGGCTGGTTTGTCTCAGTGGATAGAGCGCCAGCCTGCAGACTGAGGGGTCCCGGGTTCGACGGTCAAGGGCACAGGCCCGGGTTGCAGGCCCGATCCCCAGTGGGGGGCGTGCAGGAGACATCCGATCCGTGATCCTTTCTCATCATGGATGTTTCTCTTTCTCTCTCTCTCTCTCCCTTCCTCTCCGGGATCCACAACAATGTACGTGACGATAAAGAGATGAACATAAATGTTAGCGTTGCAAACCAAAAGGACACCAAACACTGCAAGGACCGAGTCGGTGAGCGACAGGCCGAGGTGCGCGAGGCACCACACTCCTGTCTGTGAAAGGATCACGCGGCATATTTTTATCATCTGACCTTTTTCTCCCTTTCTTTTCTCTTTCTTTCTTTCTTTTTGAAGAGACCTTGCTTGAGAGAGTTGGGAATAAATAGGTCTTTGTTAAGATCATCTATTCTCTGAGCCTGTTACAAAGCGTTCCCACTCTGCCAGGGCCCATGACTCATCAGTAATCCCAGGGCTCACGGAGAACAGATACCTGCGCCACGCGGCCCAGCCAGGCCGGCCAGCACCCGCTCCTTTCTTCTGCAGGGGGGTGGGCCTCAGACCCCCTGTCTGTCTGCCAACCGGGGGGCCGCGTGCACACGCACACCTGCAAAAGCGTGGACACGTGCCCAAATGCACACAGACACACACACATGCACGCACACATTCACACACAGTCGCACACACAGATTAAAATGCCACAAGGGCCCGGCCGGCGTGGCTCAGTGGTCGAGCGCCAACCTATGAACCAGGAGGTCACGGTTCGATTCCCGGTCAGGGCACAGGCCCGGGTGGCGAGCTCCATCCCCAGTGTGGGGCGTGCAGGAGGCAGCCGATCCGTGATTCTCTCTCATCACGGATGCTTCTATCTCTCTCTCTCCCTCTCCCTTCCTCTCTGAAATCCATAAAAACATAGTTTAAAAAGTGTAGGGTGCCCATTACACGTGAACGTCAGATGAATGACAGACAATGCTCTAGGCTGGGTATGTCCCCAGTATTTGCAGTTCAACGAGGTGTCCTGTTGTAACTGGCGAGCTTGTCACCGTCCACAGCTCCCCCCGGACCCCAGCCCCTGGGCGAGGTGTTCTTCCCAGGAGGGTGTTCGGTTTGACCTATTTTTAGGGAGAGAAATCGTTCCTGGGAAAGTCACAGGCTTTTCGGGGAGACGGGATCATGACGCACACGGCGATGCGTTTAGGAGGCCGGGGAGCGTTCCTCCGGGGTCTTTGACGAATGGC
>NW_005366635.1:44253-47725 GCF_000412655.1 Myotis brandtii | reverse complement strand
CCGCGAGGCCCCTAGAAGGAAATGTCATTAGAACGTCGCGGTGTCTAACCCAAACCCAGTGCGCGACACGGGATTTAATTTGTTTTCTCGCACCGGCCTCAGAACGGTTGTTCACGCATCAGTCGGCTGAAAAATGTAGGGTTTGAGGATGAACTCGCCCTGGGTGGGATGCGCAGTCCCTCCGGAATGAAATTCAAAGAAGCGGGCCCACGTTTTTTTTGTTTGTTTGTTTTGTTTTTTAAAGCCTGGGCTCTAGCCCAGCCTGTGTGGCTCGGTGGTTGAGCATCAACCTAGGAACCAGGAGGCCACAGTTCGATTCCCAACCAGGGCACCTGCCTGGGTTGCGGGCTCGATCCCCAGTAGGGGGCGTGCAGGAGGCAGCCGATCCATGACTCTCTCTCATCATGGATGTTTCTCTCCCTCTCCCTTCCTCTCTCTGAAATCAATAAACATATTTAAAAACAAACAAACAGACCGATCTGTGTGTCCTGCAGGCGGCGCACCCGCCACCAGGTGGCAGTGTTGCCCGCGGGCTCCCCCCACCTCTGCTGGGCCTGCCTTTCTGAAACCCCCCTGGTCCCCTACACGGCGTCCCCTGCGCCCCATTGAAGAATCAGGAGGAGCCCTGCCCCGCCTGTCGCTCGGGGCCCTGTGCCGCCCCTCCCCAGGGCCTGGACAGCTGGGTGGAGACGAGACCCCGGGTTGCGGGCTCCATCCCCAGTGGGGGGCGTGCAAGAGGCAGTCGGTCAAGGATTCTCTCTCTTCATTGATGTTTCTCTCTCTCCCTTCCTCTCTGAAATCAATAAAAACATATATGTATTTTAAAAAAGGGAGAGCAGTGAATTCCCCCCACATACACACTTGGAGACAAGAGTAAGCAAGCAGGTGTTCTGTGTCCCAGGAGCTCAGTGGAAGGAGCCAGTCTGAAGGTCAAAGGGTCACACTGGCCTGGGACCCCGGAGGACGGACACCCCGCCCTGTCCGCCCACCGCTGTTGCATCAGGGCAGGGGGGGCTGAGTTGGCCAGCAGCCTGCCCTCTGCCCCACTCAGAGTCGGCCAGACAGATGACCTTGCTCAACCTTGTCACCAGGCCTGTCACATGACCGCTTCTCCCACCACAGCGTCGAGGACTGGACGCATTCCAACCCCCTGGCCAGCCTCCCACAACGAGGGCAGAGGACGGGCAGGCCTGGGACTCAGGGAGACACGGGGTGCAGCCGGGGAGACCCCGGGGGGCAGAGGGAGCCACTCGGGGAGATGGGATTCCTGCCGCCTGCTGTTAGCACGAATCCAGGAGCTTGGGCCAAGTTTGATGAGATATGTCTGTTCAGAGCCTCCCCGGACACACTTACCTCCTGCTCTATCTGCTGCTGCATTTATTTTATTTTTTTAATATATTTTTATTGATCTCAGAGAGGAAGGGAGAGGGAGAGAGAGAGAGAAACATCCATGAGGAGAGAGAATCATGGATCAGCTGCCTCCTGCACACCCCCTATTGGGAATTGAGCCCACAACCCGGGCATATGCCCTAACCAGGAATAAAAAAATAAAATAAAACAAAACAAACAAACAGTGTTGGGAAAATTGGACAGGCAGGCACATTGGAAAAAAAAAAATGCAACTAGACCACCAACTCACACCACACACAAGCACAAACTCGAAGCGGACTTGAGACTGAAATGTAAGTTGTGAAACCAAAAATAAAATTAAAAATAAAAATCCTAGAAGGAAGCCATCTTCCGCGCTCTCAAAATCAGTGACTGCCCACGGCTTCCTGTTGCGTTCGGAGCAAGTCCAGAGGCCTGTCCCTTCCGAAGGCCAGCCGCGTCCGTCCGCTGGCCCCTTGCCCACCCGCCTCCCCTCTGTGGTCACGCTCTTCTCCACCCCAAGACCGCCATCCGCTGGGTCTCCCCCTTCTGAGCTCAGAGGAGGGCACCCCTGGCTCCCATGGCCACCTCCAGGCCTGTTCCTCCCTCGCTCTATCGTCTGCTACAGCAGCTCACATATTCAGCCACCCACCCGGGCTGCTCTTGACTGTCTCTTCTGTCGTACCCCGTACCCTTTCCCACCACAGATTCCACTGGCTTCAAGAAGGCCAGCCTGCCCGCCCAGCCGGCGTGGCTCAGTGGTTAAGCGTTGACCTATGAACCAAGAGGTCATGATTCGACTCCCCAGTCGGGGAGCATGCAAGAGGCAGCCGATCCATGATTCTCTCTCATCATTGATATTTCTCTCTCTCTCCCTCTCCCTTCCTCTCTGAAATCAATAAAAATATATTTTAAAAAAATAATTCCAGGAGGTTCCGTGGATCTCACCACGCGGTCCCCTCTGGGAGGCCAGCTGAGCCAGACCCTGAAGGTGGGAGAGGGGGAACGGGATGGGTGAAGAGCAGGGGGGGAGGATTCCAGGCTACGGAGCAATGTGACTCACGGAACCTTAGAACCTGAGAGTGGAATGTGGGTGGGCAACGAACAGGCCTGTTCCGAGAAGGGTAAGGAGACCTCCGGCCCTGGGGCCAGGCCCGGAGTGGAGGGGCAGGGGGTGGAGTTAAAAAAAACAGCAAGTTGGCGCCCGTCCCGATCCCCGAAAAGGCTCAGGGGGCCTCTGCCTGAGGAGTCAGCCCGTGACTGTGTAAGGAGCCCCGGGAGCTCCAGGGTAAGACAACCAAAGGCTCCAGTGAGCGTTTGGGCAGCAGGCAGGCTGGCTGGCGCACCCCGGGGGGCACCCGCAGGGGCACAGGCATCACCGAAATGGAGCCGGAAGGCCCCAGGGCCCCCTGGGCTGGGTGATGGAGGAAAACGTGGGTCCAGGACGTCTTTGTCACAGAAACCAGGGGAGCTGAGGTCCTGTCTGTGCGGTTAGCCCTCGGCCGGGGATGCCCAGGGTCACTTCAGAGAACTGTCTCTCCCGGGAAAGGCAGGAACTTGGGCCAAACCTTCGTCTGGTCTGGGCCTCCACACAGCAATGTCGCACCCTGGAAATGGCAGGGAAGGGGGGTGGGGGGCTTGGCATGGGGCATTTTCTTTTTCTTTTTTTATTTCAGAGAGAAGGGAGGGGGAGAGGGAGAGAGAAACATCCACGATGAGAGAGAATCACGGATCGGCTGCCTCCTCACGCCCCCCGTTAGCCCTCGGCCGGGGATGCCCAGGGTCACTTCAGAGAACTGTCTCTCCCGGGAAAGGCAGGAACTTGGGCCAAACCTTCGTCTGGTCTGGGCCTCCACACAGCAATGTCGCACCCTGGAAATGGCAGGGAAGGGGGGTGGGGGGCTTGACCTGTAACATGGGGCATGGGGCGTTTTCTTTTTCTTTTTTTGATTTCAGAGAGGAAGGGAGAGAAAAACATCCATGAGAGAGAATCACGGATCGGCTGCCTCTTGCAGGCCCCCTATTGGGGATCGAGCCTGCAACCAGGGCATGTGCCCTGACCAGGAATCCAACCATGACCTCCTGGTTCATGGGTCGACTCCAA
>NW_005366635.1:43384-43713 GCF_000412655.1 Myotis brandtii | reverse complement strand
TGGGGAAGATGGAGAAATCTGAGCCCTGGGAGGCGTGGCTCCTTTGGATTCCGATTCTGATTGATTCCAGGAGCGGAGGGAGGGTCTCTCCCGTCCGGGGTCGCCAATCGGGGCCCATCAGGAAGCCAGGCTGCCCGGGAGGGAGGGTCTCTCCCGTCCGGGGTCGCCAATCGGGGCCCATCAGGAAGCCAGGCTGCCCCGGGAAGAAGGCGCCTTAGTGCGGGACCCTTTGCCGCACCCTCTCTCCGGGTCTCCCTCTCCTCGTTGGCGCGAACGGAACCGAAACTAAGCGGCTGGAAAGTTTGGGTTTCCCGCTCTCCACGGAGCCA
>NW_005366635.1:40121-42443 GCF_000412655.1 Myotis brandtii | reverse complement strand
GCCCAGTTTCCAGATGGAAAGACTGAGGCTCTGGGGGGGGGGCGTTTGGGGAGCGTCATTCCATTGGGCTTCTCCCTCCTGGTCCTGCTTTCTCCCCCCGACGGCACCTCCCCAGAGTTGGGGACACTCAGACTGGGCTCGCCCCCCGGGATGCTTGCTGGCCCTTCTTGGGGGGCCCGGGGAGCTGGCTGGACTCAGGACGGAGTTTTCTGGCCTCGAGCAGCGGTGGCGGCCGGTGGAACGGAGAGTAGGAAACTTTTAATTTTGTTTTTTTGGTTAATCCTCACCAATTTTCAGAGAGAGTGGAAGGGCGAGAGGGAGAGACAGAGAGAAACATGGATGTGAGAGAGACACAGCAATGGGTTGCCTCCTGCAGGCGCCCTCTGGGCCAGAGAGCCTGCAACCCAGGTACTTGCCCTTGATCGGAATCGAACCCGGGACCCTTCAGTCCACAGGCCGATGTTCTATCCGCTGAGCGAAACCGGGCAGGGCAGTAGGAAGCTTTTAGATGCTGGGCTGCAGGGGGGGGGGGTCCCCTGTCCCAGATGGTCCCTCAGACCTGGCCCCTGAACTAGAATGATCCCCGGCTGGAGTCCAGCGGCCCCTGGGCGCCCTCATTCCTGGCCGCTCCCTCCCGCCTTATAAGTTAAAAAGGAGGGAACCCGATTCCCAGGCCCGAACGTTCCTCCCGCCCCTGGCTTTGGCGAGACTTCCGTGTGCCAGGAGGTTTAATAACATTAACAACCGACGCAGGAATGTAAACCTCCGTCCTCAGTAGCATCTGGTCTTGGGACAACAGGGTGGAACTGTGGGGCGCACCCGATGAAGGACAGGGGTCATCACAGTGGCTGGTTTTTTTTTCTGTTGTTTTTTAAATTTTTATTAATGAGAGAGAGAGAGAGAGAGAGAGAGAGAGAGAAACATCAGTGATGAGAATCATTGTTTGGTTGCTTGCTGCACATCCCCCACTGGGGATCGAGCCCGCAACCCGGGCACGTGTCCTTGACCAGAATCGAACCTGGGACCCTTCAGTCCGCAGGCCGACGCTCTACCCACTGAGCCAGACCGGCTACGGCGCTGACTGTTAAATTTTCTTCACGTGCACCCAGTTTCCAGATGGAAAGACTAAGGCTGGGCGGGGAGAGAGCGGGTTGGGGAGCATCATTCCACTTGTCTCCACCTGGTTGGTCTCTCTCCCCCTGCACCCCCCCCAGAGCTGGGGTCACTCAGGCTGAGCCCATCTAGGACGCCTCTGTCCCTTCTTCCTTTACTCTCCCACCCAGAGAGAGCCACCAGCTGCAGGTCCATCTGGGAGCTGTCCCGTATGCCGAGCCCACCTCCAGGTCACACCCCGTGCAGGACAGCAAATGGTCTTGACCTCAATTGAGACCTCAGCCCATGTCTCCTTCCTGTTCCCTTCCCTGAGTCCTGGCGTAGGGGCCGATACGGGCCTCCGAGTGGGAGGGCGTGAGCTTTGTCCAGCCTCCGTCACGTGGGAAGGGCCGCTAGCGAGTCTCTTCGGTTCTCAGGGTCAGAGCGCCCCCCTCCAAAAAAAAAAAAGATGGGGGCCCAGGTTGCTCATGCCTCTGAGGATAGCTTCGATGAAGGCCTATTCCGGCCTTTGAGTATCTCTGACCCTCCTAGCCACACTGGTCAGGCTTCCGACTTAGTTTACAAGTGAGTCATCGGAGGTTCAGAGAGGTTCGGTAACTTGCCCAAAGCCACACAGCTGCTATAGGTCGTGTCCCGGAATGCGACCCGGGTCTTTCCAAATCCCACAGCTTTTCCAATGGTCCTGGGCTGGTACTTCTCAAATTCCTATAACAGTGATGGCGAACCTTTTTGAGCTCGGCGTGTCAGCATTTTGAAAAACCCTAACTTAACTCTGGTGCCGGGTCACATATAGAAATTTTTTGATCTTTGCAACCATAGTAAAACAAAGACTTATACTTTTGATATTTATTTTATAGATTTAAACGCCATTTAACAAAGAAAAATCAACCAAAAAAATGAGTTTGCGTGTCACCTCTGACACGCGTGTCATAGGTTCGCCATCACTGTCCTGTAAGGAGTCACCTGTGACGTTTGTTAGAATTTACAGTGTCTGCCCGGCCGGTGTGGCTCGGTGGTTGAGCGTCACCCTACGAACCAGGAGGTCACGGTTTGATTCCCGGTCAGGGCACAGGCCCTGGTGGTGGGTTCGATCCCCAGTGGGGGGGGGGGGCGTGCAGGAGGCAGCCGATTCTCTCTCTCCCTTCCACTCTCTTTAAAATATCAACGGAGCCCTCACCAGTTTGGCTCAGTGGATAGAGCGTCGGCCTG
>NW_005366635.1:35035-39039 GCF_000412655.1 Myotis brandtii | reverse complement strand
GATCGGCTGCCTCCCGCACGCCCCCCACTGGGGATGGAGCCCGCACCCTGGGCCTGTGCCCCGACGGGGGAATCGAACCGCGACCTCCTGGCTCCCGGCAGGGCTGCCCGGGTTTCCGTGTGATACTTCCCCTTGGGTTTCCGCAAGCTCTGTGGTGACACCTGGCAGTGTCGCTCGAGTGGCGGCCCCGTCCTCTCGGGGAAGACGGGCCCCAGCGGGTGCCCTCTCGGCCCCCCTCCTGCGTCTGTCTCTGAGCCAGTGACTGTCACCTTCCACCCTGCCCTTCCCGTCATTCTGACTCCGTTCCCCAGGTTCACTGGGGTGAAGGCTCCAGCCTGACGCTGCGGTCGGTTTGGGTTTTCGCTTTTCGTCCTTTTCTCAGAGAAGAGCTGAAACGAGACGCACAGAGTTCTCCTTTTGATTTCTGTTCCTCTCGCCCTGGCCGCCTCTCTCCTGCCCTCTGTTTCCTGGAGGGCCCCCTCTTCCTGGCCAGCGGTGGCCGCAGAGCACCTGCCCGGGAGGCACGCGTCTGGGTCCGACCGACCGACCGACCGACCGACACTAAGAAGACTTGCAGACGCCGGGACGGGACCCCGGGAGCAGGGACGGGCCAGGGGCGCGGAGATCAGAGGCTTCGTCGTGTTGTTTTTTGGTTAATTCTCATCCGAGGATACGTTTCCCATCGATTTTTTTTTTTTTAGAGCAGGGGGTCCTCAAACTACGGCCCGCGGGCCACATGCAAATACAAATATTGTCTTTGTTCCCGTTTTGTTTTTTTAGTTCAAAATAAGATATGTGCAGTGTGCGTAGGAATTTGTTCATAGCTTCTTTTTAAACTATAGTCCGGCCGTCCAACGGTCTGAGGGACAGTGAACTGGCCCCCTTGTGTAAAAAGTTTGAGGACCCCTGATTTAGAGAGAGAGTGGAAGGGAGGGAGGGAGGAGGAAGAGAGAGAGAGAAACCTTGGTTGGTGAGAGAGACATACCGATTGGTTGCCTCCCACACGCATCCCGACCGGGACTGGGGGCGAACCCACAACCCAGGTATGTGCCCTTGACCAGATCGAACCCTCGACCCCGGGGTCTGAAGGCCGGCGCTCTAACCACTGGGCATGCTGGCCAGGCCCATGGACTTATTTCCCTTCGCATTCTGCCTTCAAGGTCCACCCACACGTTTTGTCACCAGTGGCAGGATTTTTTCCTTCCCTTTTCATTTTCATTTTCCCCTTCCTTTCTCTCTCTCTCTCTTTCTCTCTCTTTTTCTTTCTTGTTAATCCTCACCCAAGGATATCTTTTCCATTGCTTTTCAGAGAGAGAGTGGAAGAGAGGGAGGGAGGAGGGAGGAGAGAGAGAGAGAGAGAGAGAGAGACATCAATGATGAGAGAGAATCGTGGATCGGCTGCCTCCTGCACACCCCACACTGGGGATCGAGCCTGCAACCCGGGCCTGTGCCCCGACCGGGATTCGAACCCTGACCCCCTGGTTCATGATGGACCCTCTTGACCTGGGAGTTTTGGGGGAGGAGGGGGCTCTGTGAGGGTCAGGGCCCTGCCCTTCCCCGTGGGGCGGCGGCTTCTGGTGGCATTCCCGTACCAGGGCGCCCGGCGTACGAATTCGCAGGAGGCTCGCCTTGCTATTTATAGCGCGCTGGGAGAACTCGCAGGGAAGAGGGAGAGGCTATTTTGATTTCTGCATTTTTAGAATGCCCTCCTCGCGGCCCTCCGCCCGCCCCGCCCGCCGCCTCGCCCTTTCCCAGGTTGCTGTGGTCTGTGTTGCCCTTGGCGAGCCCTCCGGTTCTTTTTCCCACCGAATCCTTATTTTCCGTTTTGCTTGGGGGAGTTTTGTTGACACACAAAAGTGGGAAACGGTCCGCGTAGTCAGATCTCTCGGTCAGTGTCTTCCTTTTATGCTCTTAACTTGGGAAACTTTTATTCTGGGTGTGAAATTTGCGGATTGCTGCAGTTGAAGACAAAGGGGATGATCTTGTAGGGCCTGGTTCAAGGAGACTTGGGTCTCTGGTTATAAAGAATATTTCAGCCCGGCCGGTGCGGCTCAGTGGTTGAGCATCGACCTATGAACCAGGAGGTCAGGGTTCGATTCCCCGTCAGGGCACAGGCCCGGGTTTGTGGCTCCATCCCCAGTGTGGGGTGTGCAGGAGGCGGCCGATCCATGATTCTCTCCCATCATTGATGTTTCTCCCTCTCTCTCTCCCTCTCCCTTCCTCTCTGAAATCAATAAAAATATATTTTTAAAAAATATTTATTTTTCTTAAAAAAAAAAGATAAACACAGAAAACATGGTCCGTTCACCCATATGGTGTTTGGGGGAAAAATTCTCAAAGACTGGAATGTGTTGCATGTTTGGAGGTTTTTGTTAGATCAGCAGTTGGTCATTTAAACTCCTTGGAGAGGCCTCGCCGGTTTGGCTCAGTTGCTAGAGCGTCGACCTGCTTACCGAAGGGTCCCGGGTTCGATTCCGGTCAAGGGCCCTGGTCAGGGCTCATGCGGGAGGCAACGAATCGGTGTGTTTCTCTCACGTCGATGCTGCTCTGTCTTTCTCTCTCTCTTCCACTCTCTCTGAAAAATCAATGGAAAAGTATCTTCGGGTGAGGATTAAAAAAAAAAGACAGGAGCCCCCCCAGGACCCCCCCCTCGGCCTGGCCTGCCCGGGCCCCCAGCCCCTCCCGCCTCTGGGATGACTGGGCTCCTTGGAGGAGAAGGGCCGGGTGTGGCGCCCGCGGCCCGGATTCCAGATGTGGGGGGCCGGGCCGGGCCGGTTGGGTGTCTGGGAGGGAGCTCGGTTTGCATTGCACGGAGGAGTGGTCATTCACCCCAAATAGAACTTGGGCTTTGAGTGAATGTGGGGTGGGCAGCCAGGGAGCAGGGGCCGGGCTGGGCTGGGGCTCCCTGAGGCCAGAGGAGGATTTGCGGGGTCCCCGGGGGGAGCCCCAGAGCTCAGCGCGGGGTCCCAGGTGTCTTTGTTCAGGGTGAGAAAGTGGGTTCCTCAGACCCGAAACGCGGGGGGCCATTGCGACGAGGAGTCACAGGGGACAGGTCCCCTAAGGCTGTTTTCTTAAGGGTCTGATGGCTAAAGGGAAGAGAGAACGTCGTTTTTAGTTTGTTTTTTTGAGGATTTTTAATAAAACCAACGTGTGTTTTTTGATGTTTTGAGAGAGAGGGAGAGAGAGAGAGACAGAAACATCCGTGATGAGAGAGAATCCCGGATCGGCTGCCTCCTGCAGGCCCCCCACTGGGGATGGGGTTGGAAACCCGGGCCTGTGCCCTTGACGGGGAATCGAACCCGGGACCCTTCAGTCCACAGGCCGACGCTCTATCCCCTTGAGCCAAACCGGCCAGGGCCCAATAAAAATACATTAAAAAAAAATAATAATAAGTGGAACAGCAAATCGATGTTTCTCTCTCTCTCTCTCTCTCTCAATCAGGAAATTTTAAAAATGTATCTTGTTCCATCTCTTACTTCGTACGAGAGGGAATACGTCCTGTTCCTGTATTCCACTTCGGTTGGCGAAGAAGCCTTTTTGAAAATAGAACGCCACCTTGTCGTTCCTAAAAAAATAAAAATAAAAAATCCAACGCTGGGATTCCTAGCACATCCCCGCCCTCCTGTGGCCCCGGGCGAGGTCTCAGAATCGCGCCCTCCCCTGTGGCCCAGAAGGAAAATCAAGACGAGCCCGGCCGGGCGCTGAAAAGAAAAGCAGTCTGTCCGAGTTGAAAGGGGAACCACATGAGTGTTTTTTCCTCCGTGTCCGAGGCAGGTGGAGGGCAGATAAGGGGCCGGGCTTTGATACGCCGGGCACCGCATCCTGCCGGCCCAGGGACGCGGGCGTGCCCCTGGAACAGGTCTGCTGGCCGGGCCCAGGCTGCCCTTGTTCTGTCCCTGCCTGGGAGCGGAAAAAAAGAACCTTATTTATTTGTGTAGTAAGGTTTC
Source organism: Myotis brandtii (assembly GCF_000412655.1). Lineage (NCBI taxonomy): Eukaryota > Metazoa > Chordata > Mammalia > Chiroptera > Vespertilionidae > Myotis > Myotis brandtii. Next base: position 35,092 of record NW_005366635.1, on the reverse strand, counting down.
CGCCGGGCGATTGTGTAGCAGCTTCGGGACAGAACGGGCCGAGTTACAAAGCAGAGA
>NW_005366635.1:33162-34074 GCF_000412655.1 Myotis brandtii | reverse complement strand
GCGGCGGACACCTGTCCCGGCCACACCCGGCTCCGGCCACGCCCACGATGCCCGCCTGTGGGTGGACCCATGACTCTGGGGTAGAGGGAGGGGTCACCACTCCGTGTCCGCTGCCAGGACAGCGTGTGCCAGGAGCAAAGAGGGTCGGGCACGGCTGTGGGTGCCCAGGCCCGTCCTGGCAGAGCCCGGCAGGCTGGCACTCAGCTCCTCTGTATTATTTATTTATTGTTTAAGTATATATTTTTTTCATTGATTTCAGAGAAGGAGAGAGAGAGAGAAACATCCATGATGAGAGGGACTCATGCACGCCCCCCACCGGGGATGGAGCCCACCACCCGGGCCTGGGCCCCGACCGGGAATCGGACCCGGGACCCTTCGGTCCGCAGGCCGACGCTCTATCCGCTGAGCCACACCACCCAGGGCGAGGAGTCGTACTTAAAAGCTGTCGTCGCCGCCTGTTGTGTGATGGAGTGTGTGTTCAACTGGGGGTCCTTGTAGGGTTTCGGTGGGCCTTTCTCAAGTGCTGTGAACATTCTCTCTCCCTCCCTCTCTTTCTCCCTCTCTCCCCCTCTCCCTCTCTCCCTCTCTCTCTCTCCCTCCTTTTCTCTCCCTCTCCCTCTCTCTCTCTCTCTCTCTCTCTCTCTCTCTCTCTCTCTCTCCCTCTCTCCCTACCTCTCCTCTCCTTCCTCCCCCGCCCCCACAGCCCCACATCTGTGCTGGGTCTGAAGGTCTGAGAAATAAATTCCGTGCCGGCTGCTCTCACCGCCCCGGCACCAGGCCTTGGCACGAAGTGCTGATTCCCCGAGATTCCTGGCTCTCGCGCGGGGAGCCTCCCATTCGGGTTCCCTCCTGCGTCCTGGATTCTGTCCTTTCTGTCTGCCGGGCGGGGGGCGGGGGCGGGCGAGGGGCCTC
>NW_005366635.1:25915-31794 GCF_000412655.1 Myotis brandtii | reverse complement strand
TGTAATCCAAGAAAACACGATAATTTCCAGAGAAACGTCAGAAGTGCTTTATTCAAAGTCATGTCCATCGCCAGCCACACATTTACCCCATCTTTCAGGTGATTGGTCGAGACCGTCCCAATAGAACTTTCCTTGTTTTGAGGCAGACCATTCAGAGACCCCATTTTCCACATCCTCGTACGTGTTGAAGTGCCGCTCAGAAAGTGCGTGCGCCATCGCTCGGAACAGGTGGCCGTCTGAAGGAGCAATACAACAAACGGCACACGTATCAAATCGCATGTATACCAACACGTGTGTAACTCCATCGATGGGAAAAAATCCGCATTACTAGCCGGTGCACCTCGTATATTTGAGAACCCTCAGGGCGTGAGAGCACCGCATCCCCCCTCTGTCACGCCAAGGTGCGTTTCCTAGGAGACAGAGAGGAGACTGAGGGTCTGAGTGGACCCCTGACCTGCCTGAGCCCAGGCCCGGCCTATAGCTGTGGGGAGCAGGACTCTCTCTCTCTCTCTCTCTTTATCTCCCTCCCTCCCTCCTCTCTTCCCCTCTCTCTGGAAAGAAATGGAAAAAATGTCCTCGCCTGGCCGGCCAGCATGGCTCAGTGGTTGAGCATCAACCTAGGAACCAGGAGGTCCCTGTTCGATTCCCGGTCACGGCACAGGCCTGGGTTGCAGGCTCCATCCCCAGCGTGGGGGGCCTGCAGGAGGCAGCTGGTCCATGATTCTCTCTCATTATGGCTGTTTCTGTCTCTCCATCTCCCTTCCTCTCCGAAATCAATAAAGATATTTAAAAAAAAGAGAGAGAGAGAAAGAGAGAGAAAATGAGAGGGGAAACGAGACCGTCTGCGAGGTAAAGGGTGGCGGCTGTTTCCTCCTTCCTCCAGCTTTGCGGGCAGTTAGTCTGTAATTAAATTATCCGCGTCCTCCGCCGAGGAATTGGGGGAGGAAGTGATTTATCACCGCCCCAGGAGGCGCGGACAGCTGGCGCGCTGTGTTAATTGGACCGGTCGATACGGAGCCTTTGCAGAAATGTCATGGTTTTTCTCTGACGTCTTGAAGGTTGGTCGCTGAGGCCGTATCGTTGGCAGGCTTAACAATCGCATCCGTGCGGCGGTGGTGTTTTGGGGGTGTTTTTTTGTGTTTTTTTTTTTTGTGGTTGGAGGTTATTAACTCTGTAACGGGCACCATTGAGGAAGGAGAGGACTTTGAGAACACCATCGCCGATTTGAGACAAAAAAAAAAATTCATTCTAGCAGGTGGGGCTCCTCAGCCCCATCCTGTTTAAAAATATTTAAAAAAAAATTTTTTTTTAAAGCCATGGCCGGGTTTTTTTGCTCAATGGTTAGAGCAGCGGTTCTCAACCTTCCTAAAGCCACGACCCTTTAATACAGCTCCTCATGTTGTGGGGACCCCCAACCATAAAGATATTTTCGTTGCTACGTCATCACTGTCATGTTGCTACTGTTATGAATCGTCATGTAAGTATCTGACATGCAGGATGGATTTTCATTGTTACACACAGAGTTGAGAAAAAAAAAAAATTCATTCTAGCAGGTGGGGCTCCTCAGCCCCATCCTGTTTAAAAATATTTAAAAAAAATTTTTTTTTAAAGCCATGGCCGGGTTTTTTTGCTCAATGGTTAGAGCAGCGGTTCTCAACCTTCCTAAAGCCACGACCCTTTAATACAGCTCCTCATGTTGTGGGGACCCCCAACCATAAAGATATTTTCGTTGCTACGTCATCACTGTCATGTTGCTACTGTTATGAATCGTCATGTAAGTATCTGACATGCAGGATGGATTTTCATTGTTACACATGGAACATCATGAAAGCACAGTGATCAATCACAAAAACAATATGTAATTATAGATGTGTTTTCCGATGGTCTTAGGCGACCCCTGTGAAAGGGTCGTTCGACCCCCCCCAAAGGGGTTGCGACCCACAGGTTGAGAACCGCTGGGTTCGAGTGTCAACCTGTTGACAGAAGGGTCACAGATTCGATTCCCGATCCCGGGCACATATCCAGCTGGTGGGGTTCACTCCCCGCCCCAGTCAGGACGCACACGGAAGGCAACTGAGCGATATGTTCTCACATCAATGTTCCTCTCTCTCTCCCGCTCCCTTCCCCTCTCTCTGAAAAAAAAAAATCAATGTAAAAAATATCTCCGGTGAGGATTAACAGCAACAACAATTCTCCCTCCCCTTCAATGACTGACTTTTTTTTTTTTTTTAATACATTTTTATTGACTTCAGAGAGGAAGGGAGAGGGGGAGAGAGAGAGCAACATCAGTGATGAGAGAGAATCATGGATCGGCCGCCTCCTGCACACCCCACCCTGGGGACGGAGCCCGAAACCCGGGCATGTGCCCTGACCGGGATTCGAACCCGGGACCCTTCAGTCCCCAGGCCGATGCTCTATCCACTGAGCCGAACCAGCTAGGGCTTCGATGATGGACTTTTCAACAGTGGCTTAAACATAATACATTTTAAATAAAGCCCTTTTATATGGGTGATGAAGGCAGACGACTTCAAAGGGTGACGGCGTTGGGTTTGTGTTGGACGGAACTTCAAACAGCGGGCCCCCATCTGGCCTTTACAAAGCGCGTCGCGGCCTTGACCCACTGCCAGGACGCCCGTGAGGGCCGACCTTGGGAGGCGCACGTCCCGACCTCGGTCCAGGGAGACCGGCGTTGCCTGGGGGACCTTCTCCCGGCTGCTGTGCCGGCCTCGGTGGACGGTGGCTGGGACAGGTGGGATGCGGGTGGAGTTCTGCAGCTGAGCTCGGACTGTCCATCTCCGGCATCAAGACCAGAGGGACACTCGGGCCCGGCCGGCGTGGCTCAGTGGTTGAGCATCGACCTACGAACCAGGAGGTCAGGGTTCGATTCCCGGTCGGGGCACAGGCCCATGTTGTGGGCTCGATCCCCAGTGTGGGGCGTGCAGGAGACGGCCAATCCATGATTCTCTCTCGTCATCGATGTTTCTCTCTCTCTCCCTCTCCTAATACAAATATATATATATTTTTTAAAAGCTGGTGACGGTGGCATAGAGAACCCAGAGCTTGAGGGATGTTGGGGCGCCCCCCACCCCCGGGGAGGATGTGGGAGGGGGGAATCCTGAGACAGGGGATGGAGCTGCCGGCAGCCGGAGCCTGGCCCCCTGCCCGTCATCGGGGATGAGCCGGGCGCACCGGCCGCAAGCATTCCGGAGACAAACAAGCCGCCGAGAAATTAATGATCTAGAATTAAAAGGACGCCGCGTCCCCCGGAAAGTGATTTATTTCGAGAATTCCATGCGCAAGCAACTCTCCGAGGCAGCATGGAGCAGGAGACAGCAGAGCCCTGGCTCCGACGGCAGATTAATTCCTGCCGGGGAAGGAGCTGGGGCGGGCGGAGGAGCGAAGACCTTCCCGCAGAAACGCGTCTCCCTCTTCCTAAGGTGGAAGGAGGCTCGGAGAAGTCAGAGGAGGGCGTACGTCCTGCGTCCTACGTCCTACGGGACAGGCCCTGCCTCCAGCCGCTGTTCTCAGCGGCTCTGCAAGCGTCGTGCAAAAAATAAAAGAGTTTGGGGGAAATGAGGCGCCACGGGGTGGGGTGGGGGGGGCAGGCGGGGAGTTTGCTAGCTCATTACCAGTTGCCAACTTTCCCTGCCCTTTTTTTTTTTAAATATATTTCATTGATTTTTACAGAGAGGAAGGGAGAAGGAGAGAGAGTGAGAAACATCGATGAGAGAGAAACATCCATCAGCTGCCTCCTGCACGCCCCCCGACTGGGGATCGAGCCCGCAACCAAGGTGTGTGTCCTGACCGGGAATCGAACCCGGGACCCATCAGTCTGCCGGCCGTTGCTCTATCCACTGAGCCAAACCGGTTAGGGCTATTTTTTTTTAAATATGTTTTTATTGATTTGACAGAGAGGAAGGGAGAGAGAAACAGCAATGGTGAGAATCAGGGATCGGCTGCCTCCTGCACGCCCCACACTGGGGATCGAACCCGAAACCCTGGACATGTGCCCTGACGGGGAATCGAACCGTGACCTCCTGGTTCGTAGGTCCACGCTCAACCCCTGAGCCACGCAAGCTGGGCTATTTTTTTAATTTTTGTTAATCCTTTCTAAAGGCTATTTCAATTGCTTTTTCAGAGTGAATGGAAGGGAGGAAAGGAGGGAGGGAGGGAGGGGGAGAGAGAGAGAAACATCGATGTGAGAGACACATGAACTGGTTGCCTCCCACACACGCCCCGACTGGAGGCAGGGAGCAGCCCCGCAACCCAGGTACGTGCCCTGGACCCGGAATCGAACCCGAGACCCTTCCATGCACGCCGGCCGACACCCTAACTACTTGGCCACACTGGCCAGGGCGCTCATGTAGGTTTTGACGGTGGTTTTCTATGAAACACCCCTTGACCTCAATATATTTGAAAAGCAAACGAACGAAAACCAGCCCTCCAAAAAACAATAAGTCAATAAAATACAAGAAATAGAACACCTGCTACTCTGGGTGTCTGAGTGCCTCCCCAGTCCTCGGATTCTCTGCAGGCTCCACGAGAAAGCCGGCTGGGCGGCGGGCGGGCCGGGTCCAGGAAGGCAGCACTAGGCATGGGTCCCCCCGGGGGAAGGAGCCGGCCTTTGATTTCGAGCAAACGAACGAAAACCAGCCCTCCAAAAAACAATAAGCCAATAAAATACAAGAAATAGAACACCTGCTCCTCTGGGTGCCTGAGTGCCTCCCCAGGCTCCACGAGAAAGCCAGCTGGGCGGCGGGCGGGCCGGGCCCGGGAAGGCAGCACGAGGCATGGGTGCCCCCGGGGGAAGGAGCCGGCCTTTGATTTCGGGAATTCAAACTCCAACCCCGCACCCTGGGCCTTTGAATGACGCCACCATCTAAAACTAAAGCCTCAGGCTTTATTTTTTTTGGCCGAAACAGCAAGGAGGCGAGAACGGAAAAGATGAGAAGGCGGGGGTTGGAGGGGCGGGGGGGCCGGCTTTTTGCCGTTTCAGGTCGGATTTAACGAGGAAACGGCCGGCTTTCTGCTTTCAGACCCCGAGAGAGGCCGGCTTGATCTGTGAGGCTTGTTCCCGTGACGGGGCAGATCTGCAGGGAGGAAAAGGAGGCGCCCCCCCCCTTAGGTCAGGTTCCCCTCTGAGCTGTTGAAGGCGTCCCCTGGGACTCCCCTGCCAAGGGCGCAAGACAGGAGGCGGCCCGGCCAGCGTGGCTCAGTGGTTGAGCATCAGCCTATGAACCAGGAGGTCAGGGTTCGATTCCGCTCAGGGCACAGGCCCGGGTTGTGGGCTCCATCCCCAGTGTGGGGTGTGCAGCCATGATTCTCTCTCCTCATTGATGTTTCTTCATTTTTTCTTCGTTAATCCTCACCGGAGGATATTTTTCCATTGATTTTTTAGAGAGAGTGGAAGGGAGGGAAGAGGCAGAGAAAAGAGAAAGATCGATGTCAGAGAGACGCATCGATGGGTTGCCTCCTGCACGTGCCCCAACCAGAGCCCGAGGGATTGAGCCTGCAACCGAGGTCCGTGCCCCTGACCAGAAATCCACCCAGGATCCTTCAGTCTGCGGGCTGATGCGCTATCCACTGAGCCAAACCAGCTAGGCCTCGTCACTGATGTTTCTATCTCTCTCTCCCTTCCTCTCTCTGAAATCAATAAAACACATATGTATTTTTTAAAAAGACAGGAAGGTGGCCCGGCCGGCGTGGCTCAATGGCTGAGCATCGACCGATGAACCAGGAGGTCACGGTCCGATTCCAGGTCGGGGCACATGCCCGGGTTACGGGCTCGATCCCCAGTGTGGGGCGTGCAGGAGGCAGCCGATCCGTGATCCTCTCTCATCACTGGGGTCTCTCTTTCTCTCTCTCTCTCTCTCTCTCTC
>NW_005366635.1:24284-25793 GCF_000412655.1 Myotis brandtii | reverse complement strand
CCCCCGTGCCCTTGCAGGTCTCCGAATTCGACCCTTTGACCTTCACCAGCGTCATCGAGTGCGAGAGGCCCAACAACGACCTGAGCCGGTTCCGAGGCTGCATGTGAGTGCCGTCCGTCCCTCTGCCCCCGCCCCTGCCCTTCTGTCTGACGGGCTTCGTATGTGCGCACGGCGGGCCCTGGAGCAGCACGGACTTGGGGTGCCGACCGCCACGCCGTCGAAAATCCTCATATAATTGTGGACTCTGCCGAACACTTCACCAGTAACAGCCAACTGTGGGCCGGAACCTTACCCATAACCCAAACAGTTGATTTACATATTTTTTTAAATATATATTTTTTTATTGATTTCAGGGAGGAAGAGAAGAGAGAGAGAGAAACATCGATGATGAGAGAGAATCAGGGATCGGCTGCCTCCTGCACGCCCCACACTGGGGGAGCCCGTACAAACCCGGGCATGTGCCCTGACGGGGAATCGAACCGTGACCTCCTGGTTCCTAGATCCGACGCTGAGCCACTGAGCCACCCCGGCCGGGCAATAAAAAGATACTTAAAACACAAAACCGCAGTCACAGGCGCTTGAGTCGGTAGAAAAACTGGAGTTGATTTGGAGAAAGGAAAAGCCGTTAGCTGGCGAGAGCATCTCGGAGGCAGTGATGTGTGAAAAATCCCTTGCAGGCCGGTAGGGGGTGGCCGGATCAATTTAAGAGGCGTCCGTTTATAGACGAAACGGCCCATTAGGCATGCACTGTCTACAAGAACGGGGGGAAGGGGGAACCACACGGGGGTCCGGCCCGGATGAATTCCACTGATGTCCTTCCTGAGGGAGACCAAGGATCCCGCTTGCGGACACGTTGCTTCGGGAACGGATTAAAGTCCGAGAACCGAAGAGGATCCGCCGGACACATAGTTCTTCAGGTTCCCCCAAAGCTGCCCGGCCGGCGTGGCTCAGTGGTTGAGCGTCGACCTAGGAACCGGGAGGTCACGGTTCGATTCCCGGCCAAGGGCACAGGCCCAGATGATGGGCTCGATCCCCTGTGGGGGGCGTGCAGGAGGCAGCGGATCCGTGATTCTCTCTTATCATCGATGTTTCTCTCCCTCTCCCTCTCCCTTCCTCTCTGGAATCAATAAAAATATATCTCTTTTTTTTCATTTTTTTTCCTTTATTGAATAAGATATTACAAATGTGTCCTTATCCCCCCAATGTCCCCTCGTCCCCCCAATCCTGCCCTCACCCTCACCCCCTGTTGTCCACATCCATCACTGATGCTTAAATACATGCATACAAGTCCTTCTGTTGATCTTTCCCCCTAAAAATATATCTTAAAAAAAGGTTCCCTAAAGCTCCTTCCCCAAACCTCTGGCTCTGGCGATGCCCCTAGCAGCCCGGTTCCCAGCGAACGCCGACTAGAACCCACGCCGGGTCTTGTAGAATCCACGGAGTCAGGTTGCCCGCCCTCTGGGTCCCTGTTCGCCTCCCCGCCCTGCACCCTGCGCCCTGCCCTCCCCT
>NW_005366635.1:18275-23646 GCF_000412655.1 Myotis brandtii | reverse complement strand
GGGTTCGATTCCCGGTCAGGGCACATGCCCGGGTTGTGGGCTCCATCCCCAGTGGGGGGCGTGCAGGAGGCAGCCGATCCGTGATCCTCATCACTGATGTTTCTATCTCTCTCTGTCTTCCTTTCTCTCTGAAATCAATAACTATATACTAGTATATGTAAAGGGTGTCCCAAAATTCACGCAAGATTTGAATTTTGCATGAGCATTAACAACAATAACAACAACAAAAATAAAAGCCTAATTTTACTTGGTTGATTGAATCAGATTCTAATATCTGTTGCCCTTTGATGTCAATCCCTTCAATTGGATAAGCATCACCAAGTACCAATGATGGCCCAGGAGCAGGGACAAGGAAGACCAATGAAGACCACGGCTTTGCTGGCACAGAGGCCATTGACCCGATGTGCTATTCCATACATAACCCTAGACTGTATCCTTTATGAATCAATAAAAAATTTGCAATTTTTAATTATAAACCTGTGTTTTCTATCAAAATTACTTCTTGCGTGATATTTTGGGACACCCTTTATTTGTGTATATATATGTATATGTATACACACACACACACACACACACACACATATAAATACTAGAGGCCCAATGCACGAAATTCGTGCAAGAGCCTTGGCCCCGGCCTCCGCCCGGGCCTCTGCTGCCTCTATTGCGGCCCCAGCCCGCTGAGGCTCTGTCCGGAAGGAAGGACGTCCGGAAAGACGTCTGGTCTAATTAGCATATTACGCTTTTATTATTATAGATATTTTTAAAGTACATAGACCCATTGCAGATCATCTGGGCAATAAAGAAATGAGAAAAGCCCTAACTGGTGTGGCTCAGTGGATAGAGCGTCGGCCTGCGGACTGAAGGGTCCCAGGTTTGATTCCCGTCAAGGGCATGTACCTTGGTTGTGGGCACATCCCCAGTGGGGAGTGTGCAGGAGGCAGCTGATGGATGTTCCTCTCTCATCGATGTTTCTAGCTCTCTATCCCTCTCCCTTCCTCTCTGTAAAAAATCAATAAAATATATTTTTAAAAAAAAAGGAATGAGAAAAGAGCACCATATCTAATCCCATCTTGACCCAAAAGTGCTCCTCCTGAGCCTGTCAGCCTGTGGCCCTCCGTGCAGCTCCGTGGCTGTTGCCTGGTTCGGGTCATTGCTATACCTTGCTCTCTTTTTTCTTTTTTATACCCTGCTCTTTTGGCCGGGCCTGTCCCCTGTGTATTACTGGATGGCGGTAGCATTGTACTTCCGTCCGCAGAGACGGTGCCAGGGGTCCCCTCCCTGCTGGGCACTGACTTCCGCGCCCCCCTCCTCCTCTCCGCACCCCCCCACCGCCGTCCCCCCACAGGACACGAAACGAAGGCGCTGCTGAACAACAGCGGCCCCCGCTACAAGCGCAGCCTGCTGGAGAGGCAGATGAACTGCGACGTGCTCTGGTGTGTCCTCCTCCTCGTTTGTATGTGTCTGTTTTCCGCCGTCGGTAAGTCTCCTGGCGGGACGGCCTCCGGGCGGGCCTGGTGGGCTGCCCGCGACTCCTCCTTGGGCCCTAAAGCTAAGTGGCGTCCGCCGGGGCCTCGTGGAGATGCCCGGACGCGTGGGCGTGGCGCCCTGTGGTGTATTTCCCATTGGAAGTTTCCTGGATGGAGGGATGTTTTATTTTTATTATTATTATTATTTCGTTGTTGTTGTTGTTGTTGGTCCTCACTGGGGATGTTTTCCCATTGATTTTTAGAAAGAGGGAGAGAGGGGGGGGAGAGGCAGAGAGAAACATCGATGTGAGAGAAACACGGTTGGTTGGCTGCCTCCTGCACCAGCCCCCACCAGGGCCCAGGCTGGGGAGGAGCCTGCAACCGAGGTCTGTGCCCTTGACCGGAATCGAACCGGGGACCCCTTGGTCCGCAGGCTGATGCTCCGTCCACAGAGCCAACCCGGCTAGGGCTTTTATTATTATTTTTTAATATATTTGTATTGATTTCAGAGAGGAAGGGAGAGGGAGAGAGAGGGAGAGAGAGAAACATCAACGATGAGAGAGATTCATGGATCGGCTGCCTCCTGCACACCCTACACTGGGGATGGAGCCCACCAACCGGGCCTGTGCCCTGATGGGGAATCGAACCGCGACCCCCTGGTTCCTAGGTGGACGCTCAGCCCCTGAGCCTCGCCGGCCGGGCTGCGCTTTGCTTTCTTAGGCGGCCAGCAGGCTCCTTTGGCCAGCATGTCCCCGCGCTGAGTAACCGTCTCCTGGTTTGGCTTTCGTCCGCCCTGAGCCATCGGGTGAGTGACGTTTCTTCTCTCTGAACGCTGCCACAGGGCACGGCGTCTGGGTGCGGCGGTATCAGGAGAAGAAGGCGCTGTTTGACGTGCCCGAGGCGGACGGCGGCTCCTTGTCCCCGGTCACCGCGGCGGTCTACTCCTTCCTGACAATGATCATCGTCCTGCAGGTATCGGTGCCGAGGGCCACAGGGCTCTCGCTTTACTCTCCCGGCCAGAACGCGGGGAGTCCTCGGGCTCCGCCAGGACTCGCCTGTTCACCCCGCCTCGGGGCCGAGGACCACCCGCCCGTGTACCTCCCGAATGCGTTGCGTTTTATGTCGACACCGAGTTTATCCAGAGGGTGTTTTCTTGGGTGATTTTCAAGTTCAAATTCTCCTTTGCCATTCCCCCCCTCCTCTCTCTCTCTCTCTCTCTCTCTCTGATTTCAGAGAGGAAGGGAGAGGGAGAGAGAGAGAGAAACATCAATGATGAGAGAGAACCATGGATCGGCTGCCTCCTGCACGCCCCACACTGGGGATCGAGCCCACAACCCGGGCCTGTGCCCTGACCGGGAATCGAACCCTGACCTCCTGGTTCCTAGGTCGAGGCTCAACCACGGAGCCGCGCCGGCCCGGGGTTCATGGAGCTCGCTCTTACGTTGTCAAAGGGAACCTGGATATTGTCCTGGGAGCCTTCTTGTCTCTGCTGTTTCGTGCTTTGCCGACACTAAGTCGCTGGCTGGGGTGCGTCCGAGGGTCGGGCCGCCGGGAGCCTGGGGGAGGACAGCCCGGGGGCTGAGGGCCGCCGTCTTCGCTCGCGGGGACTCTGACTGAGCCGTGTCTTTTGTCTTTTCTCTTCTCTTCTCTCCTCTCCTAGCCTCTCTCAGGGCTTGCGTCTGTCCCAGGCCCGGGTACCACCCCGGAGGACGTCTGCTCTCCCGTGCGTGGCTCCTACAGGCCGTCCTCTTTAAACCCTTTGCCAATATCCTAAAACACTCTCCCCATAGTGACGCTAAACCCACCGCTGTACGCTCCGGAAGGTACAGTACAGCTCCTGCTTCCGTGTGGTGTGGTCGTTTTATTGTATTTCATTGTATTTTTTTCATCCTCACCCAAGGATGTTTTTCCATTGATTTTTTTCAGGGAGAATGGAAGAGCGAGGGAAAGACAGAGAGAAACATCGATGTGAGAGAAACATGGATGGGTTGCCTCCTGCACACGCCCCGACCAGGGCCCGGGCTGGGAGGAACCTGCCACCGAGGTACCTGCCCTTGATTGGAATCGAACCCGGGACCCTTAGGTCCGCCGGCCGAGGCTCTATCCACTGAGCCAAACCGGCTGGCGTGTGTTGTCGTCATTTCATTGACCTTTTTTTTTTGAGAGAGAGAGGAAGGGAGAGGGATAGTAACATCAATCATGAGAGAGAATCGTGGATCCGCTGCCTCCTGCACGCCCCACACTGGGGATCCAGCCTGCAACCCAGGCATGTGCCCCGACCGGGAATCGAACCCGTGACCTCCTGGTTCGTGAGTCGATGCTCAATCCCTGAGCCACACAGTTAAATAGCTTAGACCAGTGGTTCCCAGTGTGGGCCACACGCCCCAGAGGGGGGCAGTTTGAGAATGCGTTGTTCACAGTGAATGTTTTGCATTTCTTACAGTTCTAGGGGCCTCGTGTACAGTATACAAATACGTATTGTGACATATCTATGCATTTCAGTTCTCTATTATATCTTTTAAAACTTCATTTGCTATTTTTTCATGTCCCTTCATATTATTATTATTATTATTATTATTATTAACAATTCCTTAGTGATTTCTTTCTCGGTTCGTCCGCTGTCCTTTCGTCCTTTTGTTTTTCTCTCTTGTGGACGCCATGTTCTATGGAAGCTTGTTTAGGCCGAGTTCATGGCCTTTTCGGCTTCTTCCACGTAAAGGGGAGTTCACTCTGTGAATAAGAAGAATTCTATGTTGGGGGGCCAAGGGGGGGCAGGGGCGATCAGGATGTTAGAGATGCTCAGGGGGGCGTGGCCGGAACAAGGCGGGAGCCACCGGCCTAGACCAGTGGTTGGCAAACCGCGGCTCCCGAGCAACATGCGGCTCTTTGGCCCCTTGAGTGTGGCTCTTCCACAAAATACCACGTGCGGCACGCATGTACAGTGCAATTGAAACTTTTTTTTAAATATATTTTATTGATTTTTTACAGAGAGGAAGGGAGAGAGATAGAGTTAGAAACGAAACATCGATGAGAGAGAAACATCGATCAGCTGCCTCCTGCACATCTCCCACTGGGGATGTGCCCGCAACCCAGGTACATGCCCTTGACCGGAATCGAACCCGGGACCTTTCAGTCCACAGGCCGACGCTCTATCCCCTGAGCCAAACCGGTTTCGGCGCAATTGAAACTTTAAGTAAAGTTTATTAAGTTAATTTTAGGGAACGCTGTGGAGTGAAAGAAGATGTAGGGTCGAGGATTGAGAAAGGTATGTGGAGACGGTTTGGACATAGAGAGAGGATGAACGAAAGGAGATAGAGAAACAAGTGTACAAGACGCGTGTGGATGGGAGAGTTGGAAGGGGTCGACCTCAGCGAACGTACCTCCATCAGATTGAGGACGTTTTTAGCAAAGGCCAGCTTAGGAGGACCCTCATTAAGTCAACAACAATGTACCTACCTATATAGTTTAAGGTTAAAAAATTTGGCTCTCAAAAGAAATTTCAGTCGGTGCGCTGTTGATATTTGGCTCTGCTGACTCATGAGTTTGCCGACCACCGGGCTAGACTGACCCCGGCCGCCCTGGTCCTCGGGGTCCCTCACCTCTGGGCGCCCCGCGTCTCCCAGGTGCTGATCCCGGTGTCGCTGTACGTGTCCATCGAGATCGTCAAGGTGTGCCAGGTGTACTTCATCAACCAGGACGTGGACCTGTACGACGAGGAGACCGACTCGCAGCTGCAGTGCCGGGCGCTGAACATCACCGAGGACCTGGGCCAGATCCGGTACATCTTCTCCGACAAGACCGGCACCCTGACCGAGAACAAGATGGTGTTCCGGCGCTGCACGGTGTCGGGGATGGAGTACTCCCACGACGCCAACGGTGAGCCCCGGGTGGGGGCGGGCCCCCGG
>NW_005366635.1:16858-18222 GCF_000412655.1 Myotis brandtii | reverse complement strand
TGCATGCCCGCCCGCACATGCACGCTCACAGACACACGCACACGCATCCTTCCAGGGTTGCTGGTTTCTGTTGGTTCATCCTCACCTGAGGATTCTCATTTTCCCGTTGATTTTTATTATTTCTTATTTAGTTATATCCTCAACCGAGGATATTTTTTCCCCATTGATTTCGAGAGAGAGTGGAAGGGGGAGGGAGAGACAGAGAGAAACACCCATGTGAGAGAGACACGTCGACGGGCTGCCTCCTGCATGCCTCCCCCCCCCAACCAGGACCGGGAGCGGGAGCAGGAGCCTGCCGCCGAGGTATGTGCCCTTGACCGGAATCGAACCCGGGACCCTTCAGTCCGCAGGCCGACGAGCTCAAGCCACTGAGCCAGACCGGCGAGGGCTTTCTCATTGATGTTTCTCTTTCTCCCTCTCCCTTCCTCTCTGAGATCAATAAAATATATATTTTTTAAATAGATATATATGTATATATATATTTTTTATTGCCTGGTCGGCGAGGCTCCGTGGTTGAGCATCAACCTACGTACCAGGAGGTTGGACAACGGACCTGTGTGTGGGTGACACTGCCCCCTGGTGGCGGGCGTCCTTAAAGGCTCTCCCTGGTGATGGGGTGAGTGGGGACGGAGCCCGCCTGGGCCTGAGCACCCCACGGCCTTGAGGGCCGGCCTCCCTGTGTGAGCCTCCGGCAGGACGGCCCCCCCTACTCAGAGGGCCAGGCCTTCCCAAGCTCCTGTCCCCCCGAGATCCCATGCACATGAGGCTGCCCCTGGATAGGGGGCTGAACGTGAACCCATCTCGGCCCCTGTGTGTGCCGGAAGGGACGGGGCCCAAGCCCTAGCCGGTGTGGGTCCCGGGTTCGATTCTGGTCAAGGGCACGTACCTCGGTTGCAGGCTCCACCCCCGGGCCGGGCCCTGGTCGGGGCTCGAGCGGGAGACCACCCATCGAGGTGTCTCTCTCACATCGATGTTTCTCTCTCTCTTTTCCTCTCTCTTCCCCTCTCCCTAATAAAACCAATGGAAATATCTCCTCGGGTGAGGAATAAACAAACAAACAAACAAAAAGGATAAGACCCAAGACTTGGCAGCCCACGGGCCTCATACCACCTCCCCCCCACCCGGACCCCAGCCTTGCTCCCTGGGACCTTAGTGCGCTCTGGACGTGCTCTGGGGATCGGTTTTCTCATCTGTGAAATGGGTTGAGACTCTCACCTGCATCAGGAGGCGTGTAGGTGCGTCCTCCACCCCTCGGAGGTGGGCACCTCGCCAGATGGCAGAGGTGGCGAGGGCCCTGCAGACGCACTTCCACGCCCCCCCGGTCACCCCGTGGCCCTCTCCCCACAGCCCAGCGTGGCCCCTCA
>NW_005366635.1:14731-16453 GCF_000412655.1 Myotis brandtii | reverse complement strand
CACCGCCTTCAGCAGCCCCATGGTGAGGGCCGCCCTCCTGCCCACCCCCCGCCCCTCACCTCCGGGCCATCAGGGGCCTCTGTTTTGTTGTGGTGGTTCTAGGGCACCTACCTAGGTTGCGGGTTCAGTCCCCAGTCAGGGCATGTACAGGGGGCAACCGGTCAAGGGTTCTCTCACATCAGTGTTTCTCTCTCTCTCTCTCTCTCTCTCTCTCTCTCTCAAATCAATAAACATACCGCCCTGGCTGGTTTTGCTCAGTGGATAGAGCATTGGCCTGCACACCAAAGGGTCCTGGGTTCGATTCCCATCAAGGGCGCATGTACCTTGGTTGCAGGTTTGATCCCCTGCCTATAGGGGTGAGTGGGAGGCAACCAATTGGTGTTTTTCTCACATTGATGTCTCTCTCTCTCTCTTTCCTGCCTTCCACTCTCTCTAAAAACCAATGGAAAAAATATCCTCAGGTGAGGATTATTTTTAAAAAATGAAAGAAATCAAGGTGCCTTCGTCAACCACCCAGACACTTAGTAGGTCCCTGGGTCAGACCGACACTGAGTCGGTCCCTCGGCCTCTGGTCTCCTGCAGGAGAAGGACATCACGCCCGACCCCAAGCTGCTGGAGAAGGTGAGCGAGTGCGACCGGTGCCTGGCCGTCGCGAGGCACCAGCAGCACCCGCTGGCCCGCCTCTCGCCCGAGCTGTCCGACGTCTTCGACTTCTTCATCGCCCTCACCATCTGCAACACGGTCGTGGTGACCGCCCCGGATCAGCCCCGACAGAAGACCCCCAGGCGGCAGCCGTCGGGGGCCAGGATCGGGGGCCGAGTCGGGGGAGATAGGAGAGGCAGGGGCCCGACACGACGTCCCCCGCGTCTCAGGCTCCCAGCTCCATACAGGAGAGAGGACCGGACAGGCCGGGGACCGGGACTCGGGGACCAGGACCGGGGGACGGGCCCCCTGGACGGGGATCCTGGCGTCACCAGCCAGCTGAGCAGGTTGTCATTGGTTCAGAAAAGATTCTTCGGGGTTTGGGAATGTTATCTGCATATTTGAGGTTTTTTTTAAATATATTTTTAATTGATTTCAGAGAGAGGAAAGGAGGGGGGGAGAGAGAGAAACATCAATAGGAGAGAGAATTTAATTCTCACCCGAAGATATGTTTATTGATTTGGGAGAGAGTGAAAATGAGAGAGAGAGAGAGAGAAATATTGATGTGAGGTCGACGCTCAACCATGAGCCACACGGCCGGGCTTGATATTTTTATTATTATTATTTTATTTCAGAGAGAGGAAGGGAGAGGGAGAGAGAGATAGGAACATCCATGATGAGAGAGAATCACGGATCGGCTGCCTCCTGCACGTCCCACACTGGGGATGGAGCCCGGAACCCGGGCCTGTGCCCCTGACGGGGAATCAAACCATGACCTCCTGGTTCATAGATTCATGTTCAACCACTGAGCCACACCGGCCGGGCACATCGATATTTTTCTTTCTCTCTCTCTCTCCTCCCTTCCACTCTGAAAAGCAATAGAAAAATACCTCAGGTGAGAATTAACAAAAAAAAAAAAGGAAAAAAGAGAAAGGGGTGTTGACTCTGGTTGCAACTTCCTGCAGTGTGCGCCCCGCAATCCAGGAATCGGTCAGGAAGGACGGGCGTGCGGGTGGCAGCCTGGGTGGGGACCCCTCCTCCCCGCCTCCTGCCCTCTCTCTCTCTCTCTCTCTCTCTCTC
>NW_005366635.1:11645-13506 GCF_000412655.1 Myotis brandtii | reverse complement strand
CCCCAGCCCCTCCTCCCCAGGTACCCCAGGCCCCTCCGATGGCGAGGGTGCATCCCCAGCCCCCCTCCTGAGATCCCCGGCCCCTCCTCCCCAGGTTCCTACTTGCTCACCCGCTTTTCTGCTTCCGCTCCAACCTAGATGACGCCAGGGGGAGGCATCAAAAAAAAATCCGCAGCAAGACCCAGAATTACCTCAACCTGTACGCGGTGGAGGGCCTGCGGACCCTGTGCATCGCCAAGAGGGTGAGTGGGGGCCTGGCGGGCGTGGCTCAGCGGTTGAGCGTCCACCCAGGAACCAGGAGGTCAGGGTTCGATTCCCGGTTGCGGGCTCCGGGTGCAGGAGGCGGCCGATCCATGCTTCTCTCTCATCATTGATGTTCCTCTCTCTCTCGTTCCCTCTCCCTTCCTCTCTGACATCAACACAAAGTATATTTAGAAAAGAAAACAGAGGCCCTGGCCGGTGTGGCTCAGTGGACAGAGCGTCGGCCTGGGGACTGAAGGGTCCCGGGTTCGATTCCCGTCGAGGGCACCTGGCTCGGTTGCAGGTTCCCCGGCCCTGGTCCGATGGCATGCAGGAGGCAGCCAAGCGATGCGTCTCTCTCACATCGATGTTTCTCTCTCTGTGTCTCTCCCCCTCCCTTCCACGCTCTCCACACTCGAGGGGAAAATATCAAGTAACAAAAAAATAAAATAGAAACAAAAAGGAAATCTTTAAAATATATATCCTATGTAATAAAGAGCTAACATGCTAATTAGACTGGACGGCGGAATGACCTTCCGGAACGACCTTCCTGAACAACCAGTGGGCAGGGGGCGGGGCTGCAAGGGCTGAGCCCCTTGCAGGAATTTTGTGCATCGGGCGTCTAGTGTAAAATAAAAGAAGAGGGTGAGTGGGGGCCGCCGACGTGTCCCCAGGGGCTCCATGAGGCACGCACTCAGCGGGTCCTGTCTCTCTCTCTCTCTCTCTCTCTCTCTCTCTCCCTCTCAGGTGCTGAGTAAGGAGGAGTACGCCTGCTGGCTGCAGAGCCACCTCGAGGCGGAATCCGCCGTGGACAACCGCGAGGAGCTCCTCTCTCAGTCGGCCATCCGCCTGGAGACCAACCTGCACCTTTTGGGTAATTACCCTCCCACCCGGCCCTTTGCGTGGACCAGGGTGGTTCAGAGATGGTCTGGGTCGGGGAGGTGGCGTGCTCTCCGTTCTTGGTTACAGAACCTCCTGGCCCGATGTTTCTCTCTCTCTCTCTCTCTCTCCCTTCCTCTCTGGGAAACCAATAAAAAACATATTAAAGTATTTTCTATTTTTATTTGTTTATTTGTAGATACTTTTACTGATTTCAGAGAGGAAAGGAGAGGGAGAGGGAGAGGAACATCAATGACGAGAGAGAATCACGGCTCAGCTGCCCCCCGCCCGCCCCCCACTGGGGACGGAGCCTGCAACCCGGGCGTGTGCCCTGGCCGGGAATCGAACCCTGACCTCCTGGTCCCTAGGTCTCCCTCTTTGAAATCAATAAAAATATTTTTCTAAAAAGTGAAAAATACGGGTGGAAGGAAGTCAGCTGCGAGTTTGGGAGAGCTGGAGACACTTGGTTGTGGGCTCAGAGGGCCCAGGTGCCTGGGCCTCAGGGACACCCGGCCCCGACCCTCCCCACACGGGGAGCCTCTACCTGGAGCTCAGCACGATGCCACCGCCTGGAGCCTCCTTTTCCCAGCAGCTGAGACCACCAGCCGCTGCCCTGGGCCTCTGCCTGCCCCTGGCGCTTAGTAGGAGCTTGTCACTGCCTCCCCGTTACCCCTGCTCACCCTCAGCTGCGTGGAGCAGTCCAAGCCAGGGAACGCGCCCACCGCCTCCTGACCTGCCCGCT
>NW_005366635.1:10016-11351 GCF_000412655.1 Myotis brandtii | reverse complement strand
GCAGGCCACTCGGCGTGGCTTCTCGCCCCATCGGGGTCTGGGGACGGACGGGGACAAGGGCCTCCCTCACCTGTGAGCCCTGTCTCTGTCGGACCAGGTGCCACTGGGGTCGAAGACCGCCTGCAGGACGGCGTTCCCGAAACCATCGCCAAACTGCGCCAGGCGGGCCTGCAGATCTGGGTCCTCACCGGCGACAAGCAGGAGACGGCCGTGAACATCGCCTACGCCTGCAAGCTGCTGGACCAGGACGAGGAGGTCATCACCCTCAACGCCGACTCCCATGGGTGTCATAGGTTCGCCATCACTGGCCTGGAGCCTCCTTTTTCCAGCAGCTGACGAGACCAGCCACTGCCCTGGGCCTCTGCCTGCACCTGGGTTCCGTTTCTGGCGCTTAGTAGGAGCTTGTCACTGGCTTGGAACAGGTGACACTCGCCACGGTCTCTTAGTTTCAAAGGAACACATCTGCGATCTCTTTCTTTCTTTTTTTTTTAATCCTCACCCGAGAATATGTTTGTGGGTTTGTTTGTTTTTTAATATATTTGTATGGATTTCAGAGAGGAAGTGAGAAGGAGAGAAACAGCAATGATGAGCCCTAGCCAGTTTGGCTCAGTGGATAGAGCGTCAGCCCATAGACTGAAGGGTCCCGGGTTCGATTCCGGTCAAGGGCACATGTCTTGGTTGCATGTTCCCCAGAACCTGGTCTCGGGGTACGTGTAAGAGGCAACCAATCCACGGGTCTCTCTCACATCGATGTTTCTCTCTGTCCCTCCCTCCCCCCATTCCACTCTTTCCAAAAATCAATGGGAAAATATCCTCGGGTGAGAATTAACAACAACAAAAAAGAAAAAAAACATTAATGCTGAGAGAGAATCATGGATCGGCTGCCTCCTGCACACCCCCGACTGGGGATCGAGCCCACAACCCAGGCATGTGCCCCGACCAGAATGACCTCCTGGATCATAGGTCGATGCTCAATCACCGAGTCACGCCAGCCAGGCTCCGAGATATGTTTTTATTAATTTTACAGAGAGAGAGAGAGAGACATCGATTGGTTGCCACCTGCACCAGGGCCGGGGGTGGAACCTGCAACCGAGCCACGTGCCCTTGACTGGGAATCGAACCCGAGACCCTTCGGTGTCGGGGCTGGTGCTCTAACCACTGAGGAGCACCGGCCAGGGCAGAACCGCCGTCCTCCGTAGCTAACCGGGTCTTAGGAGGGAACCTGGGCCCAGCCTGGTGCCCGGGAGGGAGACCATGGGCCCCAGGCGTGTTTGGGGGGGACGGGGGGTCACCTGGTCTGTGGTGGGGCCCCGTCAGCGGACACAGCCGTCCCGT
>NW_005366635.1:8322-9575 GCF_000412655.1 Myotis brandtii | reverse complement strand
GCCCCCGGCCCCTGCCTGAGCCTGGTGATCGACGGGAGGAGCCTGGCCTATGCCCTGGAGAAGAGCCTGGAGGACAAGTTCCTCGTCCTGGCCAAGCAGTGCCGCTCGGTCCTGTGCTGCCGCTCGACGCCGCTGCAGAAGAGCATGGTGGTGAAGCTGGTCCGCAGCAAGCTCCAGGCCATGACCCTGGCCATCGGTGAGCGCGGGCCGGCCGGCCGGCTCTCTCTCCTTTGAATAATTCCCTGTCGTCGGAAGTATCAGCGTTGTTCCCTTTTTTCCCCCCGCCCCAGGCCCTCACCGCCCTATGTCTGTGTCCATGGGTCATGCAGAGCTGCACGCAAGGTCTTTGGTTCATCACCTCCGTCCCCCGTCTTCCCTCCGAGATCCCGCTCTCTGTCTCCTGTTTCCGTGTCTCCGGATCCACTCCGTTCGTCCGTTTATTTTGTTACTTAGATGCCACCTATGAGTGAGATCATGGGACGCTTGCCTTTCGCCGACTGGCTTATGTCACTTAGCGTGATACTCTCCGGGCCCCTCCGTGCTGTCTCGGGGGCTAAGAGATCCTCCTTTTTCACGGCTGCATAGTATTCCCTGGTGCCCATGTACCGCGGCTTTTTTTACCCACGCGCCTACGGATGGGCACCTGGGCTGTTTCCCGATCTGAGCTATTGGAAATTGTGCTGCTCTGAGCATCGGGGTGCGTATGTCCTTCCTGCGTGGTGTTTCGGGTTTCTTAGGATATAGTCCTAGAGGTGGGATCACTGGGTCGAATGGCAGTTCCATTGTTAATTGTCTGAGGAAACTGCACACTGTTTTCCACAGCGGCTGCCCCAGGCGGCGTTCCCACGAGCCGTGCGAGGGCTCCCTTTCCTCCACGTCCTCGCCAGCTCTTGCCGTGTGTTGATTTGTTGACGGCAGCCACCCTGACAGGTGTGAGGCGATCCCTCCTTGTCGTTTCAGTTTGCGTCTCTCTGAGGATCGGGGACTTTGAGCGTTCTTTCATGTGTCTCTTGGCCGTCTGTATGTCCGCTTTGGAGAAGTGTCTAGTTAGGGCCTTTGCCCATTTTTAAATCGTTTGTCTTCCTCTTGTTAAGTTGTACGAGTTCCTCGGCCAGAATCGAACCCGGGACCCTTGGGTCTGCAGGCTGACACTCTACCCACTAAGCCGAGCCAGCCAGGGCGGGCCCGTCGCTTGCACCTGCTTCCTCTCATCTCTTCCTGAACCCCCCCCCCCCCCCCCCCCCCCGCCCCCC
>NW_005366635.1:6850-7590 GCF_000412655.1 Myotis brandtii | reverse complement strand
GAGAAGGGAGACATCTGTCACACTTGAAACAATAAAGATTCGAGAAAAAGAAAACAATATAGAATCCAAAGGGCAGGCGGCGACCCCGGAGAACATTAGCTCGTGTCTGTGGCCGCGAGAGGTGAGTCACCGAGAACATTGTTGTCCATCACCCCTCGTTGCGGAGGGGACGTTCTGGGAAAAGCTGCCAGGGATGTTATTGCTGGAGGAGGGGGAAAATTCCAGGGCAGAGTCCTCGTGTGGATGCGGATGAGTCACCCCCTGGACGTCGTTGTGTGTCTGCACTCTTGGCGCATTCGAAACGAGTTGCTGCTTCGTGATGGGGGCCTGGGGGCGTCCTGTTCCGAGAGGCAGTGGCAGCGTCTCCCCTTGCCTTCTCCCCCCGCCCCCGAGAGCTCTAACCTAGGCCTGGTGTGGATAAACATTTTCTTTTCTTTCCATATAAAATATATTTTTTCCTTTTATCTATATGTATATGGTTTTTTACTGTATTTTTATTGATTGCAGAGAGGAAGGGAGAGGGAGAGAGAATCAGAAACATCCGCGATAGAGTATCAGGCATGGATCGGCCGCCTCCTGCACACACACACACACACTGGGGACCGAGCTGCAGCTCCCCCCTGGCATGTGCCCTTGCCTGGAATCGAACCCGGGACCCTTCCGGCTGCAGGCCGATGCTCTCTCCGCAGGCCGACGCTCTATCCCAGCCGTGGGCAAACTACGGCCCGTTTGAAATGAAT
>NW_005366635.1:4932-6782 GCF_000412655.1 Myotis brandtii | reverse complement strand
CCTGTTTGAAATGAATAAAACTAAAAAAATAAAAGACCGTACCCTTTTATGTAATGATGTTTACTTTGAATTTATATTCGTTCACACAAACACTCCATCCATGCTTTTGTTCCGGCCCTCCGGTCCAGTTGAAGAACCCATTGTGGCCCTCGAGTCAAAAAGTTTGCCCACCCCTGCTCTATCCCCTGAGCCAAACCAGCTAAGGCTATATATATATATATAAAATTTTAAATTGATTTTAGAGAGAGAAGGGAGAAGGAGAGGGATAATCAGCTAGAAACATCCAGCAGCTGCCCCCTGCAGGCCCCACACTGCGGATGGATTCTCACGGGGAATCGAACCGGTGACCTCTTGTTTCACGGGTCGATGCTCAACCGCTGAGCCACGCTGGCCGGGCGGGCGGGGGCTAAACATTCCCCATCAGCAGCTTGACTGGAGGCGCAGCAGTGCTCCTTGGTGGGACTGTCGGGGGCGGGCGGGGGCAGAGGTGAGCACAGAGGCAGTCCGTGCGCACACAGATCTCAACCTTTTCCTGGGCAGAACGAACCCCTCCTGCACCCCATGCGGGGAAGCGCCCGCGTGAGTATGAATTGGAATCTCCTGTCCGTGCGATAATGACTGGACCGGCGCCCGGCCGGCGTGGGCTCAGCGGTTGAGCATCGACCGGTGAACCAGGAGGTCACGGGTTCGATTCCCGGTCAGGGCACGTGCCCGGGGTGTCGGCTCCATCCCCAGTAGGAGGCAGGCAGTCCATGATTCTCTCTCATCATGGATGTTTCTCTCTCTCTGTCCGTCTCCCTTCCTCTCTCTCTCAAATCAATAGAAACATATTAAAAAGAAGTAAATAAGAGAGTGGACCAGTTCAGGAAATAATCGTGATGAAGAGGGAGCATCTTTCACGGGGCCGGACACCGTGTTGGGGGCAGTGTAGGTGTGGGAGGCAGCGGTGCAGAGTGCACACTAAATAAAGAGGTGGCCACAGCCACCCTGCTTTGTTTTATATTTATATATTGTGTTGGGGGCAGTGTAGGTGTGGGAGGCAGCGGTGCGGAGTGCACACTAAATAGAGGTGACCACAGACAGCCTGCTTTCTTTTATATTTATATATTGATTGATTGATTTCAGAGAGGAAGGGAGAGGGAGAGAGAAACATCAATGAGAGAGAAGAATCATGGACCGGCTGCCTCCTGCACGCCCCCTAATGGGGATCGAGCCCGCAAACCGGGCAGGTGCCCTTGACCGGGAATCGAACCCGGGACCCTTCGGTCCGCAGGCCGACGCTCTATCCACTGAGCAACACCAGCCGGGGCCCCGCCCGCTTTCTGACACACCCCTGGGTGCGGCTGGCGGTTCAGACCTGGCACGGTGGTTGCTCTGACCTCCGACGGCCTGACTCAGTCCTCCCAGGGCCGATCCCCGCTCCTCCCGGGACCTTTCGTGGGACTCGGGCCCGTGGGGACCCCCTTTCGGACGACTTGCTTCTGGACCTCTCGTCTCAGAGGGTCCCTCCTGCCTGTGCCGCTTCTAGGAGACGGAGCCAATGATGTCAGCATGATCCAGGTGGCCGACGTGGGCGTGGGCATCTCCGGCCAGGAGGGCATGCAGGTAAGACCCCTCGGGGCTGTCCCGGGAGACCGGGTGGCTCACGGTCCCCTCAAGCCTTCCCAGGGGGGAGGGGGCTCTGGCCGACAGAGCTGAAGGGGTGGCCTTCCACACAACTCATGACGGATGGCCTGCTGGTCGGGGCCGTACGAGAGGCAACTATTGATGCTCACACACGGATGTTTCTATCCCTCTCTCCCTCTCCCTTCCTCTCTGAAATCAATAAAAAAAAATTTTTAATTTAAAAA
>NW_005366635.1:4490-4849 GCF_000412655.1 Myotis brandtii | reverse complement strand
GGTCAAGGACACATGCCCGGGTTGCAGGCTCGATCCCCAGTGTGGGGCGTGCAGGAGGCGGCCGATCCATGATTCTCTCTCCTCATTGATGTTTCTCTCTCTCCCTCTCCCTTCCTCTCTGAGATCAATAAAAATCTATTTAAAAAACAAAAACAAAAGCGATAGCCCTGAACGAGAGTCCTTGTTGAGATAGAATTTTTCTTTATTTTTTATAAATATATTTTATTGATTTTTTTTACAGAGAGAAAGGGAGAGGGATAGAGAGTTAGAAACATCGATGAGAGAGAAACATCGATCAGCTGCCTCCTGCACACCCCCCCACTGGGGATGTGCCTGCAACCAAGGTACATGCCCTTGAC
>NW_005366635.1:0-822 GCF_000412655.1 Myotis brandtii | reverse complement strand
ACGTTGGTTGCGGGCACATCCCCAGTGGGGGGTGTGCAGGAGGCAGCTGATCGATGTTTCTCTCTCATCCATGTTTCTCTCTATCCCTCTCCCTTCCTCTCTGTAAAAAATCAATAAAATATATTTTAAAAGAAATTTTTTTTTCGGTCTCTGCCGTCACACTCAGCGAAACCCTCAGGCCCCAGAGGGCACGGCCCGGCGTCTCTGACCGGCGTGCCCCCTCCTCCCCGTCTCGTTTCCAGATGTTCGTGGGCCTCCTCTTCTGGTTCCAGTTCTTCTGCGGCTTCTCGGCCTCGGCCATGATCGACCAGTGGTACCTGATCTTCTTCAACCTCCTCTTCTCCTCGCTCCCCCAGCTGGTGACGGGGGTGCTGGACAAGGACGTGCCGGCCGAGGCGCTGCTGGCCCAGCCCCAGCTGTACCGCAGCGGCCAGAACATGGAGGTGAGGCCCCCTCCCGCCCACCTCCTGTCTCCCTCCCGCCCTGTCCGCTCCCGGCCTGGAAAGTGCAAGTCCCCAGGGACCAATTGTAGAGTCAGCCCCGGCCGGCGTGGCTCGGTGGTTGAGCTGCATCCCATGGGCCCAGAGGTCGCCGGTTTGATTCCCGGTCAGGGCACGTGCTCGGAGTGTGTGATCGATCCCCAGTGGGGGGCGTGCAGGAGGCAGTCGATCCGTGATTCTCTCTCATCACTGATGTTTCTCTCTCTCTCCCTCTCCCTTACTCTCTGAAATCCATAAAAATATATTTCAAATAATAAAAATAAAAACAATTTTTAAAAAATTCTCGAGACTGGCCCTAGCCAGTTTGGCTCAGTGGATAGAG
>NW_005366634.1:0-1594 GCF_000412655.1 Myotis brandtii | reverse complement strand
TGGCAACTTAGGGTCACCATGGTCCACATTTTATTCCGTCCTCGCAAGGCACACATGGGAACTATGTTTTTCAGAATCTATACAAGCAGGATTGCTTTGCTGAGTGGAGTCTATCAATCAGAGAGACTTTCAAGATATCTGCGAGGTAAAAGAAGAAGGAAAGATATACTTGTGTTCTTCAGCTAAAGTAAGACCCATGTGCTTTGTCAGATGTGCTATAGCCATTGTGGAGACAGAGCACTACTAGTTCTGCAGGTTCTGTTCCCCTGGAAGCTTGTGAAACCCTTCCTTGTCTCCTTGTCCTACATCCTCTAACCCTTCTAAGGATTTTGAAGCTCCTGATTCCCTGTACTAAATCTCCTCTGGCTTGAAATACCCATTTTCTTGATGGGAACTATTGATATACTCAGATTGGAGGAAGGAGAGAAATTGAAAGACGGAGGTTCACCACAGGAATCCATGCTCTGTAGGTAAGTCTACTAGACACATGGCCATAAAGTAGTAGAACTAACGCCACGTGGAAACATACTGAGTGGGAGATCAATAAAACACAACCCCAACTAGCTGTGTGATCTTATATAAATTATTACCTCAGTTTTCTCATCTATAAAATGTAATTAATGGCATTAACTACCTACAGGATTATGTACATTAGTGCATTAATATTTGCAAAATCCATAGAACGAGGAATGGCACATGGTTAGTGCCATATGATTTTTGTTAAACAAACAGTGAATTTAAAAATACACACATAGACATTTCCTTAAAAGCGGTTTTCTTGGGAAGTGAAACACTAATTCCAATGTTCAAAACATTCCTGGAATGTGAACATTTTGGAAATTGCAGTGACACCTGAGAAAACTGTAATTTCTGACCCTGACCTACTCTGCTTCCCAGTGTAGGACACTCCCAAACCCCAGTATCTCTAAAGGTCCTTTTCAGTCTGGGCTGACAAACTATGTTATGTAACTTGGTGATTCACCTTGTCCATGTGCTTTAGTTCTGAATAATTGAGGGCTGTTCATACAAATTCAAGTGCCCTCCCAAAGGACGAAGCATTGCTACCCTCAAAGATATTCAAAACAATGTTGCCGAAACTCCAGGGATCCAACTGAGCAGCTGTGAATGCAACCTAGACAATGGCACTGCCACTGGCCCAAGCTTGCAGCCTCTCATAATAACTTGCAAAGGACAGAACTCTTTGGCTGATATATTTAAAGAAAAATCATGTTTTTGCTTTATAATAAGCCCATGAGTATGTGATGGTTGTCCTTCATCATTTTTCAGGGTTTTCCAGGAGAATAGAGAATATAGCAAAACACAACACAACAGCAATAATAATAGAAACACAAAATAATAATACAAAACAGCTTCAAGGACAGAAAATATAAGCTACAGGATCATGATGGTCTTTCTCTGTTGCTCTTGTCGCAGCTGGTGAAGGTTGCCAAGGCTGCCCTGTTAGGCAGACTTAAATCTAAAAGTTCCATTTGCAGAAAATATGATTTCAAAAAGCAGGACTCCTATTACTTAGTAGACCAGTGTTTGCCCTTGTATGCTTTTCCTGGCAGACATTGTTCAGTTTTGCAAAGTT
>NW_005366633.1:0-571 GCF_000412655.1 Myotis brandtii | reverse complement strand
AGACCAAAACATAAACTTTATAAAATGTAAAATTTTAAGAAAATACATATTTATCTAGCATAGTCCCTCTTTTCTCAGGTTGAGAGTTGAACCCAGGACAATAAAATAACTTCCCTGAACCACACTTCCAGTCAATGACAGATCAAATAATAGAAACATTCTGTTTTAAAACATAGACATACTAGAGGTCCAGTGCATAGATTCATGCACCAGGGGGTCCCTCGGCCTGGCCTGCACCCTCTCGCAACCTAAGACCCCTTAGGGGATGTCGGAATACTGATTTTGGCCGAATCCCCGCAGGCTAGGCTGAGGGACCCCACCAGTGCACGAATTTGTGCACTGGGCCTCTAGTATGCATATAAGATCTTTGGTTAATCTCTTGCCCCTATCCCTCCTTCCCTCTTCCTTCTGAGATTCATCAGTCTGTTCCATGTTTCCATGCCTGGGCATTAAGCATCTACCCCCTATTGGTCAGTGCGCATCATAGCTACAAGTCGAGTAGTCGAACGGTCCCTTAGACTTTTATATATATAGATAAACTAGAGGCCCGATGCACAAAAATTTGTGCACT
>NW_005366632.1:0-566 GCF_000412655.1 Myotis brandtii | reverse complement strand
TCTAGGACTGACCCTCCCATGGTCACACTTAGGTCAGAGTCAGAGCTGAGGGGCCAGGCCCCCAGGAGGGACCACGAGTCTCCTGGGCTGGAGTCAGACGGATCAGGGATGGCGACACCTCCCTCAGCTCCCACCCCCTTGGTCCCTGGGATGCGGTCCCTCCATCCAGGACTCACCGAGGCCCAGGAGGGTGGAGGGCCGGGGGCTCATGGCCAGCCTCTCCCAGTCTTCTCTGTCCTTGTCCACAGGGAGGAGGTGAGTCTGCCTGGGTGAGGGAGGACAGTGAAGATGCAGGAGGGGCTCACAGGGGCCGAGTCATGTGCCTCATTTCCGTGGTTTCTCATGAAGGGAGGTGGTGCTCCTAATGCCACATCTAGTTTCCCCTTTTTGGGTCCAGAGAGGCCTTGGTGAAACTCTATGAAAAATTAAATTTCTAATTTGTTCACGCACCAATTTCTAGTGATATACGTCCTAACCAGGCTCAACCTCTGACCAGATGAAATTCACATGGTATTAATTCACCAGCGACAGATAGATAGATAGATATAGATATAGATATAGATATA
>NW_005366631.1:644-1003 GCF_000412655.1 Myotis brandtii | reverse complement strand
ACTTTTCAACTTAGGATATTTTCAACTTATAATGGGTTTATCTAAATGAAACTCTGTCATAGGTTGAGAAGCATTTGTACCTAATCACAAAGGGATGTGAGGTTTACAATATTTAAATGAATAAGTTGTCCTTTGATTAGAAAGTTGGTGAAATTTGTTTAAAGTTAGAAGCATCTTTCTTGAGTTATAAAGTGACAAAACATTCAACTGTCAACCAGATCTAGGCTTGCCCAGGAGCAACCACTTTTAATAGCCGAACACTGAATCTCCAAAACTTGTTTATTGTGTGTGTGTGTGTGTGTGTGTGTGTGTGTGTGTGTGTGTGTGTGTGTGTATGTTTTTAAGTGATAGTTTTTTTA
>NW_005366631.1:0-494 GCF_000412655.1 Myotis brandtii | reverse complement strand
TTCTTTTTTTTTTTTTTCAGAGAGGAAGTGAAAGGGAGAGAGAGATAGAAAAATCAATGATGAGAGAAAATCATTGATCAGCTGCCTCCTGCACGCCCCACACTGGAGATGGAGCCCAGAACAGCATGTGCCCCAATTGAGAATCAAACCATGACCTCCTGGTTCATAGGTCAACGCTCAACCACTGAGCCATGCCAGTTGGGCCTGACCCTCTCTTCACAAGCCCTATTACTAGCAAAAAGAGAGAGGATTCACAGGTGAGTGCAGGGAGAAGCACTCCTATGGGATGGCTTTTCCTTCCAGTGCAGCAGCCATAGAGCCAGCCAGCTGAGGGCAGGATGGTTTTGGATAGAGAGCAGATGGTCCACCAGCTCCATGAAGACTGTTACCAGATCGAAGGAGTCCATTTTCCTGTGTGCATCAAAGCCCGATAAGACAGAACTGGAGTTTGCAGCCAAAAAAGTAAGAATTTATTAAGGAGATGACACCATGCC
>NW_005366630.1:0-235 GCF_000412655.1 Myotis brandtii | reverse complement strand
GCCTGCACCCTCTCGCAGTCCAGAACCACTCAGGGGATGTCCGCCTGCTGGCCTAAGCCAACAGTTGGAAATCTCTCTCGCAGTCTGGCCTGCACCCTCTCGCAGTCCAGAACCACTCAGGGGATGTCCGCCTGCTGGCCTAAGCCAACAGTTGGAAATCTCTCTCGCAGTTCGGGATCCCCCGCTCCTTACTGCCCGCCTGCTCACTGCTCCTTTCCACTCAGCTCGCTGCTCC
>NW_005366629.1:0-341 GCF_000412655.1 Myotis brandtii | reverse complement strand
CACTGACACCCAGCGGCAGATCTGCCTTTCTGCTGGACGTATTTACTGCTGGGCTGCACATCAGCGTTTCTGCGTAACGTACTACGCTACAGGGACACCGGGCGGCAGATCGGCCTTTCTGCTGGACGTACTACGCTGCACGGACACCGGGCGGCAGATCGGCCTTTCTGCTGGACGTACTACGCTGCACGGACACCGGGCGGCAGATCAGCGTTTCTGCGGGACGTACTACGCTACAGGGACACAGGGCAGCAGAACGGCCTTTCTGCTGGAGGAATTCCGCTGCACGGACACCGGGCGGCAAATCGGCCTTCGGGCTCTCTGTCCGTGCAAAGTAAACA
>NW_005366628.1:0-650 GCF_000412655.1 Myotis brandtii | reverse complement strand
GTAATAGTTTCTTTTCATGTAAAAATGCAGAATTTTATGCCTAATACTAGTGTCTGACTGAGCTAACCAATCTGGAAAACTGTGGAATAAATGATCAGAACATATTTCTAGGTTTATTTTTACTCTAGGTTTATATCACAAAAGATGTTCCCCTATCCCTGTTTCATCATCTTTAATGAAAGGAAATGCACTTTCCTGGGGGACTACCTGAACTCAAATCTTTCTCGGTTCTCTCAAAGATTTTAGGACAGCTCCTGTACTTAAGTCCTCAGCTTCCTAATTTAAGGAATATTGTTTCTCTTTTGTTGGACCTGGTTTGCTTTTCCAATTAGCAGCTTTTGTAATTGAGCTATATCGATAGAGTAACTACTTGATGATAATTCAGCTACAATAAAGATAATCATAAACACTTAAAGCAGGAATAATACTCCTCAAAATCTGTAGATCTCTTATGTGAATGTGGTTTCAAGGCTACAAATTTTGCAGGTGTAAGGAGCCCAGAGAAGTAGGAAATAAATGCAATTTATGTTTTTTTCAGACTCAATTCACATGACCAGTTTGAGTATAACTTTACCTCCTTAAACAAATCAGTAAGTCTTAATCATTTTAAAATATATATTTCATTGATTTTTTTACAGAGAAGAAGGGAG
>NW_005366627.1:0-792 GCF_000412655.1 Myotis brandtii | reverse complement strand
GGGTCCAGGCCCAACCTCCCCACTCCACAGTTGGCACAGGTTCTCCCTGGTTGGCAGCTACTGTGGTAGGCAGTCCTCTGGAGACCCCTAAGGGTAGATGCAAAGGTAGCATTACTAGGGCTGGGCTGGGGACCAGTTTCTAGCACCACACTCTGAGCCAAGTGAGTTCCTGGGGATGAGGCTAGAGTCCTGTGTGCTCTGGTTCCTAGGCCCCCAATTTCTCTGCTGGGGCTGTGGTGAGCCCAGTATTTGCACCTCTCTTGGCCAGGCATGGACTCACAAACACCATATACTAGTACATGGAGCCAGGCAACACTCAGAGAAGCCCTCCATGGCAGGTGGACGGGATGGCGGGGCAATAGATACCGCCATCCTGGGGCATACGGACCCTCCCCTGCATTGTCTAGACCTTGTGCCCCTGAGGGGGAAGCTCATCCTCAGAGCCCTCCTCAGGCACGGGCTCTGGGTGCCTTGATGCTGACTGTCCATCTTCAGTCCACTCGCCAAGGGGCAGCCGAGAGAAGTGAGGGAGCCCGGGGCACTGTGCCAGGATCTGTGATGCCCCCATAGCGCCTCTGGAAATCCCCTTGCAGGGCAGTGGTCTCAGATGCTCCAGGCCAGGATGCAGCAGCACAGGGATAGCTGGCAGAGAGGGAGATAGGTTGGGGGTGCCGGGCACCCTCTCCTCCCTCTTCAGGGGCACTCGCCCCACTGTCATCACTCTCCTGGTGGTGCCACACATTCCTCTCAGGTTTGCCCTGGGCCTGCTGCTTGTGGAGCTTGTGCATGTAG
>NW_005366626.1:0-785 GCF_000412655.1 Myotis brandtii | reverse complement strand
ACATGTGAGATTATCCTATATAATAATATGCTAATTAGACCGAATGTCAGATCAACCTTCTGGAACGACCTTTCAGAACAACCAGTGGGTAGGGCCATGGGGCCACAAGGCAGCCGGGACCACAGGGCAGCCAGGCTGCCAGGGCTGAGTCCCTTGCGCAAATTTCATGCAAGAGTAGGCCTTCCTTCCCCCGGCTGCTGGTACCTGCTTCCCTCTGGCACCCGGGACCCTGGCTTTCCTTGCAGCCTTGGCTTCATCTGGAAGGTCGTCCAAAAGGACGTCTAGTTTAATTAGCATATTACACTTTTATTATTATAGATGTGTATGTGTGTGTGTGTGTGTGTGTGTGTGTGTGTGTATGAAAAATGTGATATATGTGATGGAAAACAATTCAGCTTTAAATAAGAAGGAAATCCTGTCATTTATCACAACATAGATGAATCTGGAGGGTATTATGCTAAGTGAAATAAGCCAGACAAAGACAAATGCTGTATGGTATAACTTATACGTATAATCTAAAAAAAGTCAAACTCAGAAACAAACAGTAGAAATGTAGTTGCCAGGGGCTGAGGGATATAGAAAGTAGGAAGAGACCAGTAAAAG
The DNA here is from genome assembly GCF_000412655.1 of Myotis brandtii. NCBI lineage: Eukaryota > Metazoa > Chordata > Mammalia > Chiroptera > Vespertilionidae > Myotis > Myotis brandtii. Next base: position 182 of record NW_005366626.1, on the reverse strand, counting down.
GGAACAAACTTTTCGTTATAAACTCGAAACTTGCTACCAGAGTAGAACTTGTGTTATAAATAGTGTGTGTGTGTGAGTGTGTGTGTGTGTGTGTGTGTGTGTGTGTCTGTGTGTAGGGAGCAGGATACATATATGAGATGATGATTGTGTTAATTAACTGGATGAGGGTAATCCTTTCACAA
>NW_005366625.1:0-804 GCF_000412655.1 Myotis brandtii | reverse complement strand
AGTGCTTGGAATTCTCCCAAAACGATGTGTCCTTTCTTTGGACACATTGTTTAAGCAGAGACAAAGAATAGGTGATTAGTCAGGACTACTAGAATGAAAATATCCTTTTTGTTTCAGAAAAGCCCAAGGTTTACAGATGAGAAAAGAGAGTCCTTTCCATCCCTTCCTCCTTCAGAGGTAGCTTTGGAGTGGAGTAGGGAGGAATATTTCTCAGGCCAGAGATGTTTTGCCATCCTGGCTATGGCCCCAACCCAGGTAGTCGGTGAACCTTCCAGGTGTCACTTCCTTGGTTCCTGTTTGCCTAATTGTGCTGCTGATACTGTAATTAGTCTCCCATTAGCTGTAATCTCTAAATTCTGAAGACATTGGTAATAGGACTAAGGGTTCAGAAATAGACAATGACAGGTACTAAAGTAGCCAAGAATACAGTTATTTGCTTTCCTTTCTGGGTAATAGTTCAGAAAAGGAGTTAAGAAAAGGGGTGTGTGGCTCACTTGGCTTGTGTGGCTCACTTGGTTGTCTGGTGCACCGAAAGGATTCCCAGTCAGGGCACATGCGTGGATTGCAGGCTTAATCCCCAGTAAGGAGGGTGCAGAAGGCAGCCCGTCAATATTTTGCTCTCACATCTATGATTCTTCTCTTTCTCCCTCTCCCTCCCACCCCCTCTAAAAGTCAATAAAAAAACTCTTTAGGAAAAAAGCAAAGGGGTGGGTGGGGGGAAGGAAACCTGATATTTTTCTATAGCAATATAATGGAAATGATTTTGGAAATCTGTGTTTCAGCTGATGGTAGAGTAGAGGCTAT
>NW_005366624.1:0-823 GCF_000412655.1 Myotis brandtii | reverse complement strand
CTACCCAGAGAACTAAAGTAGAGTAAGTTTATGGAAGCAGAACAACTGAAAAAAATAAAATAAGTTCCTGATACCTGAGTTATCTTCATTAGATGCTGAGCAATTTAAGAAGGTACAGCATAAACATTAACTGTGATGGAGATGACTGTAAATAAAGCACATTTCAGGCAGAGCGAAGAGTTGAGTTTGGGTCATCTTGAGCTTGAGAGAGCTGTTCTATAAGGGCAGATATTGCAAAAACAGTTGAATACGGGAATTTGAAGTTCAAGCAAGAGGGCTAAGGATAAAGTTTGGAAGTTGACAACATCATGGAAACTTGTCAAAGCAGATGCCCTCCAGGCTGCCAAGCTTTCTTCTTAGCTGTCAGAGGCCCAGCCCTGAAACTGCCAAATGTTTTTGAAAGGTCGATGAGTGCCATGTTTAGGTTTCATTGTTCCCTGCATTGCTGCAGCTGCTGCATCCCAAAGCTCAAGTTTGCCTTCTCTTTGGGGTCCCACTGGGATCAAATAGTGTGTATGATCCATTGCCATTGCTCACTGACTGAAATAGGGGCTTTGTGGCCTGCTATAATCTCTTTGATGATTGCATCATTGTCTAACCATATTAAAGTATTACAATTTAGCTAAATGCAATTTTCAGGTATTTTTAGCCAGATTTTACTGCTTTCTGATGTTTCAGATAGAAAAGTTATTTTATAAGCAACTTGAATTCAAAATATTGGAAATGCTAGCTTGTAAACCCAGCAAAGTTTAGATACATAGATTGCACAGTTTATTTTTTTAAAATATATATTTTATTTATTTTTTTGCAGAGAGGAAGGGAG
>NW_005366623.1:650-916 GCF_000412655.1 Myotis brandtii | reverse complement strand
CGCAGAAGCTGGGGGTAGGGCCCCTCCTCTTTCCCATATCCATCCTGGATATGACATGACATTGGAGGTGAGCGGCCCTCAGGATCCAGAAGAGACCACAGAAGACAGCGCGGGAGCTGACACTGGGGAGCCGTGGGTCAGATACACTGTGCAGAGGAGGGAGGCTGGTGCTGCCTCCCCCACGCTCCCCTCTTCTAGACACAACCTGCCTTTCAGCCCCTCCAGGCCGGGAGGGAGACTCTGCCCTGAGAGGAAGGGCAGGGCGG
>NW_005366623.1:0-399 GCF_000412655.1 Myotis brandtii | reverse complement strand
GTCCCACTGACTGTCCATCCGGCTCCTCTCAGACCACCCAGTGCCGGCCCCACTGTCCCTCCCAGGGAACGTGCCCAGCTCAGGGAGGGCGGGGCGGCCCCACTGAGGACCAGGCTGCTCCCTTTCAGGCCGGCTCCTCTCATCCTATAAACATTATTGACTTTTTCTTGACCCGTAGGAATTCCTGTGACCACGGCCCTCCCATGAAGGGACCCACAAAAGAGAAAGCCCTTTGCACTTTGCAGGTGTTTATTGAACAATTTGGACTTCATGACACACAGAGGAAAAGACATTTTATAGAGATTCTTAATCTTTCATTTTATTGTTTTAGTTTTAAAATCAATAAAAAATAATCATTTCCCTCAAAGTAAAAAATGATTCTGATAGTAATGAATAGAA
>NW_005366622.1:344-890 GCF_000412655.1 Myotis brandtii | reverse complement strand
GCTTAGGAAGAGCCACACTCAAGGGTCCAAAGAGCCGAGTTTAGCTCGTGAGCCACAGTTTGGCGACCACTGGTCCCAGATAAACAACAACATGGCCAGGGCTGGCTTAAAAACCTCTCATGGCCCGGGCCATTGCTACCCACCATGACCTGCCCAAGGAAGGGTTTATGGTTTATCACTGCACCCCCTTTTTGTCTACACAGAGGACACAAGAAGTGCATTTGGAGAGGTGCCCTGTGTCACAGGCTCTGGCTGAGTCACCCTAAAGGTGGAGTGTGAATGCCACATTCATTTGTGGCTAGGGTTCAGATCCGGAAAAGGGGCCATACACAAACGAATACACTAGAGAAGAAATAAGAATTTAGATGCCATGGGGGGCCAGGGAAAAAACATTTCTCTAGTGGAGAGGCTCTCTGACTTCTGGGTCCCATTTGCTTCTATTCACTTGAGTACACATTTGCCCTTTAGGAATGCACACAGGCATATGAAAGGTAAAGCTTGGTAAACAGTAAAAGGATTACCAGGTTAGGGGATTGCCTTGAGCCA
>NW_005366622.1:0-249 GCF_000412655.1 Myotis brandtii | reverse complement strand
AGAGAGGAAGGGAGAGAGATAGAGAGCCAGAAACATCGATGAGAGAGAAACATCGATCAGCTGCCTCCCGCACATCTCCCACTGGGGATGTGCCCGCAACCCAGGCACATGCCCTTGACCGGAATCGAACCCAGGACCTTTCAGTCCGCAGGCCGACGCTCTATCCACTGAGCCAAAATGGTTTCTGCCATTTTTGTTTTCTTAATAAATGGAGAAAGGTGTATGCCATTTGCAGAGCTTGAGTCCTTT
>NW_005366621.1:0-842 GCF_000412655.1 Myotis brandtii | reverse complement strand
GGTGGATGAGCAGCTGCCAGGAACATCTTTTCTCCTGATCCTCCCTTGGGATGCTGACATTTCTTTGGACTCTCCTAAGTCGCCCAGAACAGTCAGCTAATAATATGGGGAGCTCATCCAGTTCTGATCTCCTCACACTGTCTCAGGTGAAGGACCAGGCTCCATCATTTCCCAGACATGGCGGTTAGGGTTGAGCCCCAACTAGTGACCAGATCAGGAGCCTTGTGACTCTGGCACATGGGAAACTGTTCCTCTCACTCAGCCCTTCTCCGGAGGCAAACACAAGCTGACTCAGGCTCCCCAGGGCCTCTAGAGCAGGGGTCCTCAAACTTTTTAAACAGGGGGCTAGTTCACTGTCCCACAGATCGTTGGAGGGCCTGACTATAGTTTAAAAAAAAAAAAAACTATGAACAAATCCTCACACTCCACGCACATATCTTATTTTGAAGTAAAAAAACAAAACGGGAACAAATTTTTTTTTTTATTTGCATGTGGCCCGCGGGCTGTAGTTTGAGGACCCCTGCTCTAGAGTCAGGACATTGTGGCAGGGGCCTAGATAGGGGCGGCCCAAGCTGAGATTCTCTGTGAAGAACCCAGGGAGCCCCTCAGCCCAGGTCCTTACTGAGCCCTGCAGGGTCTATCTCAGGGACGTGATCAGGGAAAGGGGCCCAGGGACCTGAACTGAGACTGGTTTCTGTCTGCTGACTCACTCCCATCAAACTTGTCCTTCTCTCTGTGGTGAATGTCTGTGGGGTTGGAATCTGGGAAAGGAACTCTGAAAGGTTGCTTCAGGAGCTGCCCATCTACATGGATGACAGGATGAGACCCTATGATGTGAGGGT
>NW_005366620.1:0-613 GCF_000412655.1 Myotis brandtii | reverse complement strand
ATTACCATGTTTGTCTATTATTAGATAGAATATATATTGCAGAGAAGAAGGAAGAGGGAAAAATCTAAACTTCAGTGATGAGAGAGAATCATTGATCAGCTGCCTCCCACACGCCCTCTACTGGGAATTGAGCTGCAAGTGCCCTGACTGGAATCAAGCTATGACTTCCTTGTTTGAAGGTCAACAATGCCCAAGCACTGAGCCACACTGGGCTAAGGTAAACTGCTTTTAAAGTCAACTGACAATAGATGTGAACCGTTTTTTTAAAATACCTTCCTAGCTACATTTAGCTGGTGTTTCACCAAACGGCTGGTCTCCATGGCCTGGCTAAGTTCACACAGGACATGAACCACCCTCATGTAAAGGACCTTTACTGGTGGCCCCATCACAGCCAGGCCTTCTCATGTTGCCCTGCTCTCCTTTCCTCACCGTCTGAAATCAACTCTCTGCTGTCTTCATAATGTTCACAGCCTAGAACCATAGGTGCTCAAGCGACACTCAACCACAGGTGTTAAAGAAATGAGGACAACAGACCCATGGCAGGAGAAAGGAAAAACAGGCAAGAAAAGAAATGAAAAGACGGACATTGGGGAAGGGGGCAGCGGGCAGATGT
>NW_005366619.1:0-783 GCF_000412655.1 Myotis brandtii | reverse complement strand
AGTGTAAGGAATAGATTGGGGGGGGGGGTAAGCGTGACCCTCGTACGTGCGGAAACGCCCGCTCAGTCACGCTTCCCAGGAGGTCGTGGCGATGCTGGCTGGGAGTGTCTGGGGACTGGGCACCCCGAGCCTTTCTTCCCACTGCCCCCCACTCCCATCCAAGGGGGGGGCACTAATAGGGTCGCCAGGCTGCCCTCAGGACCAGCTGCGCTGATGGTGACGAATGACCCCCTGCCCTGGTGCCAGCCGATCTCTGGAGACCCTGAAAGCTGGTGGATATTCTGTTGAGACCCGCCCCTCAGGTCTCCCTCCAAAAGCCTGCGGATGAGGCCCAGGGCCTGTGTGTCTCTCTTTCTGTTTTCCTGGCCTCTCTCTCTCTCCTAAGCTCCAAGGGCCTTCTTTGGACTCCCTAACTGAGGAGGAAAATGGGGTGGGGGGGCAGCCTTGGGGGCTGACAGCCTCGTCCAGTATCAGGTTAAACAGTAACCTGACTTCCCCGTCCTGACTGACTTGGGCGGAGCTGCAAAGCCCACCCCAGGGGCCTCCACACGAGGATAATGTATATCAAAACCCCACACTGGCAGTTCAGGCTTTGGGTCAGAGTCCCCTGGACGAGCAGCGCTCACAATAAAGGGCCTTTCCTGGTTCCCTGGTGCCGCCGTCTTCTCTTGGGCCATTTGCCACAACAGAACTAGTTTCCTGAGCCCGTTTCTCCCCCATCGCACTTCTGCGACCTCTGTCACTTTCTAGCCCAGGGGTCCTCAGACTACGGCCCGCGGGCCA
>NW_005366618.1:0-570 GCF_000412655.1 Myotis brandtii | reverse complement strand
ACTTGGCTGTTGAGGGCCTTAAAATTCTGATTTCCTGATACTAGAGCTGCTGTTCCCACCGTAGTGGAGCCGGCAACCCCTAACCCTACTAAAAGGGGAATCAATACGTGGGGTCGTTTTTCTCTGCCTCCAAGCAGACCTAAATGTTCTCTCCCTCCCTCCCCAGAGTAACAGTATACCTGAGGCAAGATGTGAATGAGGATGCATAGAGAGGCTCCCCAGGGGGGATGAGAGTCAAGGGGAAAATACAGGGGGTGATACGGGAGGTACTGGCAAATCAAGGTTCCCTGTACGTTGGATGGCCCATCGTTCAGTGGGGTCCTCGGATTCCGCCTTTTTTACTTGAGTTCGGTGAATCCAGTGTCTCTTTCTGGCAACCTTTACGGCCGATGGGGTGCTGAGGATGACAGTGAAGGGCCCAGTCCACCTGGCTTCCAGCGATGATGGCTCGTGCTTCTGAACCCACACCAGGTTTCCCGGTTGAAAGAGAAGTGGTCCAGGCCTTGTCCCGAGGGTGGGTCTCGGTGAGCCTCTTGGACCAGCTGGTGGTTAAGCCTGGAGCTCAACTGT
>NW_005366617.1:0-802 GCF_000412655.1 Myotis brandtii | reverse complement strand
CCACTCACCACTTTGTGTGTACATAGGATTCTCGAGTATCTTGTGGCTCAGCTGGACACTATACAATATGGGTGATGAAGAGCTTTTTTTACCATTAAAAGAGGCGGATAGGGCAAGAAGACCTCAGCAGCAAGAGGACAATGATTGCGCTCTGGTGGTGTCAGAAGAGGGAATTAAGGAGCTTTGGAGAGGTCAGGCTGGAGCCAAATCTTCTACTACTTTTTACATAAAGACTCAACACAGGCCTTTCTCCAGCCACCCCAGTTGGATTCCTGCCACCTACAGGATATCAATGGCCAGTCAATGCTACCAGGAAAACCAGTCAAAATTAATATAGAGGACAATACCTGTAGCTTTTAAAGTAACAAACACCTGCCCTTGTTCTCTTACCTTTAAAATTTTGTATGAGGATGAGGAGGAACCTGCTATAGATGTTTTTTTAAAAGGTCCCTGGGGATGCTAATAAACAGCTAGAGTTGTGAGCTTCCAAAATCCTATGAAAGGGGATGAAAGAGGTTTCAGGAGCAGACTAAAACCTTCTCTCCACTTCAAGGTAAGGTTAAGAAAGGAGGAGTCAAAATCCAGAACACACCTCTTTACCAGGTCAGGTTCCTCAAACCATGAGTCTGGCCACGTTGGGGAAGGTTTGAATCCATGGAATTTTTAACTGAACCTAAAGTAACTTGGAAGTCCAGGTTCTCTGCATAAAGAATTTTATCTCCCACCACACCAAGAAAAGGCACTCAACACAGCACTTGTGGGGACAGTGATTAAAGAAAAATAAAACTGATTCATGTTTGTA
>NW_005366616.1:0-853 GCF_000412655.1 Myotis brandtii | reverse complement strand
TGCCCCCTGGTGGTCAGTGCATGTCATAATGAGTGATTGAGTGGCCTTAGGATTGTATTAGCATATTATGCTTTGATTGGTTGAACAGACGACCAGAGGACCGGACACTTAGCATATTTTCCTTTTATTATATAGGATGGTCAAGGAAATGCTCAAAGACTAAGTGACATTTGAGTAAGACCTAGAAGAGGGATAAAGGGGTCATGTAGGTCTTTGGAGAAAGATTATTTTAGAGAGAAAAAATGGCCAAGGCAAAGACTTTGAGCCAGGAAGATGCTTGCTATGTTTGAAGGTCAGGAAGCCACTGTGGCCAGAATAGATGAGATGAGGTGAATGGTATGAGAGGTGTAGAAAGGGACCAGACGTTTTAGGGCTCTGCTATCAAAGGGTGATATGCAAGGAGATAAAGAGCCTGGGACAGAAAGTAGATCAACCACATCGCTCAGTGTCCTGTTTATTTCACCTGATATGTTCTTAATTGCAAGACTTTCTCAACCAAATCACTGAGTTGTTTGATCTTCAGGTGGAAACTCCCTGTCTTGTGCAGACCAGCCTTTTAAGCAGCACTAATGTGGGACCTTGTGGGCTGTGATTGAGGTGTGAGTGACAGGAGGGCTTTGGGAAGAAAAGGGATGACTTGACTTGGGTTTTTAAATAATTCAACTCTAAGAATTCACAGGTCCTACTCTGGGGAAATGGCTATAAGGTGGGTTAAGGAGGCAGCATTAAAACCGGTTAGAAGACTGTTACAATAACCGCTAGTAGGAGTGATGGTGGCTTGGACCTGAGTGTCCGTGTTCTATCTGTACTGTGTAGACCAGGGGTGTGCAAACTTTTTGACTCGAGGGCCACA
>NW_005366615.1:0-508 GCF_000412655.1 Myotis brandtii | reverse complement strand
CATGTCTCCCTTCAGCAGGTTCTCAAGATGCAGGTGGATTCTCCAGGGGAAGCAGGAGAGTTGTTGGGACACGTCCCCTGGGACCAGGTTCACAGACCAGCAGGGAACAGGGCCCCACAGGGCTTCCTGCCTCCATCTGGGGCACACGGAGAGGTGGGTGCTTCCAGGCTCACAGAGAGGCAGCGCCTGCAGGGTCCCACCCTACACCTCCAGGTGCAGCCGAGTCAGTGAAAGGCAAGCGGCTAACTGCCCAAAAAGGGGTCCTCCTGGGACAGAGCGAGGGGCTGATCATCCCTGGTGAGGTTTAGAGCCTGGACTTCGTGTTCCCCGCTCAGCACTGCGTGGAGGATGGGAGACATCGCTCTCAGTGAGGGGACTGGAATCCCTACAATGTTTCCCTTGTCAACCCGCAAAGCGACCATAAGGGACATGGTGAACAGAAGGACACAGATGAGAAGTCAACCAGATCTTACACACAGCCACTTCCTGCTTTTTTCCTGCAGAGAAT
>NW_005366614.1:0-536 GCF_000412655.1 Myotis brandtii | reverse complement strand
TCTCATAACCAAATTATTTTAGCAAAACATTGCACACATTTATGATGTCTGATTAGTGATTGACTAGTAAGCAAGAGTTAGGGTAGACCCCATGCAGCCAGACCAACCCCAATGCTCCCCAAGTTCCCTACTTGTTGCTCTGCCTGCACTCTACCTAGGCCTGGGGATAACCCCAATCCTGTGGTCTGACTCTAGTATCTCCACTTCTTATCATATGTCTTGTCGTTTTATAGAGGGAGATGTTTTAGATACAGATCTTCTGATTTTTTTAAAAAAATGCACTTTTAATCTCTGGTTGAATGTTAGAATAAGACTGAGAGTGGCATCTACTCATATCCATCCATTTTGATAAATTCTCTGTGTATAGTAAAATATACTCCTCACTTTCTATACTGACGGTGGCTGATTTCCCTCCACGAAAGGAACAAGATTTCAACCACAAACCTACTTAACTGAATGGCCCTTGTTCTTACACAGGAAAGATTTAGACCACATAAGTCAATAGGCCCCACATTCTGTTGTCCCAAGAGGCATGC
>NW_005366613.1:366-750 GCF_000412655.1 Myotis brandtii | reverse complement strand
AACAAGATTTATGAACCTCTAGCCAAGCTCACCAAGATGCAAAGAGTGAGGACCCAAATAAGAAAAAGAGGTGATGAAGTAACAGCTGACCCCACAGACATACAAAGGATTGTAAAAAAAAAAAATACTAGGAACAAACTGAACAACCTAGACAAAATGAACATATTCCTAGAAAAATACAAGCTTCCAAAACTCAATCAGCAAGAATAAAAAAAAGAAACCTGACTAGGCCAATAACTACCAATGAAATTGAAGCAGTAATCAAAATACTTCCAGCAAACAAAAGCCCTTATCTGGACAGCTTCACAGGGGAATTTTACCAAACATTCAAAAAAGAACTAAAACCTATCCTCCTCAGACTATTCCAAAAAATTCAAGAGGAAG
>NW_005366613.1:0-303 GCF_000412655.1 Myotis brandtii | reverse complement strand
CATGAGCCACATGCAGCTCTTTGGCCCCTTCAGTGTGGCTCTTCCACAAAATACCACAAAATACCATGTGTGGGCACACATGTACAGTGCGATTGAAACTTCGTGGCCAATGCACAGAAGTTGGTATTTTGTGGAAGAGCCACAGTCAAGGGGCCAAAGAGCCACATGTGCCTCTCGAGCCGCTGTTTGCTGAGCTGCAGTTTGTCAACCACTGCCCTAATCCCAAAACCAAATAAAGACACTACAAAAGAGTTACAGGCCAATACCTCTGATGAACATAGATGCTAAAATCCTCAACAAAAT
>NW_005366612.1:0-455 GCF_000412655.1 Myotis brandtii | reverse complement strand
ACCTACAGTCCAAAGATGGTAGATAGCACAATGAAGAAAAGATTTCTTCAGAAATTAATGCAGTTGTGTTTGTATTTTATTATAGCTGTGTAGTTCTATAAATATATGTACATAAATAGTATATATGTATATCTATAATATATATGTATATATCAAATATAGAGAGTTTCTGTAATACACTTTGTCATGTTGAAAAAATCATTGAAATCAAACCCTATTTGTATCAGTAATTCCAGAGACCTCATTGGAAATATTTAGCAAACTTTAAATGATACATATTTTTTCATAGATATGATGTATTTTTGACCATAAAAGCTTTGAATCCTAAAATATTTTATATCCATATACACTGAGTGGCCAGATTATTATGACCACCCCATCAGTACTTCATTGACAGTTACAAAAATACTGAATATTGAAAACTTCCTAAGCAAATACTCTCAAGGTTTTATTAT
>NW_005366611.1:0-566 GCF_000412655.1 Myotis brandtii | reverse complement strand
CCCTAGCAAACAGCTAAGCAACCTTGGGAGAAAGGAACTCACACAGATATCACTGACTGATAGGCTCAAAATGTTCTATTGCTAATGGTCTATTTAGGCTGCAAAAAAGCTTTTTTGTTTCTTTTTGGTCCACTGCCCTGTGAAAGGGTCGTTCGACCCCCAAAGGGGTTGCGACCCGCAGGTTGAGAACCGCTGCCCCAGGGGGACGCAGAGGGGCCCCTCGAAGGCCTCTGGGCTCCACAGGCTCCTGGTGGTGCTTGAGGGTGAGCCTTTCAGAGACGCTCGCCCGGCCCCACCTGGGCCCGCAGCCTGCGGAGGGGAGCGGAGGGAGGTCAGGTGTCCCCCATCTTCCTGACCAGGTTCACCTCCTCACCCGGAAGGGGTTCTCCCGGAATCACCGAGCTGAGGGTCTGTGCGGGCAGAACCAGCGCCTGCGGGTCCACCGGAGCCTGGGTCAGGCTCTTCTCCAAGACCACGCGGCCACCCTGGCGTCCTGAGTGTCGTCCACTCAGGTGCTTCTGCTCGTCCTGGGAGAGGGCGCGGCTGCCACGCCGGTGTTGCCTCTT
>NW_005366610.1:0-1133 GCF_000412655.1 Myotis brandtii | reverse complement strand
AAAATAAATAAATAAATAATTTCTTACACACTAAGATCACTTCTCTGTTAGAAAGGCAAAGGTAAGAGAGAGGAGGGGAATGCTGAGAGAACCATGGACCGCTTGGAGAGGAAATGGGACAAAGATATCCTCACCAAGAAGGAAAACCCTTATGATGGGTATTCAAGGATAAGTAAAAGCTTCCTAGGCATAGAAGACAAGGAGGGAGGGGGATTCTAGCCATATAGGACATCAGGTACAAATAATAATAACAGCTGAGATCAATTAAGCACTCATGTAACAGACATGATGCTGGGCACTGTACTTGTATTATCTCATTCAGTCCTCTCTCACAACAACCCTCTGTGGTAGACACTATAACCTATTTTACAGATGACAAAACTGAGGCTCAGAAAGGGTCAGTAACTCACTCAAAAAATACACAGCTGGTAAGTGGTAGAACCAGGATTCCAACCCTGATCTACTGTCTCAAAAGCCTGTGGTCTCACCACTACCATATTACCTTCGTTGTTCAGAAGCCTCGGAGTTGAGAGTCAATGAAAGAACTTTAATGTTTCCTTAATAATTTCTCTGATTTTTTCCAACAGTGATTAATGGTGATCAACTCTTCACCCTTTTCTGACCAGAGGGTGAGTGCAGTATCATGTCCTGGGATATGGTAGGTGTGTTTGGCAGTGAGACAGAGCAAGAGAAGATATGCCTAGAGCTTGTTTATAGTTGGAAGCTTCTAGGGCTTGTAAAGTTTTCAGTATTTTTTGCTTTGCCTTTAAGAAAATCCAGACAAACTGGAAAGCATTTCCTCTTGAAGTGAAGGAGGATCCATAGTTAATTCAGTCCAAGTTGACTTGGTACCCTGCTGGCCAGAGGACCCAGTTGAGTTTAGAGCAGCCGTGGGCAAACTACGGCCCGTGGGCCGGATCTGGCCCCTTTGAAATGAATAAAACTAAAAAAAAAAAAGACTGTACCCTTTTATGTAATGATGTTTACTTTGAATTTATATTAGTTCACACAAACACTCCATCCATGCTTTTGTTCTGGCCCTCTGGTCCAGTTTAAGAACCCATTGTGGGAAAAAAAAAAAACAAAAAACAAGATTGCGGCATAGGTTAACGCCGGAGTTTGCTGCCTCGAAC
>NW_005366609.1:0-1208 GCF_000412655.1 Myotis brandtii | reverse complement strand
TCATTTTTAAAATATATTTTTTTATTAATTTCAGAGATGATGGAAGAGGGAGAGAGAGATAAAACATCTATGATGAGAGAGAATCATTGATCAGCTGCCTCCTGCATGCCCCCAACTGGAGATCGAGCCTGCAACCCGGGCTGGAATAATGTGCCCTTCACTGGAATCAAACCCGGGACCTTTCAGTCCTCAGGCTGACACTCTATCCACTGAGCCAAACCAGCTAAGGCAGTTCTGATATTATAGTCTGATAAAGTTATACTATGGGTGTGAAGAGTTATATCAGCTTATCCTATTCTCAGATGAAACTTCAGCATAAACATTTTTATGCAGTAAAATGAATGAATGCATTGTAAAGAATAAAGAGCTGCACCCTTTTCTTTTAAAGAGAGTGGATGTCATTAACTATCCCCTTTTTATTTTTTCAGCTGTGGGGTACAGATTTTGACCCAGAGAGAGTCCTCCCAGCCCTGCAGAAGACACTCCAGGACGTCCACCTAGATTATGTTGATCTTTACATCATGGAAACACCCATGGCTTTTAAGGTGAGTTCAGACACCTAAAGGTTTGGCCTCTGCTCTTTGGCAGCCACGAGCCAGCAGCCAGGTGCACAAAGCTAGTTCATTACTTAGCACCACAGAATGTTATCCTTTTGTTACTGTAGGTCAGACAGCACTGACCTGACCTAACAAATGCCCAGAAAGATTATGTGTAACAGACTCAGGCTTGGATCCCATGGTTCTTGATTCCGAATCCAATGCACTTTTTATTACAACATGTCTTTACAACTGTAGTTTAAATTCTCTCCATCGATCCATCACATAGTCACCAAACGGTGCTCCATATTTTAACTGTCCAGCATCCAGACACACCCTTCTTCCCACTCATATAGACTTGAAAATATCTCTGCACGACAAAACGCAAAATAATATATACAACTGAAAACTTACTCACCTTCCACCCCCAAAAAGGGAAATAACCCAAAGATTGAACAGGTTTTTTGGGGGGTCAGCAACGAGATCATGGTGATAGCTATTCCTCTGGTTCAAATGCACTTCTTCCTTAAACTTTCTCAATCTATGGACTCTGTGTTAATTTAACCACCAACAACGCATCCCTACTGCTTTCAAATGTCTCCGAGAAAGGAGAGACGGAAAATGAAACTGGTCATTGAAGTGCCCAGATTTCCTTCACACAAGCAACCTGGC
>NW_005366608.1:2029-2745 GCF_000412655.1 Myotis brandtii | reverse complement strand
GTTCCTCAGTCACTGTTTCTGCGTGGGAAGGGCAGGTTGCTGCTTGAATCCTCACCCTCTGCACACAGCTGGGTGGCGGCACAGCCGTTTCCAGACAGCCCCTACAGGGCTGTCTTCCTTAGGGTACTTCCAGCTTTGCGGGTCATGTTACCCCCAGGGTTTTCAGGTGAAGTGGTGGGTGCAGTGTGTCGCGTTGCCCGGCAGATTCACACATGCGCTTGTGGGTTGTGTCAGGTATGACTTTTCCAGGGCAGGCAGCGATATCCTGATCATGGCATGTCATGGGAGGTGTGTCTGTTTCAGCTCCAATGGATTGACACCGTCTCTCGTGTTCCTGAGATTTCGAGTCAGCCTCTGTCCTGTCTGTGCTTGGCCATCCTTGGTGATGTGCGTCACCAATGTGTGGCGATGGCTTGGCTCCTGTGATGGCTCAGGGGTTGCTCCCCCCGTGCTTGTTCCCATGCCGACTCCTCTCCTGTCTTTCCCTGTGTGAGCTGAGGCATGCTGCGTGCTGCCCTTGCTATGGCAATGCAGCATGGCCTCTCGGCTGTAGGGCGGGTTCGGAGACAACATACATGCTTGGCAGTGTTGTTTTCCTGTGATGGTGCGATTGCTTTCTGACAGCGAGCACATGAGTTTTGCTGCTCCAGCAAAGTCCAAGCTGACTTGGCCATTGTTCACTGTGGAGCCTTGTGCATTGCTCTGATTTGTCTCCT
>NW_005366608.1:0-1766 GCF_000412655.1 Myotis brandtii | reverse complement strand
AGATCTCCATGCGGTGCCATGGACTCCCTGGCCCCAGACCCCTGTGATCTGCCTGCAATGTACTGAAGCACTTGAAAGTCGGCATGTGGTTGATGCCCGCTGTCTGCACCACAGTGAGCTGCGGCACTGTGCATTTCGTTGGAGAGTGCTGATCCCGTGGTTGGCCACTGTGGTTCCGGTATGGCAAGACTTAGTGATGGCTGCTGAAGTGCGTGAGCTTTTCCTCTGTGGATGGAGTGTCCACAAGTGTGTGTGCAGCACTTGTTAGAACATGGCCTTGGCTGCCTTCTTGCCTCTGTGTCAGCATGGCGTCATCCACTGCATTGTGCTTGCTTCTCTTGCTGGATGTGTGCGGTTGCCTGTCCATCAGGTCCGTCCTGCACATGCAGTGTTGACTGCATGGTTGTTGCTCTGGTAATACATGCCTTTGTGTGGCATGTGTGCCTGCTCTGTGGCCTGCCAGCTCCCTTTGCCTGAGTCTATCACACAGGGATCCAGTTTCCTGCTTCCTTTCCTGTGTGAGGCCACAGGGCTAGTTGTGCTCGGACTGTAGCGGGGGGGCAATACAGGGCCTCCGGTTGTGCCCACTCATTGGGAGAGTGGGAGTCGGTGGTGCCTTTCGCTTGGCATTGGTTTCTTTGCTGTCACATGCTGGCTTTGATTGTGCGGTTGTCATGTGTTGCACCCACTTGATTTTGGTTGCTGCTCCTGCAGGGGTTTTCCCTTTGAGTTTCATGGAGTGTGGAATTTTGGCAAGGCCTTCGCTGCGTGGCAGCGGCAGGTGTCCCCATCTTGCCTTTGATGGCTGGGGTACTTCTCAGTCATGCACTTCTTTTTTGAAGTGGGCTGTCTGTCTTAAAAGGGCCGTTTCCCTGCATTTCCTTGCCATGCCTGTGCTGTCACAGCTTCTTCCGCAATGGTGCGTGTGTCCTTCCTCCCGTTGCAAGTGTCCTCGGTGTGTGGTAGTTGCTGTCCGGTGTTTTCCGTTCTGTCCTTTGCGCTGTGAGGTTCCCTGGGGTTCCCTGTCCTCCCTTCCTGGTTTTCTCCCTGAACCCTTCCCAGGACTACCCTTGCATTGCTGTGTTAGCCTTTCCTACGTTGCCTTCCTGTTATTTGAAGTGTGCTGTTCCCGTGCTTTGCTGCCTTTGGTGTGTGCTTCTGTGTCTTGGCAGGCCTTGCAAGGTTGCTGTGCTCATGGCGGGGCCCATTGATGGGGCCTGGTGTTGTTGCCTTGCTACCCTTTGCCTTCCTTGCCCCTGTGTTCCGCCATTCCTTACTGCAGGACCAGGGGTTCTGCATACAAATGTTGCCTGTTTTGCGTTGCTCATCATTGTTCGCTTCCTGCTAACACTTTCATTCCCTATTCAGGTTAGATGCCCTAGTAAGGAGGGGGGGGGGGGGGGGGGGTTGGAAAGACGGTAGTTAGGTAACAGCTGAACTACTTTTGGTTTCTGGTTACAAGGTTACTAGTTACCGAGTTACTAGTTAGTTGCAGGTTACTAGGTGCCAGGTTAATAGTTACCAGTTACTTGTTGCTGGTTACTACTTAGCAGTTGCAAGGTTAACCATTACCAATTAGTGGTGACTAGTTTCCTTGTACTGGTTACTAGCTGATAGTTGTCAGGTTACTAGTTACCAGTTCATGGTTACTGCCTACCAGCATTTCAGTTGTGACTTGCTGTTTATCACATGCCAGGTTACTAGTTAGTACATACCAGTTACTAGTTACTAGTATCCGGTTAGGGTTAGGGTTAGGGTTTAGGGTT
>NW_005366607.1:79912-80174 GCF_000412655.1 Myotis brandtii | reverse complement strand
TCATCATTGATTTTCTATCTCTCTCTTCCTCTCCCTTTCTGAAATAAAAATATGTTTTTAAAAAATTCATGCAATCCCATAAAACAAACAATCTAATTTAAAAAATGGGTTGAGGATTGGAACAGGCATTTCTCCTAAAAGACATACATGGCTAACAAGTACAGTGGGGCCTTGACTTACCAGTGTCCCGACTAACGAGTTTTTCGAGATACGAGCCGTCTCTCCGCCGATTTTTTGCTTTGAGTTGCGAGCTAAAATTCGG
>NW_005366607.1:42423-79808 GCF_000412655.1 Myotis brandtii | reverse complement strand
TTTAAGCGGTTAGCTCTTAGTTGAAGCATCAGTGTTGTGCTCGCATTTGTGCTTGCAGTTATTTTGCAAAACTTCGTTTTTTGGGTGTCCGGAACAGATTAATGGCATTTCAATTCATTGTAATGGTGAAAATTGATTTGACATACTAGTAATTTGAGTTATGAGCTCCATCACAGAACGAATTAAACTCGTAACTCAAGGCACCACTGTATATAAAAAGATGCTCAACTTTACTAACTATTAGGAAAATGCAAACCAAAACTCCAATGACATACAACCTCATATCTGTTAGAATAGCTATCATCAATAAGATAAGTAGTCAGAAGGAAAAAGTGAAGATCCATATGATTTCACTCATATGTAGGGTATAAAACTGAAAACAACAAATGAACAAACAAGCAAACAACAACAACAAAACCTCAGAGACACAGACAATTGTATGGTGGTTACCAGAGGGAAAGGGGATGGCAGGATAGCAAAAGGCAAAGGAGGTCAAATATATGGTGATGGAAGAAGATTTGACTTTGGATGGTAAACACACAATGCAATCGACAGGTAATGTATTATCAGATTATATCATTGAAACCTCTATAATTTTACACCAATGTCACACCAATAAATTCAATTTTAAAAAAGGAAAAACTAGGGATCAGTAAAGTTAAGTGGCCCAAGCTTCACAATATGTGATGTGGGCAGTAGGATCTAGAATCAGTCCAGGAAGTTGCACCGCAGTACCTTTCCTTTGAAGTAGTCATCTTTCTCTCTTCATTCTAATAAAACTTGCTTGTACCTGGTGGCCCTCAAAAGGTAACATGTTGCTGATGCTGTTGGCTAGAACCATCATTCACAACTTTGTCCTATAGATCAGGCCTCTAAGAACAGCCAAAAAGTTGGGAGGGAGGAAATTCACATGAGATGAATTTGGGAAATGATCTGAGCTCAACTTTTTTCATTCCCAAGTAGATAGTTTTATTATAGGAAAGATAAAACTGATTGTTATATGCTCATATAAAATTAATTCCACATTTGTTCTTTATCAATGAATGCATTTCAAATCTAAAAATAACCATTGTGAATGAAAACAGTTGGTTTATTAGAGGAGTGGGATTTTTTTCTATTACTCTTGCAACAATGTTGTTTATTAGATGGTATTTCATAAAAGTTATAAATATTAATAATACTAAAAATATAAGTGTTTCTATTTTGTCCCCCAAAGCTCCAAGATGAGAAAATTACTAAAAGAAGAGAGTAATGGTTAATAGAGTTTTACTAGAGTCTTAAAATGCAAATAAATGCACATGTGCATGAGGAAAAGCAATGCCTTTTTAGTGCACTACGCAATTTGCATTACAACTTGGAGCAACTCATCTTCTACATAGTCTTGCTTATAAAAACCGAGTACATATTTAGCAATGGTAAGAATATAGCTCTCATTATGAAAACTATAAAAAAATAAATGTGGAAATATAAATGATCTATTTGTAACCAGACTTCAGGAACCCTGAAAGAAAAGCCAAAAAGCAAGATGGTATACAATAATATTGCTTTGAGCATTGATTTATATGATATTCTGGTGCTGGTAAGAGTTCTTAGTTATTATTGCAGTTTAACAAACACAGAGAAAGGAGAGAATTTGGCAGTTACTGTTCACTTAGAAGGAAGCTCATTTCTTATTTTTACAATATGCCGCAACTGGTAAAGTTGTATTGTTTGTACATTAAACAAATAATGATTAGATAACTACTAAGTGCAAAACATTAAAGTAAGGGTTGGGATAAGGCAGAGGAGTTAGTTGAAATAACTGCTAGGAGGCTGTGTGTGTGTATTATATTTTGCCATCAAATGATTTTGAAATTGTTAAAAATAAGAAGGACAGAGAAAGAGGTACACTTAGCAGACCTACTAAATTCTGCTTGTGATGGGTTCTCTGACATTGTTTTGTACTGTTCGCACTCCATTAGTTCAAGCTCTATTTCTCAACAACACAGGGAGAGCTTCACTTTCCTTCTGATGCCTTTTCTTGACAATCATCTGGTAGAATTTGTTATTCTCTCCATTATGCCATTTTATTCAATAGATGTCCAGGATACATTCAATCGTTTATATAATATCACAATGTGCTGTCATCCTATATAATAAAAGTCTAATATGCAAATCAACCAAAAGGTGGAACGACTGGTCGCTATGACGTGCACAGATCACCAGGGGGGCAGACGAGCTCAGCTGCAGTGGAAGGAGCCGGTCGCTATGATGTGCACTGATCACCAGGGGGCAGACGAGCGCAGCTGCAGTGGAAGGAGCTTCTCCCACCTCTGCGACAGCACTAAGGATGTCTGACTGCATCAGTTGGACATTCCCCAAGGGCTCCCACACTGCGAGAGGGTGCAGGCCAGACTGAGGGACTCCCACAAGTGCATGAATCTCCTGCACCTGGTGTTTAGTTGGATTATAAGGACCATGAGGGCATTTCTGAACCCCTGAAACTCAACGAAATGCCTGGCTCATAGTGGGTGCTCAATATTTCACTTATACATGAACACAATTTTTATAATACAAGGCAGATTATAGTTTCGATTAAAGAAAGGACTAGCACAATGGGAATTTGGAGAAGGGAATAAATTCTAAAGAATTTGACATGAGGGAAATAGATTTTGAGTTTATTTGGTAATTATGATAAGATAGAGAAATAACTTTCCTGGTAGAAAGAATCATATAATCTCTTATTGGTTAAATAATAATCATGGTAAACTCAAGATAAACATTAACTGATAGAACAAAACATAAGAGAAGGGGGGATGCTTTATTAACTTACATATTCCCTTTATCATCTTTAAAGCATTGAATAATCCTGATTCATTTATATATCTGATCTTTTAATCTTTCAAATAATCTTTCAACTTTTCTTTAATGAGTAATCACTGCTTCTTCTCACATCATTGGATCTTTTCAGCAATATCTTTTTAATTTTCCTGTCTATATCTCCTCTCTTCTCTCTTTTATTTTCTTTTTTCTCTTTTCTCTTTTCTCTCTTCTCTCCTCTCTTCTCTCTTCTCTCTTTTCTCTTCTCTCTTCTTTCTCTTCTCTCTTCTCTCTTCTCTCTTCCCTCTTCTCTTCTCTCTCTCTTCTCTCTTCTCTCTTCTCTCTTCTCTCTTCTCTCTTTTCTCTTCCCTCTTCTCTTCTCTCTCTCCCTCTTTCTGACTCACATCCATCCCCATCTACATCAATAACCCACAAGTGCAACTCTCCACTGCATTCTTCCTTCTTGTCTGCACTTGCTTATCTCCAGCTGTATATGTTATCTTTTCCTCTGTGTCACTGCCAGCTTTAAGTGAAGATATGGAAAACAGCCATTTCTTATGTTTTTATTCTTAACTTCTCTTTTTATTTTTTTTCTGTCTGATCAGTGATTATATCTTCTCCATTGCCAGCTCTACTAATGGGTGTTATATTTGATCTTTAACTCTTACTTTACTTATAATATAATTTAGGTTTTAATTCCATAATGAATATAAATTAAATATAGTTAACATTACATAAAATCTCATATCCATTATCATAGGTGAGTATATACTAAGCATCTTCTGTTTTGTAGATATCATAGTAGACAACAATTATTCTGTTAGCTGCTATTTACTGAGTACAATTTTGTTTCAGGCTTTCCATAAGTTATATGTGCTGGTGTATGTATTATACAGAGATGTATATAATATATCTCCAAGCTCAACTTTGATTAGGAGGTCCTAATTTTGGCAAAAGGAAGAGTCCAACTTAGAAGTAGCAGATCACTGTTACAAAACCCATGCGCATTTTTTTCCACAGTAGAGCATGGTCTTCTTGCAAATCAGTGAATATGAGATATACTAAAAAAATTATAGATGTGTGATTTTTAAGTATTTGTTTGGTAGTCTGGTTTTGTTTTTTATATTCTATAGTAAAATTTAAAAAGTGCTTCAGGGTATTACTACAAAATAGCACAAGTTATATTCAGAGTATTAGAATGGACTTGTTTATTTTAGGAGGCGATTTCCTAGACCCAAAACAGGAATGCCTGTTTCCAACCATTGTGATACATAAGGAGAGAGCCATTGACATGTGCAGTCACTTCTTATTGTTTCCTTGAGGGAGATAAGGTAGTATGCAGATAATTATGAGCTCATTAGGATCCGCTGGAATGAGGGGAGGATTTGTACTTGTCATGACTTTTAGTCAGTTTTGTATTAGAAGTAAAACTTGTAGAATAAAAAAATATTTGACACTTTGTCTCGCTTCCAACATAACTATTTCACATACCTCAGTTATGGGATAAAAAACAGCAACCAGGGACAGACAAAATATCACTGCCCCTGAGATAAACCAAAAAGAACAGCATCACCTGATTAATTCTGGTCCCCAAGATAATGAAACCTTGGCGACTTCTTATAAACCTGGACTTCCTATAAAACAATTTTATTTCTGATTTTTGCTATGCTGATGTCTGAACATATGGCATGACCTTTATGAATACAGTAATCATGAGGGAAAGTTTGAATGTCTGCCATGACAGACTAATAGGAATTTGGTGAACTTCATTATTTCCCAGTGTTGAAAATCTTGTGTATTTTAATTGTCCAGCAAACAATTCTGACTCCCTTAAACTCTTGGCAGGTCAGCCCTTCCATTACTTTTCTAAATTCATTTTGTCTTTTAGATATTTTTGTAGACAGTTGTAGACCAATTCTACTCTCTGAACAAGGCAGCATTTTCACTGTGCTCTGGGTCTGAAATCTTAAATTCTAGTATCCTATTTGACCACAACCTTGCAAAGAGTTCACCTTTCTCACTAAGTTCTTCCACATCGCCGGGCCTTCAACCTCGGTGAGATATCCAGTCTCTGTGGCCCTATGACTAGGTCTCAGTGTGCTTCTTAGTTTTTGTTTTTGTTTTCTTCTCCTGGGGTGAGACACAAAGTCTAGAATAGTTGGAGCTGAGCATGTTCCTTCCCCATGTCTATTAGACTCTAGTAAAACCCCCGTGGATTAGGCTCTGAGAAAATAGTTTCCCTTAAGAGCAGGCCTTGTTAAGAATAGTATATGTTGGCTACTCTATCCCCTGCCCTCACCTGTGCCAAAGCCTGAAGAGATATTTATTCAATCTTTACTGTGAGAACCTGGTAGGACACCTAGAGGCAAAACTCACTAGAGTGTGCGCTCCCCCTGTGACTAGGGCCCCCTGTAATCTTTAACTCTCAAACCTGTTCACATTGAGCCTCTAGAAATTCACTCACTACAGTTCAGCTTTTCCCACCTGGTACTGGTTCTGGAATTTCTGCTCTGCTAAGCTGTAATTCACTCTACTTGCATCTCTCTCCTTGGGAGTGGGAGTGTTGGGGGGAGATATTTGCCCTGTGACCTCACTAATCTGATGGACCTGCAAAGAGTTGCTGAGTTTCAGTTTTTTCAGCCTTTTTTTCTTGATGTGAATTCAACAGGGATGAGGGCATCAAAGCTCCAAGCTCCTCACCTGCAAAACCAGAAGCGGAAGTCTGGTGTCCAGTCTCTAAAGGTCCCTATGCTTGTTTTCTATGCATATTATCTTAGATTGCATGCAACGCTATTTAAATTACTCACCTATATAATGAAATCCCAATTTTGAAACAGTTCATCTGTTTGACTACTCTGTCTCTAGAACTACTGAAGATTTTATGAAGAAAATTATAAACTCTTCAATACTTAGTGTGCCTGACCCTCCCTCAGTATTTCCTTCCACTCTACCTGTCTCCCCCAATCACGTGGCATCTTAAAATAGAAATAATCCTTAGTCCTTGCCACCAAGGGACTCTGTTGATTCTGCCTCCTAAAAATGATTCTTCCCTGTCCATTTAGATTCACCATTAATGAAGGCGCATTCTCTTCTACCTTGGTTCTGGGGATGGCTTTTATTTTGTCTCTCTTACAACTGTGTCCTCCTTTTATTGTCAAAGCCATATTGTACCAATCTTTATTTGCCTTTTATTTTTTTTCTTTCTCATAAGAAAGATATATTTTTTATTTATCATTGTATCCTCAGGATCTAGCATAGTACAAGTCACATAAAATGCATACAATGAATATTTATAATGAACTACAAGAGAGTACCATATGGGATTCCATAAAACATGAAACTAGACTCTGTCTCTATATTCTTAACCTGCTTGCTAAATTTACATGCTTATGGTCTTACTATAAACTGCAAACTATTAGACTCAGCAGAAGTTGCAAGCAGCCAACTTGCAAGCTAAATGATGCCCACAAAAATGTTTGTTTTGGTATATGTAGTGCTTGGAAAAAAATGAGGCCTATATTTAAAGATAAAGAAAATAAAATCTTAATTTCCAATTGATCTTAAAAGTCAGAAAACCAAGAGACACAGACCCCCAAATTGGCTTTGTGATCAGTCAGGTGTAGGCAGGTATAGAAACTTAGGTTTTCATTTACAAAGTGATGTCCTTGGCAAGTTACTCGATGTCTCTAAACCTTGAGGTGTTTCTTTGCAAAATGTATTTAATGCTTGTCTAACTGTTATGTTGTACACCTGAAACTAATATAATATTGGATGTCAACTGTAATTTTAAAAGTATAGCTATAATGCTTAGAATTAGGCAGGAAATAATGTGATCTTCAAGGTAATTAATTAGATAACATATGCAAAGGGCATCTCACATTATCTGGGAAACAGTAAGCATGAAGTAAATAGATTATCAATTTATTATTATTTATTATTATTGAAATCAGCTATGGGTTTCTTTTTTTGTGTGTGTTAATCCCACTAATTGAGTTGATTCAAATGGCCATAACTTTAATAAGTTTAATATTGTAAAAGGAACCCATAAGACACATCCAATAAAATTCAGTATAGTTCTTATATATTTTCTCTCCCACTGGTTTACCTGTTGAAAAAAAAAAAAAAAAAAAAAGAAAGTCTTCAGCTCCTCTGCCTACCTCTGCACCCATACTCTTTGCCTCCTCAAAGGAAAATGAAATTCCAAACTAGATTTTCAGGTTCCAAAGTATTAATTGGGTGACCCTCACTAGTGGCTGTGATCAAGCACCCATTCAAAGCCCCTCTTCTCCTCATTCCTGTCTTCCTAGCATTAACAGATCCCAGGAAACCATGTCCTTAGTGCAAATTGTTATATTTCTTTTCTAGTCCTCTCTTCTGCCCTGAGCAGATGGGTGGATATATACATTGAGTAAGAGTCTGCCCCTTGGGGCAGTCAGACACTTATCTACTTCTCCTTTCCTTTATTATTGTTATTATTATTAAAATAAATGTAAATAGCCTTGCTTTAAGCTACTGGCAGGATGTGGAATTATATCCTAAGCTAGTGTGACCCTAAGCATGAAAGAAAAATTGCCTTTCTTACTATCCATTACTTTCATTGTTTGAAGCATTGTTTGATACATTGGCATTGGAAAGGACTTTCCTTACATTACAGTGGTTTTCAAGTGTGGGGAGTTGAAGTAGACAGAAGCTTGCAAATATATATCTACACTATAGGTATAGCTTCCAGAGGTATTCAGAACAAACTATGACACTAAGAAACTAGGTTGCTATATTTAGCAAACCTGGATGGGATTGGTGGTCAGAAGAACAAGGAAGAAAAGAGCAGCTTCCCTTACAGACTTGGAGTGAAGTCAGCTTTCCTTCTTGTGGAGGTAAATTAGATGTCCAGGGAGAGTATGCACACCTCATCAGAAGCACTGGTTACAAACTTTTCAAACACTGGTACTTGGACGAGCTTTCTTATCCTAGTCAAGCATGTCATTCCACTCTCTATCTTGTTTCTGATCCACTGAAGCAGGCTAGGTCTGCAGGCTATACAATGCAGCAAACCATGAGTATGTAAGAATTATGACCATGGGTTGTTTATGCTGGACACGGAGGTCCCAGTTTGCTCCCTGTGAATGTTCTCACTTGTTTGATTGCTTTCATGGTTTCTCTCATCCCATCTTTCTTCTATCTTATCTCTCAACTAGATCTAAAGAACTGTCTTGAGCAAGTAGGGTACAGATTTAACAGAAATGGTAGAATTTTTGTGCTACCTACCATCGAAGAATGAAAGTTGATTAAGACTTGGGGGAATTAAATGAGAAACATAAACTATTGGGTTGCCAGGGTTTGGGAAGAAACATAGGGCAGATGACATATTTATTATTGGATATCTGAAGGCACAGACTTGATAATACTTGGAGAAATACCAGAGGGCTTAGAGAAGCTTCAGAACTTTCTGAGAGAAGCCCATGTCATTGCAATGACTGTTTTGAAGATCATGCACCGTGGCCTTAGACATATGTGTTCAATTACATCTTAGTTAAGTGAAACACAAAATAACTATATTTTTCTCCTGCTTTCTTTGTTTTGATTTTGTTAGCTAACAGTAGGTTTAGATAAAATAAAGAAATATTACCTTTCCTTGGGAATGTCTACTGCTGAAATAGCTACATATCATACTAAATTCTGTAGGTATGGCACTGATGCTCTACACTTATATGGTTATCAAATCACTGAACATTGGAAGATGAATACATGAGAAATTAGGGGTTTTAATTACTCAACATTAGAGTGTAGAGATGGTATGCCTGTTCTAGGGAAAAATAACCTATTATGCAGATGCTAAAGATATGGCCCATGTATCCAGAAATGAGAGTGCTTCTAAATAATTTAAGAAAATCGAGGAGAACCATACCTGTAGCTAATCTGGCTTAGTGGATAAAGTGTCAGGCTGCGGACCAAAGGGTCTGGGTTTGATTCTGGTCAAGGGCATGTACCTTGATCACAGGCTCCTTCCAAGCTCAGGTCTGGTCAGGGCTTGTGCAAGAGGCAACCAATCGATGTGTTTCTCTCACATCAATGTTTCTCTCTGTTTTACCCTCTCTCTTCTACTCTCCCTAAAAATCAATGGAAAAATATCCTTGGGTGAGGATTAACAACAACAACAACAACAAACATTTTTTTGAGAAAATTGTAAGCTCCAGCTACCCCAGTGATGGTGGGTAAGGTCAATTTTATATCTATGTTTTTGTTTTTTTGTGTTTTTTTTTAAATAATTTATTAAAGGAGGCCAGGAAGAGTTCATAGAGAGCATTGTAATATTTGGACTACCGAGGTGAACTAATCTAGGGAATCTGGCAACACACAATTTAAGAAGTAGATTAAGATTGAAGGGATATGAAGTTTTAATGTATTTTAGAGTGGCTTTGAATGTTTCTCTCTGTTTTACCCTCTCTCTTCTACTCTCCCTAAAAATCAATGGAAAAATATCCTTGGGTGAGGATTAACAACAACAACAACAACAAACATTTTTTTGAGAAAATTGTAAGCTCCAGCTACCCCAGTGATGGTGGGTAAGGTAAATTTTATACCTATGTTTCTGTTTTTGTTTTTTATTTTATTTTGATAATTCATTAAAGGAGGCCAGGAAGAGTTCATACAGAGCATTATAATATTTGGACTACTGAGGTGAACTAATCTAGGGAATCTGGCAACACACAATTTAAGAAGTAGATTAAGATTGAAGGGATATGAAGTTTTAATGTATTTTAGAGTGGCTTTGAAGTTAATTATTGTCCTGACTCATTTAAGAGACTTCTGACTTCTTTGGTTAAACTCTCTCTATACTATAGACAAAATGTGAAGCCACCTGGAGATAGAGACAGGGTTTCCCTGAAATTCCAATAGTAGCCACATCTGAGGAAAGTAAGGCTATCTCTGAATGATCCATCACCGGAGTGGCTGCTAAATTAATCTGGGTTGACAGACTAGCACATGGGGTAAACAGAGGCAGTGGGGATTTCCCTCAGACTGTATGCTGCCTCTCTGCTCCTTTACTCCCTATTCTTCCCAAGAGAGGGAAGAAGTTTCTAACCTGACACATAAGAGTCCAGCACATTGACTGGAAGTCATAGGGAAGTTAATTATTGTCCTGACTCATTTAAGAGACTTCTAATTTCTTTGGTTAAACTCTCTCTATACAATAGACAAAACATGAAGCCACCTGGAGATAGAGACAGGGTTTCCCTAAAATTCCAATAGTAGCCACATCTCAGTAAAATAAGGCTATCTCTGAATGATCCATCACCGGAGTGGCTGCTAAATTAATCTGGGTTGATAGACTGGCACATGGGGTAAACACAGGCAGTAGGGATTTCCCTCAGACTGTATGCTCTGCTCCTTTACTCCCTATTCTTCCCAAGAGAGGGAAGAAGTTTCTAACCTGACACATAAGAGTCCAGCACATTGACTGGAAGTCATAGGACCAATATGGCTTAAAAAGTCATGCATCTGACAGTGTTTGTGTTTAGCTCTCTTCTATTTCCTGCACTCATTATACACCTGAGTTGATAAGCTGATCTAAAGCCTCTCTTTCCATGTCTAAGAGTGCTGGTCATTGCATTGGGTTCCTAAACCACATAGGTGGAAGATAATAAGAGCAAATCACTTCTTCTTTAGGGTGAAATTAGAGGCCCCTCTAAGATATTAGATTGTAGGTCCCATGTCCCCACCCAACTTTCCTAGAAGTTTATGTGGAGACACTGAAAACTAGCCTAATACATTATAATATGAGACTTTGTTTACCAGTTAGCTGTTCTTTCACGTATGCCTGGCTCCTTTTAGAAACTTTTTTTTCAGAGAGGTTAACTGGTCAGGCAATATTATTTCATCCTAACCAAATGCCATCAATAGCCCACATATACAAGAGATTGCCTGTGTTCTTTATACATATACTAGAGGCCTGGTGCACAAAATTCATGCACTGGGGGGAGGAGTTCCCCCTCAGCCTGGCCTGCACCCTCTCGCAGTCCAGGACCCCTCAAGGATGTCCAACTGCCAGTTTAGGCCCGATCCCCGGGGGATCCCTCACAGTCTGGTACCCCTTGCTCCTTACCACCCTCCTGCTCACTGCTCCTTACAGCTCGGCTCACTGCTCCCTAGCACTGCCGCGGAGGCGAGAGAGGCTCCTGCCACCACTGCTGTGCTTGCCAGCCATGAGCCCAGCTTCTGGCTGAGCAGTGCTCCCCTTGTGGGAGCACGCTGACCACCAGGGGGAAGCTCCTGCGTTGAATGTCTGCCCCCTGGTGGTCAGTGTGCATCATAGCGACCAGTCATTCTGGTCGTTCTGCCATAACAGCCACTTGGGTTTTATTATATAGATGTTCTACAGGCCTAAACTCTGTGCTTTATCTGTTCTTCAGCATAGTGTTTCTCAAAAGTTCCCAGAAGAGTCTCTGCTGGTAGGGATGATCAACATATAACTCTGGAGCAGAAAGTACAGGCCAATGCAACTCATCAGAAAGCAGAGGGTTCCCTACTGTTCTATAAAACAACATTAGTAGCCACAGATATGTGATTATTATGCAACTGTAAGCTCTAGCCAATTTATTTTAATACATTATGTTTTAAATCACTTATTGCTCATCAAAATCTGTCAGGGAGGTAAGGAATCAGGTTTCATATTTCAGCATCCTGGTTTTGAATCTCAATTTTCCATATATTAGCTGTGTGTCATTGGGCAAGTTATTTAAACCACTTTGAACCTCACTTTCTTCATTAGTGGAAAAGTATGAGGAGAAAAAGAAAACTTACCTCCTTGGTTTAAGGTAAGGATTAAGCCAGCAATTTTCAACCAGTGTGCCCTGCAAGTTTTTAAAACATGAAATCCCTGACTGTATTGTCAAGGGCACTGACCCTTTTCCCCTTAGATTGTCAAAAAATAAAATAATAATAATAATAATAATAACAACAACAACAACAGCAGTCAACAGAACAATAACCATCTGGTGTGAATGAATCAAAATTTTACGTCAAAAAATAAAATAATAATAATAATAATAATAATAAACAACAGCAGTCAACAGAACAGTATCCATCTGGTGTGAATGAATCAAAATTTTATCTTTCTTTTTGTCAGATTGGCAGAAAAAAATTTTTTTGGTGTACCACAGAATCTTAATAATTAGTTTTTGTGTGCCATGAGATGAAAAAGGTTGAAAAGCACTGGATTAAGCAATTATGTGTAATGTTACAATGTATGCTCAATGAACGTTATGATTTTTTAGATATATTCTCCCACCATTTTATTTTGTACACTATGTACATCTAGCTCTCTGCCTCTGGTTCCCTGTTCTATTTAAGAAGCACCAACCTAGGTGATGAGAGCCATTTCTGGAAGATGCCCCTGCTCCTCAGGATAGACATAGTGATTTATTCCACATTTGCTCCAAAGAATGAAGCAGAAAGGAACTATACCGAGTTTCCTTACCCTAGGGAAATAGATTCACAATTTGCTTTTGGTTTAACTAATCCCTTTTTCCTCTGGGCTGTTCATGTCTGTTTCTCTTTTGAAAAAATCTTCCAGATGTGTCCATGCCTTCCAGCTATACCTGCTATCCAGGACACAATGTTGGAATCTAATACAACACCAACAGCTGGAGAGGTTCACATTTTCTTTGGAAGATCCCATTGGTCAGTAAAACTGAAAAGGAAGACATTTTTAGGCATTTCCCTAAAGTGCCTCTCTACCATCCTTATGCCTAGTTTGTTTGCCTACACTGTTCTAGCAGAGGTCTCTTAACACAATGATTGCAAAACATCTGGGGGAAATATTTCGATATAAGCGGTTGCAGGAGTAGGTTTTATTGTTATTAATGAAACCAGCTCACCATTTGGCAAATGTCCTATGTCTTCCGAGTGCTGTACAAAGTAATGCCTGATTGCCTGAGATATGCTCCATCCTCAGGATTTGCTGCCAATTAAAATAATAAATAAGCAACACAAGCTCTAGAGATTAGAGGAAAGGATAATTGTCCTTCCTAGTCAAATAAATGAGGAACTGGCTAGGACAAAGAATGGAGAACTAGAGAGTTATATATTTCCCTCTCCCAAGGTGTCATTTTCCTTGTTATTTTATCTACACGACCATGAGTGAAAAGGAAGATTAAGTCACAATAGAGTAATAGCAACCGACTGAAGTGTCCCATTCTCACAAGTCACAGACAGACACAGTTTCTTTTCAGTGCTTCTGACTAATATTCCATCTCAAGCTCCCCTCAGTGCTCCTGTAGGGAGCTTTGGAGGCAATTACTTAACTGAAAGAGATGAGTACATTAGCTTCGTCCTATGGGAGAAACCAAGGATGGTTGAATGAATCGTATATGAAAATTATAAGAATATCCCATTTCAGTCTGATCTGAGAATAATGTCAATTCATCTTGCCATTCAAATGATAACATCAACAACAATAACAGCTATGGGTGTCATTCACTATGCTAAGGCATAACCTACATCATCTTACTCTCTTAATAGTTTGCTGTAGTAGATGCTATTATTTTCAGGAGGATTGGAGAATTTAATTTGCCAAAGGTCACAAAAGACTCAGTGACCATTTTCATAAATTAGTTTGAAACAACACATCTGATGTCAATCAGTCATTTAATCACCCTTGATGTGGTAGATTTTGATAACAGTTTTAAAGAAAACAATCAGAAGTATTACCCCAAAGTTGTTAACATTTAGGGCATGTCTGCTTTTTATGACTCAGATTCAATTACAAGGCTTAGGAGACCTTGAATGGAGAAGAGTGGAAACTTGCAAAATAGAGACAGACTCATAGATAGAGAGCAGGGGGCCACCGGGGGGGGGGGGGGGGTGGGGAGGGGTGGGGAGTGTGGAGGAATTGAGCAAAAATTATTTTAAAAACTGAGAGAGAACTCATGGACATGGACAACAGTGTGGTGATTGAGGGGGCTGGAGTATGGAGGTGGTGGAGGTGGCAGAGTGCATAGAGGGGATAAATGGTAATGGAAAAAAATTTGAGAGAAACTTGAACTGAACACATAATTTTGTGTCACACTTCATTCAATTATTTATTTTCATGCCCCCCACCCCCAGCACACATATACATACACTTAGTTTTTAGATGATAAACTAAGGACCTGGTTGTATTTATCTCCATGCGTCTATATATTTATTACAAGCTCAAATAAGATCATGTTAAAAACAATTATAAATGAGAAAGGAGGGGAGATAAGATGAATGCAATTTTTATTCTTTGAGAACTTATACAATGTTAAAAAATTACAGTTTATGTATAATTTCATATTCACATTGTCATTTTTAAGAAAACAGAATTATCCTAGTTAGAGAGATAAGGGGACAAAGGTTCAGTGAACTTGCATAATTGCAGAAAATCACTTAGTTAGTACCTGGTAGAACTGGGATGGGAATCCGCTTTTGCCAATAGTCTAGTCCATGCTTTTTCTACAACATAGTGTTCAGCATGTAACTCTTTCCCATTATTATTATTCCTAGCTTACTTCCAACTCTGCTGATGAATTTGTAAATTACTCTCAGTACTGGGTGATCCATGAATTATCCATTGAGAAAGAAAATAGAGGAAGAGAAACAATTTTGGGTTATATTTGTTTTGGGACTGTTGAATGTGAGGTATGTAAAACTATGTGGCACAATTAAGGAAATTTTCCAAAGGAGCAGAAAATACATGTTTAAAATTCAGGATATAAATTTGTACAAGAGAGGGAGGTTTGGGAAAGGGGCTATAAAGGTGGTAACTAAAGCCTTGGTAAGATGAGGTCCCTGAAGGAGCAAATATAGACTGAGAAGGGTGCTAAAGGTTAGCTTTATGGAATGAAGAGTAAAAGAAAAGACTAAAAAGATTTTGGAAAAGGCAGCCATCTAGAAAAGAGAAGAATAAAGACATAATTGTACTAGAAGAGAAGAAAAAGGGCCTAATCTCCAAAATTTATAGGGAACTCATACAACTTAACAAAAGGAAGATAAACAATCCAATCAAAAAATGGGCTAAGGACCTAAATAGACACTTTTTGAAAGTGGACATAAGGAAGGCCAAGAGACATATGAAAACATGCTCAAAATCACTAATCATCTGAGAGATGCAAATCAAAAGACAATGAAGTGCCATCTCACACCTGCCATTCATTTATTTTTGCTTTTATTTCCCTTGCCTTTGAGGTCAAATAAATAAAATGCTCTCTAAGACCAAGGTCCATAATTTTAGTACCTATTATTTCTTCTACGTATTTTATTGTGTCAGGTCTTATATTTAAGTCTTTAATCCATTTTGAGTTAATGTTTGTATGTGGTAACAAAAAGTAGTCTAGCTTCATTCTTTTGAATGTGATATTTGTATTTCCAAGCACCACTTATTTGAAGAGGCTTTATTTTCTTTTCTTTGTTGTATATTTTTTGGCTCCTTTGTTAAAAACTATTTGCCCATACATATGTGGATTTATTTCTAGGGTCTCCTTTCTGTTCCACTGGTATGTGTGTCTGCTTCCATACCATACCATACTTTGTTGATTATTGTCACTTTGCAGTATAATTTGAAGTCAGGAAGTGTGACACCTCTGTTTTTTACTCTCAGAATTACTTTGGCTATTCAAAAATTTTGTTTCATCTGAAGTTTGAACTTTTTGAGCTTTATGATTTTTAAAAGCCAAAATAATATTCATTTACCTGTTTTATTTCTAAATGATAAAATAAGAATGGTTTTCCAGTGCTATTTTTTTAAATCTTCAATATATTTTTATTGATTTCAGAGAGGAAGGGAGAGGGAGAGAGAGATAGAAACATCAATGATGAGAGAGAATCATTGATCTGCTTCCTCCTACACGCAACCCACTGGGGATCGAACCTACAAGAGGGGCATGTGCCATGACTAGGAATTAAACTGTGAGACCTCCTGGTTTATAGGTCAACTCTCAACCACTGACCCACCATGGCCAGACCACAGTGTTATTTTCAAAGTTTTTTTCTAAATAAAACATTTAAGACACAGATTGTCTTTTTCCCAGTAAATGAAGAAAATTATTGTATACTAGTTACTATTTGTTTTTCTTTAACACTGGCTTTGCATAGTTAGAGATATGGTGAGGTATTACATAATTTTGATAAAAAAACCTACAATTTATAAACCTAGTAAGTGTTGGGTTACTATGAATTTACAGATTTATTTTCACTTTTGTAACTATCATTATCTGTTTTTAACTTGTTTATTTGAAGTATGGATGTTACTAAACATTCTCTTGAGTGAGACTACCCGAGTTTAAATCCTGCTGCTAACTTATTTCGGAAAGAGTCTGACCTCTGGGTGCTGCAGGGTTTTTTTGTTTTTATCTCTAAAATTAGTATCATAAATGGCCTGCCTTCTAGAGTAATAGTTGTGAAATGTGCATTACTTTGTTCATGTAAAATAAGGAGAGCTTCAATACTTGTTTACTACTACTTCAAGGTGTTGTGGAAAAATCACTGTACATTACCTAGAGTTTTAATTTCAACTTTTCAGATCTACACATGATTCTTCATAAACTTCTCAATTTGAATTAACATACTCATTGGCCCACTGTAATACTGAATTTACTTTTTTTTAAAAAAGTCACATTCTTGAGAAATATAAATAAGTAAACCTAAAAAGTAAGTGGTAAGAAGGAGAACATCCTTACTATAAATATAGTAGAAAAAGTTCACATTTTTTTATATACAAAAAGCTTTTAGGAATCGTTTTAAACCCACCAAGATACATCAGGAAAAACAAACAAACAAACAAACAAACAAACAAAACTGAGCAAAGAACCAAAGGTAATTGACAGAAACAAAAAATCAAATAGCAAATAATTATGTTAAAGATTCAACCTTATTGTATGACTAGAGGCCCAGTGCATGAAATTTGTGCATGGGGTGTCCCCTCAGGCCAGCCTGCACCCTCTCCAATCCGGGACCCCTTGGGGGATGTCCCGAATGCTGGTTTAGGGCCGAGCCCCGGGAACGGCCCTAAACCAGCAGTCAGACATCCCTCTTACAATCCTGGACTGCTGGCTCCTAATAGCTCACCTGCCTGCCTGCACGGTTGCTCCTAACTGCCCACCCACCCACCTGATCTCCCCTCACTGCCTCTGTGTGCCAGCCTGATTACCCCTAACTGCCCCCCCTTCTGGCCTGATCGCCCCTAACTGCCCTCCTCTTCCAGCATGGTCGCCCCTAACTGCCCCCCCGCTGGCCTGGTTGCCCCCATGGTCGCCCCATGCAGCCTGCTGTTCAGTTGTTTGGTTGTCCCTCACCAACCTCCCTGCTGGCCTGGTCATAGGCAGCCATCTTGTGAGGGTGTGACAATCAATTTGCATATTACCTCTTTATTATATAGGATGAAAGAGAAAAATTAGTTATTTTTCCCACTTATTTCAGAGTGCTTTCCATTATGTGATAGTTCTTTCATATAGTGCTGGAATACCTTTGAGCAGTATTACCTAATGAGACCTCTAATTGTGTAAAATTTATACAGAGCAGGCTGGCAATATGTTTCCAGATCTTTAAAAATGGCCACAGCCTTGGACCTGGTAATTAATGCAAGGAAATATTTGTTATGCATGTCAGTGATAATGCATACCTTAATTTTTAACAGCAAAATAAATTATAAAATTTTGATGTGCAACACGAATTGGAAAAAAATTTTACAGTGCTTTATGTTTCTAAGCAATCTTTTCAAGAAATCCTTTTCTCTTTTTCATTACAATAAAACTTTAGTTGTTTTGTATGTAGCTTGGGAAAATGTGATGGATGAACTGGATAGAGATCCTGCAGTGATTTTGGTCACCTCTCAATGAGTTTAGAGGTGACATATCAAGGACTTCTCAGAATATATGGATGTTTATCACCTATTATCCTGACCTGTGTTGATGAACCCAGCTCCTCTCTTTAGACTATGTGGACACTTATTTATAGCACTTAGCTTTGGGGCAATTGTTAAACATTTCAGCCACATTTTCTAGACATCTGGTCCTATTTATAAGAACAAAATAAGAACTACTAAATAAGCCTATTATGTTGATACCAGTGTATATTATTCATATTATCTAAAGTCATTATAATCTACTGAGATTAATGGTCATTTATGTTTTTCATATAAATTATAGTTACTGGTACAATCACTGTTTAGGAAATAGTTAAAATAGATTGATAATAGATTACTCAATATTGATCATTATCATTAGGAGGGAAGAAGAAAATCAGACATAGGATGGTACTTTATTTATCTAAATAATAATGTAATGTAACTATTCCTTTACCATTATTACTATTGCATTGCTTGGGGGCTCTGTACTTCTGCTACCCATTGTTGCATAAACCCTATGCTACATGTGATATATGAAGTTTTCTAGTTTTGTCCCATGAAAATTCTGGAAATAAGAACAGGTCATTTCAGCCCTAGTTGGCTTGGCTAAGTGGACAGAGTTTTGGCCAAGTCCCTGGTTTGATTTTGGTCAAAGACAAATACTTCAGGTTGCAGGCTCTATCCCCTTCCTGGTCATGGTGCAAAGCAATCAATTGATGTGTCTCTCTGACATCAATGTTTCTCTCTCTCCCTATCTCCAAAAATCAATGAAAAAAAAAAGAAAGAACTGGTCATTTCAGGTAGAGGTTGCCTTTATTTATATTTTAAGCACCATAGAAATTTGAAATTTGACTGAAACATTTAACCTTCACAGGTGGTATATTTTCACTAAGAGTACTCAACTACAAAGTTGGCACAACTGATATCAAAACTCTGCTTGACGTAAGTAGAAGATCATTCTCTTTTGACTACCTCAGACTAAAGAAAAATAAAATAAAGAACTACAATGGTGCTACCATTATATTCTAAATTATCTTCGCCAAGGTGAAAACTCACCAAGGGTAATTGACCCTGGATAATCAAGGTACCTTAGATTGTTGGTATTTGGCATTTTGGGATAAAAAAAGATGGTTGGTGTAAATAGGAATATAGTATTTAAATAAAATCTGATATAGTATAGCCTAACATGTTCCCATGCAGAACTTACTTTATTTTTTCAAGGGTGATTTAATTATTATAGCTTGCAAACTTTGTCTTCTATTGAGATTAACAAGGTAGAATGCTTTAGTCACAAGCTGAATCCCATGGCTGGCACAAATCTAACAAGAACCAGTTGCTTCCTTCAATTTCTTTTTTCCTCCAAAATGCAATTAACATACTGTGATTAGTTGAACAAATTCCAAATCCTATTCAAATGAAAGCAATTTACTCAGAGTCTGGGTCCAACAGGTGATCATTTTCAAAGCCCCTGAAAGAATTGGGTGGTTTCATCTAATTGTTCTCAGGAAGAAATAGATTTAAATGCTTGGTTCCAACAAGCCCCTCTGCACAGTCCATATGGTGGTTCAGTGCCAACCTTTCAGCTTCACTAGCCCAAAGGGAAGCCATGGGTAATTACATCTTGCTTCCAAAATATTTTTACGGTAAACTAAAACGTTTCAATCTAGCACAAAATAACAGCTGAAGCTTCTTACCTACGAGGCAAAGAAAGTTGTAGGGATATACATATGGGGTGTTTGTGTGGGAGAATTTTAGTTCAGAAAGGGAAGAAGAGTAGCTAAAGCTAGTAATAATGAAGGTTATATGTTAGATGTGGGGCAATAAAAAAATACTTCACTTACTTTTTTATTGTGGGAATAAATGGGCCATTTAATCCTTACAATAAAACTGTGAGGTGTGCATTATTTTCCTTAGTATTCCAAGGAAGAGACTAAGGCTCAGAAAATATTAATAAAATTCACATAAATAACACATGGTAGGAACACAAATAAACAGGATATTCAAGACCACATATAAATATAGAACATTAAAGCCGTTTTCCCCCTTGTCTGCCAGGTTGCCTTTATTTATATTTTAATCACCATAGAAGTTCTGCTGAAACATTTTACCTTTAGTTCACCTAAGAAAGAAAATCTAACAAACAAAATTTATACACACACACACACACACGCACACACACACACATACACACACACACTTGGGTTTCTGGTTCTGCAAATAAGGAAGGAGCTTATAAGTCACCACTCCATCATAACAAGTAAAAAAGCTGAACAGACTTCAAAAATCATAATTCACCTTGGGTCTAAAAGGAAGGTGAGGACATAGGGTAAATTGCTGCCCCCAAGCTTGGAGAGACAGACAAGTGAATACAAGGAGTCACCCCATATCCGAGAGGGTCTCTTGAGTGGAAACTACCTAGGGATCCAGTGCCTCAGTAGACAATCCAAATTTGTAATTGAAGAATTGCTGTGGCTCAGTTGGTTGAGCATCATCCCTTACACCAGTGGTTCTCAACCTTCCTAATGCCGCGACCCTTTAATACAGTTCCTCATGTTGTGGTGACCCCCAACCATAAAATTATTTTCGTTGCTACTTCATAACTGTAATTTTGCTACTGTTATGAATCATAATGTAAATATATGATATGCAGGATGTATTTAGGTGACCCCTGTGAAAGGGTCGTTCGACCCCCAAAGGGGTCGTGACCCACAGGTTGAGAACCGCTGCCTTACACCAAGAGGTCACCTGTTTGATTCCCAGTCAAGGCACATGCCTGATTGTGGGCTCAATCCCCAGTAAGGGGCGTGCAGGAGGCAGCTGATGGATGTTTCTATCTTTTTCTCCCTCTTCCTTTCTCTCTCTCTCTAAAAATTAATTAAACTATATTTAGAAAAAAGTCAAGGGGAACAGCATAATTTTGTGAGTTTTACCTCTAGGTGCTTGACCAGGTTCTCCTAGTACATATCTGAGAAAAACTCTCCCACATGTCTAGGGGGAGAGGAAAATAAAGTGTTTTGATATGTACCAGGGAACTATATTCTTGACAAGACCTGCCCTCAGGAGAAACTAGTCCATCAGAGCCTAACCTGTTGGGAAATTATCAGAGCCTAACTGACCTGAAAGAAGGAAAATAGCCAACTCTAGTCAGCTGTTGCCTTTACCACTTAAGTGGGGATAAAAGAAACCAACCAAACAAACAAACAAACAAACAAAAATCCGCTACCTATAAAATATTACTGAATAGTATAGCTTGAAGTGGGTCCGTCAATTTTATATGTTTACCTCCGAATGTGACGTTATTTGGAAATAGTGATTGTAAATCTAATTAGTTAATATAAACTCATACTGGGTGATGCTATTCCAGACCTACACTAGATATCATTCCCTCCCTCAAACATGGACTAATTAGAGACAACTCTACACCCCACCTAAGCATGAAGAATCTACAGAAGAATGCTATCGGCATCCCTCATCAACCCCAGCTTATAGGAACTCCAGCTTACAGGGAAAAGAGAGAGAGAGAGAGAGAGAGAGAGGCTGGAATGTTAGGCACACTCTTGCACTCCATTATGCTCTGCTTGGGGCTCTGGCCCCTCCCTGGAATGTTAGGTATATTCTTGCTCCATTATGCCCTGCTGGGGGCTTTTGCCCCTCCCGGGGATTTTCCTGTTATTCTCATTGTAGGTTTCATGATTAACAGCCTTTGGCTTCAAGTATACCACCTCACCCAGTTTCCAGTGACCGCCTACACCTGGCCCCCACCTGCACCTGGTCTCACCGATGATTACTCTGACTGGCCTTTACAAGAGACATAAATATCCCACTCCCCCTACTCTGCCCTGCTAATGCCATTTTGGCCTCAGCCCCTCTGCTAGCAGATGTAACAATAAATTTATAATTCTTTACCCCTTTTGGCCTCGTGTGTTGCTCTTTTGGCGACCCTAACACTGGGTTAGGATGGGCCCTAACTAGATTAAATGTCTAGTGTCCTAGACAAATGGAAAATTTAGACACACACACACCACCATCACCACCACTACCCCAATGTCAAGTCTAAAATTGTGCTGCCACAAGTCAAGGAACTACCAGAAGCTAGGAGAAAACTTTGAAACAGATCCTTCCCTTGTGCCTTAAGAGAAAGCATGGCCCTACCCACACCTTGATCTAGGATATCTCGCCTCCAGAATTGTGAGACAATAAAGTTGTGTTGCTCACCCAGTTTGTGGTACTTTGCTACAAAAGCCTTAACAAACTAGTACAGTGAGTAATGAGAACTGTATATCACCCCAGTTCTCTTCCTCAAACAAACACCTTAAGTCTCCTCATTGGATGCATTATTTCCTGAGTCCTTTATTGGCACCACCACGTATTATATGTGTCCGTTTGCAAAACCAAGGGACTTCTCTTCTACTACACAACTTCACATTTATATTCCATTATTATGCAGAGCTATTCAATACCCCCCCCCAAACTCTATTCCAAGTAATAGTATAGTACTCTCAATTTACAAACATTTTCTTTTCATTTTTATAAACACGTGCTATTGGTATTATCATAATGAGAGTTAAAGGAAATGGAACCTCAACTTTTAAGTGGCTTAAAAACACACAGCCAGTGTTCCAACAGAGGTCAATGTTTTCATAAACAAAAGCACGTAACTTTTATTTCGCTATGTCCACATATATATGTAGTTTGACTAAAATTAATTGTCATTTTAGTTTAAAAATTGGCCACATCGAAAAGAAAAATTAACTGTATTAAAGACCAGTTTGATCCATGGCTCCATTTAATCTGGTCAAGATGAGTGAAACGGCCATGACTGTAGATAGCCTGCAACTTCCTTTACTTTGTTGAATAAATCCCTTTAGTATGTCCATGAGGAGCCATACTCAGGATTTCTCTCCATAGAGGACCTTGGCCTGGGCTTTAATGTATGACTAGCGATGCCCAGATTCTACTGGGACATTCATGCCAGACAACCAACTGGCTGAATATTTTTGTGGAAACCACAGGAGAGGCATCTCTCCAGCAACCCATACTCCCCTCACAAAAAGTTTAATCTATTACTTTTCACACATCAAACTTATCTCTTCCCACTCCTACTCTTTGTCATGTCTTATATCTTGTAATTCACAGAGACATAGCTGATAAAGGCCCATCAAAACCACTGAAATTCATCCTTTGTCTTTCCAGTTCTCATCACTCATTAGTGACGTGCAAGTCTGACTATTTTGCTCGCTCTCTTTTTAATTCTTCTTATTTTACTGTGCACAAAGAGCTGAGAGACAAAGGCTCATCAAAGCCATCATTAGGCTACATTTATCTGCTTTGAACTGCCTTTGTTTTCTATTAGTTTTTAAAATGGTCCCAGTCCTTGTGTAGCTCACTGGATGCTCTCATTACATTTGCTCCTTTTTCATCTGTTACTCAAATTGCAGTGCTACTTGGTAATTTTTTTTTTGGTCTTGATTTTCTAGTGATGAAAGTATCTCTGAGCAATCTTCTAGAGGTTTGAATTCAAAAGAAAAGAGTTTTTTTTAATTAAAATATTAAGTGCTGCCTGCATTTATGTTTATCATCTGTGAAACATTCATTTTTCATGCTCATTCCTTTGCAGCATGAGAGCATTGTTGTGCAATAATTATTCCCAATGCCAGGCTATCAACAAGAGTATTTTGAGATAAACAATGTGTTTTCAATAGGAACTGTGGTGGTATCTTTTGTTTTGGAAGATGTTGGCATTTATGTTATTATTCTGCTCAGGAATGAGTCTGTCTTTCTAAGCCTTTGGAGAATTGCAGTAATTTTCTCAGTGATTGCCCACAGAATTGGCCCTCTCCTCAGCATTATCACCAACTGAGGTAAGGTTCTCTAGTTTTTTCCATGACCCTAGTTACTTTGTTCACTCATTCACTCATCATTCATTTATTCATTCATTCACCCACTCATCTAGCAACCTCTAACAACACTGTTTTCAATAATGTCTAAGAAATAGCCTTTTGTCCAGCTGGCATGGCTCAGTAGTTGAGTGTCAATCTCAACCAGGAGGTCTGGGTTGATACCCGGTCAGGGTATATGCCCAGGTTGTGTACTCAATCCCCAGTGTGGGGCGTGCAGGATGCAGCCAATCAATGATTCTCATCATTGATGTTTCTATTTCTCTTTCCCTCTCCCTTCCTCTCTGAAATCAATAAAAATATATATTTAAAAAAAGAAAAGAAATAGCCCTGGTAACAGCCTATCACATCAAACTATTCATCTATGAATTTGCAGGAAAAAATTACAGTAAAAAGGGAAATCTAAAACTTTCAGACACATCTAGGTGGGATTTTCACTGATATCAGGCAGAATGGTCTATGAAATATAAGGGGTGACCTACCAACCCTTTCCCTTATGAAAGAGAAAGTAAATAGAAAAATATTTATCTCTTCCATTTCATTTGATACTTAGAGTAGTATGACCCCAGTTTTAAAACAAACACTTACTTCTATTTGTAAAGATCATCTCAGAAATAATGTGTGAAAAGTCAGGAAGTTATTTGAGGACATGGGGGAGGTACTTTAGAGGATAATGCTGGTACTCCATCAGATCATAAAAGACATTTTCTTATATATACATTTCCTCATACAAAATCTAGATAGGGGTGGAAATAAGACTAGTATTCATATAAATACAAAACATTCTTGCAGCAGGAGTTTTTAATTATTGTACTCCTCCCCACCCCACCCCGAATCTCAGGAACTCAGCAATAAAGGTGGGAGACAATAACATCCAACAAAGGCAACTGAGCTTGCTGTGCTTACCAACCTACCTCTCAGCTCAGAGGAGTGTTCACTCAGCTTGAAAACATTCTAAGGGTAGAGCCAAGTAAAATGCTATGCTATACCCTGTTGCCAAATGGCACAGAAAAACAAACAAAAACCAGATAATAGCCCATATGTATCTCTTTACAAGAGTTGTGGCTGAGATTTCTGGTAAATTCTCTATTCTAGATATGCTTTTCTGAATGCTTTATTTTGAAAGGTGTTTTTCAGAATTGGTGATATAGTCTATAAGTCTTTGAATAACTACATAAATATGTTATGGAGTTTTAAGATACCTCTGAACATTCAGGATGACATTCTCTTTCCCTTAATCTATAGTGTTAGGCTTTTCATATTTTTTTTCACTTTTTTAGTCATATTTGTGGAGACTTAGCAAATATGACTATAGAGGTACAAAGAGATGAAGAGGATGATGATGATTTGAAGTATCCTTAGAACCAAATACAGCAAATACAGTGTTCTCATTCTAAGTCGAGTCCTTGTGGACAATTAAACCAATAAGTGGGAATTTAGTTTATATTGTTTGAGGGTCTAATACAAGATATTACAGTTTGTTTAAAAGGTTCAAGTCAAACAATGTTAAAAATCCACATACCAAAGAATCCTGTTATTGGTTCTGCTGTAAATTAATGTATTTTTTATGGTTTCTCATGGGATCTGCTTGGTGTGATAAATAATCTGGATTTAAATACAGGCTTTATTAATTACTATCTCTGTGATACTCGCATGCCCACAGACACTTGCACAGAAACATATATACACACCTAGTTTTTTGTTTTGTTTTGTTTTGTTTTGTTTTCTCAGCTCAAAGGTTTATGGAAGCAAGTGCTTACCACCTCAAAAAGTATTTTGTAAAGGTCTTCTCTTTTCTCTTTTTGTTTCATAGGATCGATGAAGATAGCCCTTATAGAGGATAGGTCAGCACAAAATTAACAAGTTTACTTTTTAGAACTTTCTTCTGAGAGGATAATTTTATTGACATTAAATAGGTAGGATCATGGCATCCATACTTCCAATGCATTTGTTTATAATCTCATTGTCAAGACTATATTTCCCAGCCTCCCTTGCAATTAGATGTTTAAATGTGACTGAGTTCTAACCAATAAAATCTGAAGTCCCTCTTCAGCCTGGTCCATAAAGGTGTCTCATTTTTAAGCCCCCCTGCTTTTTCCCACTACTGTTGGCTGAATTAGAAGAGGCCTCCAGGGAAATCTTGAAGTTCACAAATTGAAGATGGCAGAGACCCAAGGTGCTAGGAGTCTGGGTCACTAAACATTGTTTGAAGGAGAGCTGCCCAATCAAGAATTCCCACTTACCTGAGCAAGAAACAGGCATCCTATGTACTTGCATTGCCTTAATTAATATAAGTAGTCATCATGATGCTACACACATAGGGAACATGAAATAATTTTTCTCCTTTGCCCTTTTTCAGCACATATACATTCAATACATGAATTAAAACCAGGACAGACTCTGGAAATAATCTCTGAAACTTCCCAACTATAATTATAGCTTTCTGGTCTAACCACTTATTGATATGTGTATCTCCCAGAACCACCCAGGTAACCTTTGAGCAGTTTAAAGATAGACAGTTTTATTAATAGTTTTATTCTACAGTGGGGCCTTGACTTATGAGTGTCCCGACTAATGAGTTTTTCGAGATACGAGCCGTCTCTCAGCCGATTTTTTGCTTTGAGTTGCGAGCTAAAATTTGGGTGATGAGCCAGTTTCAGATACCCCACCGCTGGTTGGCGCAGTGAACGTCACAGTGAATGCCACAACATCAGCCCAGCATCACGTGTCTCACTTGTTCACTTTTTTATTTGACGTACAAGTAATTTGAGTTACAAGCTCCATCACAGAACGAATTAAACTTGTAAGTCAAGGCCACACTGTATCTATATTGCTTTGTTCTAGATACCTGGTAAAGTATTTCTTGAATGAAAGAGAGGAAAATATTGGGCAGGCTACAGCAGGGTAAGACAACAAAGTACAGTGAAGGCCAAGGCATGTAAAGTGTTTCAAAGCTCACATTGAAGTCAGAAAGCCCAAATTTTGTTGCTAGAGTTCTGGGTCAACCCCTAATTGGCTGAGGTTTCTTGAATTTCATTTCCTCATCTGTAAACTAAGAATAATAATAATAATAATACCCATAAGATGAGCTATTGGTACTGGGTTCTTATTGTTACTATAATTAGGAAGGGAGTTTGTGGTTGTATGAAGACTCCAGAGAAGGTAGGTAGATTCTACAAAAGTTCTGGAGTGCTAAGGAGCTTTCTCTCAGATTCTGCCTGTGAATATCACTTACTTTAAAAGAATAAAACTCTTATAGTCAAGCAGACATTACTAAGCAATTACTCATCCATGTCCCCAAATAGTGTTTCTTAATATCACAGGGACTCTTATGCATCTAGGAAACATATTTATGTTTCAAGATTTTGAGCAAATCAAACTTATACCTGAAATTTAAAAGGACAACAAGTAAGAAAATAATCAAGTGAAATAAGTAGAAGCAGTTTTTCATTGAATTAGACCTGCAAGAGAATAAAATAGGTGTATGTGACATAATCACTGCTTTCTGCTAAATTAACATTGGCAATGATTGCACAATTTGACATCTAAATAAAGATATTACAAGTGGAAAAAGAGGTGACATTTCAAAAGAGTGAGCTATGTGATTAGGCAGTGTAAGAGTTGTTTAAATATCAACCTTACAAATCATTTAGAAAGCACTGAACATAAAAAACAGTCAGAGACTTAAAAAAATGTTTAGATATGACAATCTAGGTGGCTTTTAAAGAGTATAAATTCTCAGGGATAATTGGAAAGACAATTCTGTATTTATTACTTCTTTCTGCTTATTACTTTTTCTTTTATTTTTTTAAGAAAAAAAGTGAAAAATGAGTATTCAGGCCCATAGCCCTTTTATTCAGACTCTTCATACAAATGTTTTTCTCTCATCCTTTCTACATGGTGGAAAAAGTGTTCAGAATTTTAAAAATGATAGATGCCTGATTAAGGAAGTAGAAGATAATGGTATTTCAAAATTCTTGAATGCCAGAGGAAGAAGAGACTTTTAAGAAACACAGGTGATTTCAAATTCTACATCTACTGCATACTGATCATGGATTATTTCCTCTCACATTGCCTCGTTACTTCATCTACAAAAATGGGATAATAAAATATAACACACTTAGTATATAGAAATGTTCATATGTATTCTTGTTTTTGTTTGTTTTTTGTTTTTTACTACAAGCTAAGAAAGAACTGCCTTGCCCAAGATCAAACAGAAAGTTGGTGGCAGAGACAAGATTAAGACCCCAGTATCTCAAAGGCCAGACCAGTGCTATTTCCTCCTTACCAAATTAACATTTTGCACCACTATTTGCCAACTGGACTCATAACTTTTGCTGATTATTTATCTGATGTACTATGTTAAATGTTGACAGATAGACCCCCAACCCATACTAATTTCTTATGAATTAATTTATTAACAAGTAATTGTAAAGCATCTTCTATGTGTCAGGCACCATCCTAATTACTCTCAATAGACTGGTAGTTGGTGGAGACAGGATTTTGACCTTGAGGAGTCCGTGGCCTGTTCAGAGGCAGGAGTAATGGGGACATAAAATAAACCAAATATATAGTTAGATAATTAAAATAAGATGCTTTGAAAGAAAGGTGTCTCTGTTTGAAAGGGTTTTTTTTAAGGAAGGCCTCTGTAAGCAGATAATCTGTAATTTATACTGCATGATGAAGTTAGCCATGCAGAAGGAACTAATATGTAATTACTCTCAATAGACTGGTAGTTGGTGGAGACAGGTTCTTGACCTTAAGGAGTCCATGGCCTGTTCAGAGGCAGGAGTAACGGGGATATAAAATAAACCAAATATATAGTTAGATAATTAAAAAAGATGCTTTGATAGAAAGGTGTCTCTGTTTGAAAGGGTTTTTTTAAGGATGGCCTCTGTAAGCAGATAATCTGTAATTTATACTACATGATGAAGTTAGCCATGCAGAAGGAACTAATATAGAACAGGTGAAGGGATAAACTTAGCATGTTCAAGAAACAGAGAAAGATCAAGCAGAGTAGACAGAGACAGGGTGGTATCAGATAAAATCAGAGAGGTGGAGAGATACCATTTATAGTAATATTAGAAGCTCTGTGCACAAATTCGTGCAACAGTGTGGTCCCTTGGCCTGGCCTGCGGGATAGGACTGAAACTGGCTCTCCAACATCCCCCAAGGGGTCCTGGATTGAGAAAGGGCACAGGCCAGGCCGAGGGACCCCACCGGTGCATGATTGGGGCCATTGAGGGATGTGGGAGGTTGGCCAGCCAGGGAGGGGCAGTGGGAGGGCTCCAGGGTGCGTCTGGCTCTTCTCGCTCAGTCCTGATCTGCTGGACCCCAGCAGGAAGTTAACCTACCAGTAGGAGCATCTGCCCCCTGGGGGTCAGTGCACGTCATAGTGACTGG
The DNA here is from genome assembly GCF_000412655.1 of Myotis brandtii. Lineage (NCBI taxonomy): Eukaryota > Metazoa > Chordata > Mammalia > Chiroptera > Vespertilionidae > Myotis > Myotis brandtii. Next base: position 50,846 of record NW_005366607.1, on the reverse strand, counting down.
TCAACTGGTCGACTCTCTTCCCCGGTGGTCAGTGCACATCATAGTGAGCAGTGAGTGGCCTTAACATATATTAGTATATTACACTTTGATTGGTTGAACGGACGACTGGGTGAACAGATATTTAGCATATTAGGCTTTTATTATATAGGATAGGTATTTATAACCCAAGGTGAGAGTTTGGATTTCATTCTATGTGCTATTAGAAACTATTGGAAAGTCTTAGTGGGAGGCAGTGTCATAATTAGATTTAGCTCAACATAAGAAAGTGAGAGAAAGTTTGAAGGAGAGAGGCCCAGGTAAGGAGAGGACAGTGTGTGAGTGTGTGTGTGTGTGTGTGTGTGTGTGTGTGTGTGTGTGTGAGAGAGAGAGAGAGAGAGAGAGAGAGAGAGAGAGAGCAGGGTATCTAACACTGTTTTAATTGGCTATGATCTATCTTTCTTAGTGTCAAACTTCAAGCCAGTTTCAGACATTGTCTCAACAAAACAAAATGAAATAACAATAAATAACAGCCTCTACATAAATGTGGTTCCAAACAAAGACAGATGGAGCAAATTTCACTGAAGACATTGGGAGGTAGAGGAGCAGGATGAGGTTTCTTTGTGAAACACAAAACAACACATCCACAAAAACGTCTTACAAACCCTCAGCTCCCCCAGGGCTCCTCCTCCTAAGAAACTGGTCATGTTTCCCCTTATTTTCTCGTCACACATCTCTGCCTTGCCCCTGCTCACAGCCGTGCACAAAGGACTGCTTCCTCTCCTTGCCCCCAACCTCTCCTCAGAGCCCTCTCTCTTTCTATGCCGATCAATTAAGTCCTATTTAGATCCCAAACTGAGCCCCAGCCATGCTCCAAATCATGGACACAAAGTTCTTCCTTGGGATTCCTCTATGCAAAAATGGAGCTGGTGGGACTGAGGAAGTTTTGCTTGACTGGTGATAGTAATAAAAAATAAATAAATAAAGGAGGGATTATATATTCATTAACTCAATGGACCCTTACCATAGGCAGCATGATAGAGTTGCTCCAAGATCCCTGCCCCCTATAAAATCCCCTTTCCTTGAGTGTAATTGAGAGTGATGATTATGGTGCCAAACCACTCTGATGAGTAGGCTACATTATATACTGCAGATGTAATTGAGATTCCTAATCAATTGACTTTGAGTTCATTAAAAGAGAAATTCTTGTGGGTGGAGCTGATCTAATCAGGTAAATCTTGTAATGGAGAATTTAGACCTTGCATGAAGAGCAGTATCTGAAGCAAGAGGCATTTTCCTGTGGGCCTTGAAGAAATAAGATGCTATGTTATGAGAAGATCTATGAGAGGGACCTGTGGCCAAGATCTAGGAGCTGAGAGAAGCCCCAGGCTGACAGCAAGGGGTTCTCCATCCTCTAAATAATCAACTAAAGTCTGGCAACAACCACATGATCTTGGAAGAGATCTAAGCTCCAGAGAGAAATGCAGCCCAGCCAACACCTTGTTTGTAGCCTAGTGAGACTCTGCCCAGAGGAGTCAACCTCAGTCTCTGCCTGGACTCCTGACCCATGAAGCCTTACAGATGATAAAGGTATGTTATTTTAAGCTGCTTTATTGGTCATAATTTGTTATGCAGCAATAGAAAAACTAATATAATATATGGATAACATTCCTAGATCTATTTCATTAGTCTTGTTCTGTGATTATTTTGACTTGTTCTGTAACCTTCCTTTCCCTGCCTCCAGAAGAGTGGTTGTTGTTGTTTTTAATCTTTACCTTATTATTTTTTACACTTCCTATTATTGGTTTAGTCTATCCACTTGTTGGCCTACCATAATCATTTTCTAACTGGATTTTCTAGCATTATCATTTCCCAAAGCCATGTCTCTCCATCCAGATTTTTCGGATTTTCTAGCATTATCATTTCCCAAAGCCATGTCTATCCATCCAGATTTTTCAACTTTATATTCCTCTTTTAAAATCCTATTTATCTTTCTAAACATAGCTTAAAGACCACTTCTACCCTGAAGCCTCTTCTAATTACAGTTGTGACCACTTGTTCTAAACTCCTTTAACACTTTCCTTATGAATATTTATGATGCATTTTTATCTTGTTTTGTAGTTATTCAACTAATGCTTTCTATATTCAATTGGACTGCGAGCTCTTTGATAACAGGCGCCATATTTTTTTCACTAGTACCAAATACAGTCAATCTTTGTTATTTGCAGACTCATTGCAATTTGCAAATTTATTTGTAACTCCAAAATCAATATGAATGGCAGTTTCACAGGCATTTGCAGACATGTGCATGTACAGAGTGGCAAAGGTGCCTAATGCACATGTTGCCAGCAAAGGTGGAACAATCTATTGCTCTCTTGTTTCAGTGCTCATACTAATAAACAAGTGTTCTGTTTTCAGTTTACTAAGTGCCCAATTTTTTGCATTATTGTGCTTTTTTTCTTGATGATTTTGCTTTGTAAAATGACCCCCAAATGCCTAATGCACATGTTGCCAGCCAAGGTGGAACAATCTATTGCTCTCTTGTTTCAGTGCTCATACTAATAAACAAGTGTTCTGTTTGCAGTTTACTAAGTGCCCAAATTTTTGCATTATTGTGTTATTTTCTTGATGATTTTGCTTTGTAAAATTACCCCCAAGCATAGTGCTAAAGCCTTGTCTAGTTTTCCTAAGCACAAGAAGGCTGTGATGTGCTTTATGGAAAAGAGGTATGTGTTAGATCAGCTTTGCTCTGGCATTAGTTATGGAGCTGTTGGCTGCAAGTTCAATGATAATGAATCAACATCATGTACTAAATAAAGTGTCCTGAAACAGAAATACACATAAAATAAGGTCATGAATTGATTAGTTGACAAAAATTTGACCAGATGATTGTAGGAACCTAACCATGTATTTCTCTGAGGAGCCATAGTTCAGTAGCCACTAATGTAATGTTTGCAGCAACTCTACAGAACATAACTACTGCAAATAACAAGAATCAACTTCTTAGTACATTTTTTTACTGCCTCGTAAGAATGCCTAAATATGCTGTTTTCTCAGATTACTATCACTATCCTTCTGACTATTCATTAAATATTTATTTATATTAGTTCCTCTCTGCCAGACACTGCTTGAGGCTGAAGATGCAAAGGCAAACAGGAGAGACATTATCTTCTTTTCAAGAATCTCACAGCTCAGTGGTAAATAATATAGCATGCTACATGCTACTGTACAGAAGATAGAGCATTTACTTAAGTTCGCAGGACAAAACCAAAATTAGAGAAGGATGCCAATATCTTCTGGAGGAATAATAAAAATAACCTAGTGAAAGATGGTGGCAGAAGAAAGAGAGGGTAAAATTATCTAAAATATGAGAAACTTGGCAGGAGTAAAGAATTGAAATAATTTTAGTATAGCTGGAGGGTGGCAACTCAGAAAGAAGGAATGGTATGGGATGAAGCTAGAGCTACTGAAAGGGCATATATTTTTGTAACATGCTCTTCCTCTGCGTAGGGAATGCTCATTAAAAGTGATTGTCAAAAAATAATAAAATAAATCAATAAATGATGGCTAAATGAATGGAGTGAATTTCACATAAACAACCTGAGAGGTTTGGTTTTCAAATGTATTTTTTCAAAACCTGTAGTGATTGCTTTATAAGGTAAATATTTTTATGCCATTAGTTAAATTACACGTTTAAATAGTAAACTTAAAACTCTGGAAACATTAAAAATCAAAACAAAACAAATAGGTAACCCAACAACCCAACAACCTGACAAAACATTTGTAAAGCTTTATATAGAATAGAATAACTCAACTTAAAGTATCATGCCATTACTCATTAATTTTCCATCAATAAGTTAATTCACTACCAATATAGCTTTTAAAAGCATATAATCTTCTAGTAGTTTATAAAACATTAATATATGTGGCAGACATCATATTGTGAAACAATCGTTTGCATTTAATTCCAGAATTGATGAATTTTGATTCCTGCTGCTTCTATAAAAATGATCACAACAGGCTAATTCTTTCCCCTAAAGTCTTCATAAAATAGTTGTGCTTATCCTATTATTTTCAATGTTAATTGTGTGCTCTTACATTAAAAAATTTGTTTTTCATTTTGTTTATTCATGTGATAATGACTTTTACTCAGGTTAAATATCTCCAAAAGTGTTTACATTCATCTAGTTTCTCAACATGTGGAATATTAACTATCTGTACTCATACTTGTGATTCAAGAGACCTTCCTGTTGCTAATTTATATCACCTAGCCTGTGATGTCAGTTATTTGTGAAATTACATTTCCACCACTGATATTAAACCTGCTATTAACTAAAAACTTATAGAGAATATTGAAGCATGTATCCTACTTGAGGGGCTATATAGATATCTAGACTGAGGAGATATATATCAATTAAAGAACAAGAGAAAGGAAGGAAGAGATTTTAATCAGACTACCAGTCCTTGATTTCTCCTGAGTCTTCAAGAAAATTCCATTCATGCTTTGTGATTTAAATAAATGTGAATACATGAATGGGTACATGATTAAATTAATTTTTGAATATATGTTATATAATACTGCTTTATTTGGCAGAGTATGAGGAAAGATTAGTGTTTTTTATTGTGTGCTCCACAACATGGTAATTTTATATTGAGTTAATGAATGTAGCTTGAAAAAGGGGACAGAGAGTTCTTTAAAGGATGAAAGATCATTTAAAGAAGAGCTGAGCTGGAGAGGAAAAATTGGCTGTTAACAAGATGCGGATCACACCTGAAATATGAATGAAAACTATGAAACAAAGAGTTAGTTTTCACTTATATGACATAATAAAAAAGAATGACACTATTTAGAATCGCATGAGAGAGGATGTGATATCAAAAAATAATTAGTAAATCAAGCAAAAATAAATGGGCCTTAAGGTTTACCACTGCATTTTTATAATAATGCATTTTATAATATCGTGAATGAAGACATGACATTAAACATTTGGATGTCCATTCCATACATTGTGGTAGATTAAAATGGAAAAGCATGGAGGTAATAAAATGATTATGATAGGGCAGTCATTATAAAATATATTATTACATATGAAAAAGTATGTTGTATATAAGAACATTTCATAAATATACTAATAAGTTTAGAAAGAACAAAATACTAACAGTGACATTTTTCATTTTTAAAAATTTTAAATTTTTAATTTTATTATTTATTTTAACAATCGAATGTCATTGCATATCTGTAAAACACAAATTTTTGTTAAGATTTATTACTCTTTATTTGCACATATGCTCTTTTCTCACATCCTCAAGTGATTTGTTTTGGAATAGAGAGGTGTTCCTTTGTGAGAGTTAAGGAAGGATTTTCAGAAGCTGTTCCACCAAGAGAGGACATTTATAAGGACTTCTAAAAAATTGAACCTGCAAAATCAGCTTCTAAACTACTTGTGGAAGAGTTCACTTGGGCATGCAATTACCCATTGCAGGTCTAATTGCCTACTTGCATGCACAATTTAGAAAGGCACAGTTGAAATTTAGTCCCAAGCTCTCCAACACTAATTTTCTCCTTTAAACTGACATTTCAAAGAACATCAGGTGGCTAAAACCCCAGATTTGTTATTTATTTCAACAGGAAGGGAACTCTTTTCCTTTCCAAGTTGAAGTTTGGTTTTAAAAATTAAACTAAAAGATGAAATGACAAAGACAAGGATACAATGGAATATGCTCTTCCTCCACGCACTCAATAATAGATTTCTGTTTGTCTTTAAAGTAGTTATAATGTGATCAGTTATCCAATCAGCAAAGCTGTTCCTATCTCTGCATTGATAGAGGAAAAGATTTAATCATCCTGTAGTTTTATGCCTTTACTCACCTGTGTCAAAGTGGAAAAATAACATTAATTTCTTTGGACAGTTTTGAGAATTAGAGCTGGAAATGAATGCAAGAAATTACCTAATAGGTCCTCAACATTAGCTCTCTCTGGGTTACCCTTCTCTTTATTCTCTGTACCTATTCTCTTTCACCTTCATAGGTAACAATACATAGAATTGATGTATACCAGCTTATGACTGAAATGATAAACAAGTGGTAAAAGAGTTCTCTCTCCCTTGCCAAGTCAGTTTTGTGGGTCTTAATTGTAAAGATTGAAAACAGTTATATGAATGAATTTGACAGGCTTATCATGCTGGTTAATATAGTGTTTATCAACAGCTGTATCAATGAGAAAGAAAAAGGTAAAATTTCTACTAACTGGCACCTACTGTGAAATCGAGCAATACAAACTGAGGTGACAGTCATTGTCACAAGCAAGCAGACAGCAGAGACATAAAATAGCAGCAGGGAAGCATTTTGTACGGAAGACGCAACCAAGAGAAAAGCAAAAAAATATAACCAGAGATCAAGGAGTTGGTGGGCAGCTTTTAGAAGCAGAGAAGCAGTATGGTGTCACCTTCACTGTAAAGGCCACAGCAAATATCCGGATCACTTTCTTCCTTGGATCCAAAGGGACAGTGAGGTGTCACTAAAGTAATACGTTTATTTTTTAGTCCCCATGATATTCCTGTTGATATTATTATTGTTGTTATTTCTGTGTTTATCTATAGTAGTATAATGAATTTCCAGTACTGAGGTGATCTGAATTATCTCTCTTCCTTGGGAACAAAACTGTCCAGTATAACCAGAAGTAATTACCTTTATAATTCCTATTCCAGTGACCTCTTTCCACTCTCAAGTATGTGTCAATGAATTCCTGCAAAGGTGTCACTTGCTAACTATGGGACTGGTTTACAGTGGCTTCTAGCAGGGCTTCTCCATTGGAGTGTTCCTGGGGGCAAGAGAGTGGCTGGTGCCCTTAGAATTCCAGGGACAGCACTTGCGGTGGTCACTGCAGGAGAGAACTATCTTTGATGTCTTGCCTGTTATTTTACCAATCTACATGATTTGTATTCTTCTGTAACATGGCCATGCTTGTTTTACGATTAAAAAAAAAGTTTATTCTATGGTTTTGAAGACTTTCTAACACATTAGCATGCACATTATTTAGAAAGACACTACATTAAGGTATAAAACCCTTTCAAAAAAGTATGCTGGTTTACAGTAGTCATCACAGATGGAAAAAGAAGCAAGGCCTTTAATATCGGAAGGCACTTAGCTATAATCTTAGAAAAGCAAATGGTAAAAAATTGCTCTATGCTGGCATGAAGACCTGACTTAAACTCTCAAAGAAATTTGCAGATCACCTGAGCCACAGAGCCGTCTGCAAGATGACACTATTGTTATTTCCAGATTTGGGTCTAGACCAATGGCTTCAAATATGTTGTCAGTGATGCCCCCCAAAAAATACATTTTACATATCAACCCAGAGTATACATCCAGACACTTAAAGCCAACATTTAATGAAATAAATTTCATGAAATAAATAGAGGGAATGTAGGATATCTTATCACTTATAATACACTCTGTTCTATCTCATTTTATTTTCTAAAGACATGCTGGTCAGGACCCACTAATCTGACTCTATACCAAGCACATCTTATGACTCATATCTTGAAAAACACTGCATTAGACAATGTTCTCCTAGGCTTCATACAAAAGCAACACATTCACATATGGGAATGACACAGATGTGAATTGAATAGGGAAATCAAGCTTCAAAGAGGTGTACAATATAAAGCTCAAAATGAACTATAAAACCTGTTAGGACACTATTTAATAGATCAGACTTGTTTTTCCTCACTGGAGTCAAAACATCTGAAGTTCTACTTGAAAACATAATTTTTTCTTGAATAACCTCCATTACTGTATCTCCTCTAACTGACCCTCAAACTTGGGCCCTGTCTCTTAATTACAACACTTAAGCACCTCAACTTACTTTATAAACTATTCCTTTAATTTGAAAACCATAGGAAAGCACAAGGAATAAATGGTTTAATAAATCACCTGCTATCCTGTCTTTTTTTAAGTATATGAAGTCAAAAGTGAAATCCCTTCAGTTATAAATTTCAGAAAAAAAATGTATTAACAGTTTGGTACATAAACTTGCAGCTTTGATTATTCAAGTATATATTAATCTATTGTGTTATACAGCGTGAAATAATTTTACAAACATATGTAGATATCTTTAAATTTTGTCATATATGGTTCCAACTTGATTTTTCCACAAAACATATCTTTTGAGTTTAGTGCATATGCATGTACTCCATTGACAATTACCAATTGATTGTCATTGAAGTTTCTCACCATTTTCAACATTATCATAATGCTGCAATGAGACTCTTTTATCAATATATATATCTACACTAATAAAAGAGAAACATGGTAATTAGCGTACGACCGACCGCTACCCTTCCCATTGGCTAATCAGCATATCCTTATGCAAATTAACTGTCAGCCAAGATGGCGGCTGGCAGCCATGCACTGAAGCGAACAGGGAGGCTTGCTTGCTCCAGTGA
>NW_005366607.1:38436-41607 GCF_000412655.1 Myotis brandtii | reverse complement strand
AAGTATTATTGTGGTAGAGCAGATTCCTAAAAATGAGAATTACTATTTTGATTTTTAATTGAGTCTTCAAATTGCCCTCCAGAATATTTTTACTAGTGTATACTTTTCACTGATACTACCCAGAAGTGTCTCTGTTCAAGATCCCTGTCAACATTGATATTATCAACATTTAAATCTTTTTGTAAATTTTATGAACAAAATATGCTTGTCTCATTATTATTCAATGCTGTACTTCCTTGAGTTTTACAGTGAGTTTAGGCATGTGTTTATGTCATGTGTATTTTACTTTGCTATACCCATTTTTCTATTTGGCTGTTTACCTTTCTTAAAAATTCATATATAGAAAAGACATGTGGCAAAGCCTTATATCTATTCTATGTGTTTCATTTTCCCTCCAGCATATCATTGTCTTTCAACTTTATGTATGATATTCAGACACAGAAGTGCTTTATATTTAAATGTGCTTGTTAATAGACATGCAGTCAGAAATACTTGCATAAAACTTTAGTTGGACATGCAACGGTTTTATAGTCATAGATTGGAGTAAAACCTAGAATTTTATAGGATATTACTATTATCCTGTCCCTGCATAGTTTCCAAAGACCAGCGAAGCTTGTGCCTTGGCTGGTGTGGCTCAGTTGGTTGGAGCATTATCCCAAACACTGAAAGGCTGTGGGATTAGTTCCTGGGCAGGGCACATACTAATTTTTGTTCATTTTTAAATAGTGTATATTTAAAATTTTGATTTCCCCTTTAAAATACCTATTTGAAGCAGCAATAAACATTTGGATTCAGGTAGGAAATTGGATCTGTCTAAGCATATCAACTAAACTAGTAAAACAATATGATTATATTCACTCGTTTTCCTCTACACATGGAGAATTTCTGTGGGGTTGGGAGGAGGAAAGCAGCAGGTCCAGAGTGGAAGGTAAAAGGAAGAAACAGCAGTATTTTCCTCTCACATGGCCTAAAGCCACTGAAAGAAATACAATATTTGCCTTCAATCTTTTTGAAGAAACCTAAAGGTGCTGTTTTCACAGGAGCTCTCTCTCCAATATGCTAACAGAAGCCAACCAGCTTTTGAAACCCAGATACAAAGTAAAAGAGTGCCAGTCTCCATTCTTCTTCTTTTTTTCAATGACTCTTTTTAAAAATATTTTAATTTAAATTTATTTTTTCTTTATGGATTAAGATATTACATATGTGTCCTTATCCCCCCATTGCCCTCCCACCCCCTATTCATGTCCTCAACCCCCTGGTGTCTGTGTCCATTGGTTAGGCTTATATTCATGCACACAAGTCCTTTGGTTGATCTCTCCCCCTTACCCCCATCCTCCCCTACCTTCCCTCTGAGGTTTGACGGGTCTGATCGATACTGCACTGACCACAATGTGGCTCCAATCTATTTAGAATTCCAGGAAGGTCTTTGATATTTCCAATTCAATCTTTGTATAACTATTTTCAACACCTTCTTTATTTCATGCACTGTTCTCAGCCCTGGAGAAGCAGTGAGGAACAGTGCTGACCCCATTGTAGGCTGAATTCTCAGCATGAACACTTCCGGCCACATTCGACATAGGTAGGTGAGGGCAGTGGGAGGTTAGCATGGGAATCCGAGATCTACTTCCTCAGGAGTCAGAGAAGCATAAGACCATAGGAAAGGGGGACATAAAAGAACAGGAGAGGGCTATTTATGAGGCGCACGAAACTTCCTCCCAGAAAAACAGAAATACTTGCATAAAACTTTAGTTGGACATGCAACAGTTTTATAGTCATAGATTGGAATAAAACCTAGAATTTTATAGGATATTACTATTATCGTGTCCCTGCATAGTTTCCAAAGACCAGCGAGACTATCACATATGCATTTGCTTATTACCAACACTAGACCAACCGTTAGATAAAGGAGGCAACTTCATTTTTTTTTGCTAATGTTGTATTCTGATTTATCCCCTGTGTCTATTCCAATAGAATGAGAGGATTTCAATTTCATCCAAATAATATATGTGCCAGACTTGCCCATTGTTGGGCCTTGTGTATGCAGCATGTTATTATTTTCGGTAAAACAGCTCTGTGCAGTAATTATCATCATTCCTGCAACAGGGCAAGAAACTGAGGCTGAAGGAGATTCAGTCACTGACTAAAGTCACATCGCTAACACGGGGTAGAGTCCTTTCCAGGAATTCTTCTGACAATGTTTGCTGAACCAAGGATGATGTCAGCCACTGCTTTATTACTCATTCAGTCACAACAATTTAAATTAAGTTTGGTTGAGTGACATCCACTGAGTAACAGGAAATAACATGTAATTACTATCCATTTCAGAATAGCCTACAATGAAATATTTTTTTTTTTAAATTCTCACTTCTCACCACAGATGGTTTTGTAGAGGTATGAAAAGACATTATACTATGTAATTATCTGGAGTAAAGCAGTATTGCAGTGGGCACAAATAAATATGGAAGAAGTATTAGTTTTAGTACAATTGTTCATTAGATTTAAACATTCAAATTTATGCCTGAGCAGATCGCCATTACCAGATACTATGCTAGACAGTGTGAGAAAAAAAGAAAAAGAAAAACAAACTGTTTTCTAAAAGGAATTTTTAGTTTAGAAAGGTAGATGTAATTTGTACCCCAGGGAGAAGGGACTGCCTGTCATCTGAGACCTATAACAGCGCATGGTAGGAACAACATTAGAATTGTATTTCTGCTCCATCACAGATCGGATGTGGGACATCTTGCCCTCATGTTTTCTCTCTGGTGCTCAGTGTTTTCATCAGTAAAAAGAAAGGGATGGTCTAGGGCAGTGGTCAGCAAACTCATTAGTCAACAGAGCCAAATATCAACAGTACAACAATTGAAATTTCTTTTGAGAGCCAAATTTTTTAAACTTAAACTATATAGGTAGGTACATTGTTTTTAACTTAATTAGGGTACTCCTAAGGCTTAGGAAGAGCCACACTCAAGGGCGGGGGGGGCAAAGAGCCGCATATGGCTCGCAAGCCGCAGTTTGCCGACCACGGGTCTAGGGGATTGCTAAGATCTGCAGTATTTTTTGACAATGACATTTTTATAAGTTATTTAGTAGAGACTAATTTTACTGGTATGGGGAAAACATTGAAAATAAGGAATTGCATTTAAACCTATCATAAAATAAAATATTTAATTT